>NW_022900947.1:13038264-13049780 GCF_012274545.1 Fukomys damarensis | reverse complement strand
ACAAAACAATTAATTTTTAATGTGGCACAGATGCTTACTTCGATTTAATTTTTCATAAATGTCGCCATCTAGTGTTCACTAATCCAACTTTTATTATTAACCTTAAAAAACATTGTTAATGAGGAAGTATTGTTCCCTGGACTCAAAGGGGAAAAATGCATCAAGAAAATTTGTTTTTACCCTTTCCACTTTCCCTACACCTTATAAATGTTATTGTACTGTGTATTTAAAAAGTAACAATAAACTCAATGAGGAAAAAAAACTTGTGTCATGTTTCCAATTCTTTTAAAAGGATGTCTTATATCGAAAATAACAAAATAATGATGAAATAAGGAAGAAATAGCTAAATAGCTATGATACAGGACTATAGACTTATATATACTTTGTAAAATACAACTATACTGTAAGTATAATTTCAGTTTCTTCACTCTTCTCTTCTCTCCCTGTCTCGGATTATTTGGAACACTTTCTCTTAAAACTCATTAGCACAGGATAAATAACCCAATTAAAACATGGATAAGGAATTGAATAGCATCTGTACAAAGAAGTCATATAAAGGCCAATAGATATATGGAAATATTCTTAACATTACAAAACACCAAGGAATGCAAGTGAAATCCGTAGTGAAATATCTCCTAACAAACTAATAGGATGACTATTTTCTTAAAATATAAGTGCTGATGAAATTGTTTCTTCATACACTGTTGAAGAGAATATAATAGAAAATAGCATGTTGGTTCCTAAAGAAGCTGAAAAGAAGTGCCATATGATCCAGGAATCTGCTTCTGGATATAAATACAAAATAACTGACATCCAGGTCTCAACAAAATTTCTGGGTTCCCATGTTTATGGTAGTATTACTCAAAGTAACCAAGATAGGGAAATCCAAATGTCCTTTAAAAGATGAATGATAAATTATTTATGCATACAATGGGGTAGTATTCTTCCTTATAACAGGCGGAATTCTAGTATTCACAACTACTTGGATGGGCCTACAGGTTATTACACTAAATGAGATAAATCAGCCACAGAAGACAAATACTGCACAATTCCTCTCATACAAAATAGTTACCCTAGTCAAACTTATTAAAGGAGATGACAGAATGGTGGTGAACAGAGTATGGGAAGACAGGGATTTAGGGAATTGTTTTTCTATAGGTATAAAGTTAGAGTCCGATAAGTAACATGCAGAGATCACTGTACAACAGACTGCCTGTCATTAACAAGAGCATATTATGGAATTAAAATCTGTCAGGAGAGTAAATTGCATATTAATTTTTCTAACCATATCATAAAAAAGCAATAAAAAATATAACAAAAGAAACTTTTGAGATGGTGGATATGCTTATTGCCTTGCTTATAGTGCCTGGGTATCATGAATTTATGCATAGGCCCAAGCAATCCAAATTTTATACATTATTTATATCCATTTCTCTGTTACTAATTATATTTCAATACAGCTGGAAAGAAAATAATGTATCAGTGATGATTGGACAACTCTGAATATAGTAAATCCCATTTAATTGTATGATTTCAAAGGATCTATTTTATGATAGAGTTATATTAATAAATAAAGTTGTCAAAATGGAAAAAAGAAATGCTTTTCTCTTCATTGCAAATCTGGATCCTAGCAGAATGCTTAAAAAGGTGTTGATGCTTAGTGAATGGACCGTCTTTTTAAAAAATATCTGATGTTTAGGTACAGGAGTCTTCTAAGCAGCTATTGCACATTATTTCATTTAATTCCTGCAGACTGAGTTTCTGGTTTTGCTTGCTTTTACAAATAAGAAAACAGAAGCCCAACTTTAGCAAACTTCCCAGGAGCCTCCAATTTGTAAGTAGTCAGGATGAGATTTGAGATCACTGGTCTGACTTGAGTTTTTAATAATAGCTAAAACTTGGATACAGGCCGTTTGCCCATATGTTGGAAACTGAATAAAGAAGATGTAGTTTTTCTATAAAATGGAATACTACTCAGCCACAAAAAATGAGAAATTAGAGTCATTCATAGGAAAATGGATACATATTGAGGACATGCTCTTAAGTGAAATAAATAAGTCACACGTGTAAATACCAAAGTTTCTCTGGTGTGAAAAACTATAATAGTACACAAGATCCTAATGGGATAATTAATAGTGTGAAATAGGAAGAAAAGGGCTAAAGGTGTAGATAAAGTGGGAAGGGCAGGGGAAAGGGAATAAGGGAAAAGTAAAAAATATGAGAAATTGAAAATATGGAAATAAAGTGTTTGTAAATGGGGAGGGGAGGAGGGGATGAAGGGAGGGCAGGGACAAGGGGAAAAAATGAGAACCAAGACCTGTCATGTAGAGGTACAAGTTCCCAATGATGAATGTAACTGTACTGTATACCTAAAGTGTACCAATAAACTCAATAAAAAAATTAAAAATTTTATTTATGGCTTAAAGTATACAGAATATCTACAGAAATCTTTATTTATCAAATGAGGAAATAGGAAATGTGAAATGCTGTACATTGAGAGAGAAACAAATTGTTCATTGACAGGAACACAGTCAGGCTTCTGCTAAGTTAACTCAGTTGCTGCTCCCATGACAAGTGACTTCCAAGCAGTCTAGTTATGCTTCATTCTTTCAGACTTTGAGCACTAAATTATCCAAGCTGATCATCTATATTCTCCTAAATTGTCCATACAATATAAATGTTTTTTTATTTATGAAGTCTAAAATTATATCAGAACCTGGTATTCTATATCTTGTGTATAATTTGTAAGTGAAACAGATGGGGAGAATTTATTTGGGAATGTTACCAATTAAATATTAAAAATATAAATGAAAACATAAACAAAGCTCAGGCAAATTCTAGGACTAAAAGAAATATTTTGTATACTGTTGTTCTTAGGCAGTTTGTTAATTAAAACCTGCCATGAATTTCAGCACTTTCCCTTATGTCTATGGATCTAATTTTTCATTTTGTAATCTGAAGGGAACAGTCTTAATATGAATCTCTGCATAGGCTTTAACATTTATTTAAGCATAAAATGATGAATAAGTAAAATAAGCAACACATGAATATTTTACACTGTTGAAAAAGTATTCACAAAGCGAGATATTTTCTGAGCTGAATTCAAATGTGTGATCTATAGATCTATAGCATAGAAAGTGAATAATTAGATATTTATAACTGAGCCAAAATATTGCAATTTGGAAGGAAATCAAATATAAAAGAGCTAGGGAAATCCAGGGACTTTCAGACACGCTGCTGTTGGACTGGGTTCTTGCCAGCCGACAGATTTTCATGGTTTTCCTATTGCAGAGCCAATATAGCCATGGTAAATGTTTCACAGTTCATGTGTGGTTTTAAAGATTTTATCCATATAGTATTCTTATGCAATCGTATGTATCTAAATGCACATACACATGGAGTTACATACGTGCATGTGAAAGTCTGTACTCACACAGTATTTTGTGCTTTAGTATTCACCTTATACACATAGAGCTGGAATGGCCTATTGTATTTCTTACAATGACACTTCCACCCTGTAACAATGAAGCACTGAATAGATAGTTGAGATTCTAGAGGAACTGAATTCTATACCAGTTTTCTCTAGAGTTAAGGAACAATGGCCAACAATGGCATATATGACTTCTAACCATGCCATATGCTTAAATTATTTGTGCTTTCAATGAATGTATTAGTGGTTGATACTATTTTCTTCAGTATTAGTTCCGCATTTTTATTTCATGATAAGAATTCTTTGTCTTTTATTCTGAGAGAGATGAGAAACCTTTCAGGGATTTTTTTTCATTAAGTTTATTGGTATTTTTTTATTATTTAGTACAGTGACATTCATCATTGGGATCTTGTACCTTTATATGACAGATCTTGGTTCTCACTTTTTCCCCTTGTCCCTGCCCTCCCTTCACCCCTCCATCCTTCCCCATTTACAAAGATTTTGTTACCATTTTTCCTTTTCTCAGATTTTTTTCTTTTCCCTTATTTCCTTTCCTCTGCCCTTCCCACTTCCCCTACACCTTTAGCCCTTTTCACATTTTCAGTTATACAATTTGAATCTTATTTACATTTTCAGTTTTTCACACCAGAGAAACTATTTGGTATTTACACTTGTGTCCTATTTATTTAAATAAATTTTGAGGATGGCCTCAATGTCCATCCATTTTCCTACAAAAGACCCTAGCTTCTCATTCTTTATAGATAAGTAGTACTCCATTTTATAGAAAAACCTCTTTATCCAATCTCCAATTGATGGGCAATTGGGCTGTTTCAAAGTTTTAGCTACTACAAACTGTGCCTCTATAAACATGGGTGCACATATATCACAATGGTATGATTCTTTTAATTCTTTTGGAAAGATACCCAGCAGAGGGATAGCTGTGTCAAGTGTGACTTCTAATCCTAGTTGTTTGAGGTATCTCCATACTGATTTCCACAGTGGTTACACCAGTCTGCACTCCTACGGACAATGGAGAAGAGTTTCTTTCTCCCCACAACACAGCCAGCATTTGTTATTGCTTGATTTCTTGATAGCAGCCATTCTTTGTGGGGTGAGGTGGAATCTCAGTGTGGTTCTCATCTGCATCAATTTTTTAAACAAACAATTGACATGATTTGATTTCTGTTTCAAAAGTGTCACCAACTGCAATGTGAAAAATAGAAAATCAGTTCATGAGTTTGGGTGCAGGGACACTGGAAGCTACTGAAAAAACATAGACATGAGATAGTATCTCAGCATAAGTCGGTATTAACTATAACTGGCCATAACTTACTACTCCTATTTCTAGGAAGTAGCACTTTTTACTAATCTACAAATGACTAACTTAGTTGTAAGATAACAGATAACCCACAAATCTCTAAATCATATAAGTATTTTACCAGTCAGCTCTGAAGCCAACACATGACCAAAATATCTCTATAAAAGAAAATAAATTAGCCAGTTCACTTATGACTATAGATGCAAATTTCACTTGAGTCCTTTTTAAAAACAATTTAAAAACCTAAAGATATAGGCGTTATCCAGGTTCACAGAGTTATTTAATGTTGGAGATTCAGTTTATGTAATTCATACATCACTTACAAGAAGAAAAATTACATAGAGTTGAATAAAGTATTAATGGAATGTGTTACCTATGCTTAAATAATAAAAATAATTATTAAAAGAACAATAATTATGTCTTCGTTAGAAAGAAAATAACTTGTCTCTGATCCTTAAAGTTATAACAACTATAAGTAATGTTATAAAGATATTTTTGACATCATGTTATAAAGACATCATTGTCAAACTCAAGGAAATATTCAAGGACGCTATATCATTGCTAATGTTTGGCTGTGTTTGTGACTTGTAGCCAATGCTTCAAAGTTAGAATGCAAGTGGAGTGATATCCATAATTACATATATACGTTTATTTATATATATATGTATATTCCTGATACATAGAATCACCATAAATACAAACCTGATGAACAATGTTTGTATATATTCAAGTTAATAGTAACTGTAACATTCTAAAAATGCTTAAACTGCAAAATGAATAAGTTTCTAATAATATGAAAAACCAGATGCCTAAAGTTCTCCATTTTAGAAAAATGCAAATTTCAAGATGATATACCATATTTCACCATGCATATCAATAGGCTTCACATTCTTTGTCTTTCCTATTGGTAGTATAAATTACTTAATTCTTCTAGCTGTCAATTTGGAAATACTTAATGACGGTTTCAATTCTAGCACTCCTTTTACCCATCAATTTCATTCTACATAATCCTAAAAGAAATCAATCATATGAGAAACAAAAGATGTAAGTACAGATTTTTTCATATTATTAATTATAACAAGCAGCTGTTTAAAAATAAAACTATTCAATACATAGCATTATTAGAAGGAAGATGGCTAAAAATTGAAAACGAACTCATACAAGGGAGTATGGTCTAATCATACAAAATTTTTATAAGGTAGAAATTTTAATAGACTTCATTGTTTCACGATAGATTAAGTTTAGTAAAACAAAATTATGCACACAATACAAAACAGCAAAACCAAATCTGCTTTTATATAGTAAAAATTGTAAGCATATATTCCAAAATGTTGTCATTGTTCATCTCTAGGTGGTAGGATTCTGATATATTTTCTCCAACCCTTTCATCTACAAAAGTCCTTAAATTTTGACATACGCTATATTTTATTTAAAAACCCATATGAAAACAAAGCATACAATGTATTTTAAATTAATCCAGTTGATTTTTTTTTATGCCAAAGGAGAAAGGATATAAGGCGATATTGATTAGGGATCCACTCTTTCTTTAGAAAGGCTGATAGCTCATTCATGCTTTCAATGAGCATTGATTGACTCTGTGTTCTATTTTGTTCCATAAGCTGGACACAAGGCTTTCAAAGATGAGTTAGTCACAATCACTTTCACATAAATCTCAGCAGGCTGGCAGGTGCAATGTCAGTGCAATTGCAATGCATTGTGTCTTAATGTAGTATTAAAGGGCACCAAGGAGAGGCGGACCTGCAAGAGGAATAGCAGGTAAGATAAGGACTCTTACACAGTGACTTTGATATTAATTTTAAAATAATAGTGCAAAACTTTCCGTATGGAAACACAAGGCAAAATTGTGGCAGGATGGAGACAAAGTATGAAAAACAAAAATGAGACAAACATGATTCAAATTATATAAGAATTAGTCATCACTGCTTTATATCTGTTCATAAAGATCTAACCACAAGCAAAATCTGGGTCATGAGGCTGTTTGAAATAAGAACTGCATACTTATGGTGGCACCTTTAGAGTGCTACTCACAAACCAGACTTTTTGCGATCTGTTTATTTCCTAACAGTTAACTTCACCCTGATCAGTCTCGACACCAGCCAGAACATGCTTATCTGTCTCTGCCAAGCACCACACAGTAGTTCATTCTCACAGCCTCCTACATCCTGTTCTCCTCAGAGAACTCGCGGAATAGTTTTAGTCAGGTGTCTATGTTTTCATATGACTGCGGCACCTTAGCCCTACCTCACTCAAAGCATCTTGTCCTGCCATCTCTTCACGCTTCAATTTGTCCAGCACCTGGGATCTGAATAGAACCTGACGCCCTGTAGACTACACCGCAAGTATTTAAGAAATGAATACATGAGTGAGTGAACGAGATAACGAATGAATGAATTGTACATTTTACCCAAAAGGCTGACTACAGAATTAACAAGAACATTAGTTAATCATTATCATGGCGTCTCTAAACACAGATCATGGCAAAGTGACCAATGAGTTGTTTCTATCTAAGAAATAAGGTTCCCAAAATCACATTGAGATAAAATAATTTTTAGGCCACTAAATAATTTCTATTACCCCAACTGAACAGTTTTTAAAAGAAAATAAGCATAAAACTACTTAAAGTATATTCATATCAAAAAAACACATCTTACTGAACAGTTATAAAACAACCTACTAGCCTAAAACAGAGTTCATTTCAAATAGAATATTGTAAGTAAATCATGACAGTACTATTTGATAAGTATAAAAGCCAAATTAATGCTTGTTGCTTTCTCAGGCTCTAAAAACAAAAGCAACATGTCAAGCTATTTTACTGAAGCCCAAATTCCAGAAGCCACAGGAGTAATGGCTGAGTAAAGAAGGAGACTTGCTTCTCCCAAAGTGTTTTTGTTGCTGGGTGGCCCATGTATTCACCCAGTTCCTGAACTCCCCTCCTCTGTATACACCCATGCTCACATCACAACATGTTAAGGGAAGAATTCGTTGTGGAGACATTGCTTCTTTGCATGGTTGTGAAATACCTTTAAAAGAATTCAACACACAGCAGAAGCTGAAGATTTTTTGGTATCTTGCTGCATGCCTTATTCTGAAATATCTTAAAGCTTCTCAGCAATTGAATTATGTGGACTCTCAGGCCCTGCTTGGAGATTTTGTGGGCGGGGGGAACAGGCCTTTTTATGAGATTGAGAAGCTGCTTTTTGACCTATTTTATGTCTGAAAGAGAGCAGTTCACACATACACACACACACACACACACACACACACATATTAATGCTGACTATGGAGTTTTAGGTAAAACAATGGGTCAATGAATATAGAATGAATAAATAAGTTAATGTATTTTTAATGAATCATAATTTGCTATAAGGCTCTCAGCAAGTTCCTTATAATTTGGGATATAATGCAAAAACCCACTGATAAAACTCATCACAACAGGTAAAATTATATGTGGACATGATCCTGACACCATAAACTATGTGTGCATGCATGACCATATGTGTGCAAGTTTCTACCTATATTTATGCAGGTATAAACTCTGCATGAATGTATGGGCAAAAGGATCATGCACACACAAAAAAATTCCAAGAAGTAATTATCTTTAGGCAACTACATGCTTTAAAATTTTCTTTGAAGTTAATTTCCTTTGAGTAAGAATATGGATGTTTTAAAATTTTTAATGTTGCCTGCTTTTATTTTCCAACTGTTCTAGGATAGCTATGTATTATTAAAATAATCAGAAAAAGAAGTATTGAAACTGATATTTTTCATGTCCATGTAGAAAGGAGGGGAACTAGGCACCCTCTTCTATAACACTAAATTTATTCACGAGCTTGAATATTTAAAGGCAGAAATACAGTTCAATAATTGCTTTCTTTTCTTTTTTCTTCCCCTTTTTTTTTTGGTTTGTTTTCTTATAAGTACATACTCTGGAAAAAATAGGATAGAAGTTGCATCTGAGCCATGTAAAGAAATTAATATTTATCCCATGATTTTATGCAAAGGCCAAGCCAAAAAGGAGGATTAACATTTTGTGAGGAGGAAAATTTGGTTAGCTGGAAACCTATATTTTGACTGCATTCTGGTTAAGTGAGGCTCCACTATCCCATGGGTTATTTCTCATGTGCTATTGGGTTGGCCTCCTAACTTTGTCACAGACTTGCTCTGGGGAACAGGGCAGACATCTAGCAAAGAAGACTATGTCCCCTTCAAGGGGACAAAGAATGTGATCAAACTCAATGGAACCTTTGGCAGAAACATTTAAAAAGACCTTGGACTTTCTGGCTGCCAGTTTAAACAAAGCAAAGGATGTTGTTTATTTTACTTTAATCAGCTCATTTGATTCATAATACTAGTGGTAAAAGCATTTTAGAGGAACAGGTCAGGGATCACTAATCCTTCCTTAGTGGCTTTCTTATCTTATTAGATTTAAGCTAAAGGAAAAACAATCCAATAAGCAGCCAAGATGCTTATAGAGAATTAAAATGCTTTCTGAGATTATTTGAGACTGAGCAAAGTTTCAGTCTTCACTTAAAATAGCAGACAACTTTCCTTCCATTAAGGTGAAGACAACTTTCCTTCCATTAAGAAAACTGCGTAGTATTAAAATGTGAAATATGTGGGATTTATAATCATCCTCCATCTACTGAGATCATCTTGCAGTTGCTCTCCTGGCCTCCCAATGCTCAGTGCCACATGTTATCTTTCACTCTGCCAGTGTCTGGCGGTCACCAGGCATCCCTGGGTCCTCTCTGCCTATGACATGGGTCTCAACATGTGACATCTGCAAGCCCGGCCTCAAATCTCACTGGGGCGCAGAACAACTAATTCTGTGGATTGAGCACAAATACTCGCAGTGCTTCCTTTGAAAAGGAAGTATTTAGAACCATTGGCCTGGAAGACACTATATACAACTCTTAATGTGGCATTTGATACCCTCTGAAATCTGGCTTTAGGCTAGTTTTTGATGATTTCTCACTTTCTCTTTATATCCATATCAAGGATTCGATTCTTCCCTGCTTCATGATCTCACCAGGACCTCCCAGGACTAAATTTTTCTTTTGCTCTTTCAGGCTGTATTGCTACTCTTAGAAAATTTTAGATTCATCTTCTAATGCTTTAGCGGCTAAGCTACACTAAGGTTCTTACTGTCCAGCAACCATCCCTCAGAAACCAGAAAGCAAAGATTTTGAGCCAGTAAGCTGTAGTTTAGAATGCTTTAGGAGAACAGTAGTTGTGGTTGTGACACTGTCTTACATTGAGGTACATGACCAATCCTTAAACCAATCTTTGTGTATTTCCTTCTTTGAACCTTCCAATAATCACTGCTTACTCCAGTCCCCCAGTGTATGTCAGCAGAGTCAGTTTAGTGGGGCAAAAGTATAAAACAAAAAATTGTGGGCTTTGGTGTCCAACAGTTCTGAGTATGGTTGATAGGACAGCCATTTAACGTCTATATGACTTTGAACAAGTAATTTAAGCTTTTTGACCTCACTTAATTTTTTCCTAAAATAGGCATAATATCTCAGGGTAGTTGAGAAGATTAAAACTGTACCATATAGACTTTTATTTTAAATGGGGCTCTACATCATAATTTCTCACAGGATAATAAAATCCCTTGTCCCAAGTTGATACATAATAGTGTTTGTTACATTGATGTTCTATTGTATACCTTAAATGTACCAATGAAATCAATTTACAAAATAAGCTTAAAAGTTTACAACTACATTCATTTTCAGTTGAAGACAGAGTAAACATATTTGCCTTTATTTCTTTAAAAAAGAATGGGTAAGATGCTTAGAATACTAGAGCAAGTTTCCTTTGAATATTTGTGCAGTGGTTCCATTGCCATCTGCTTTGTTTTGAGTTTTGGTACCCAAGAGTTCATATGTAGAAGTGTTAATCACTTCTCAATGTGAATACATATGGAGATTTGTCTTTAAAGATGTAATTAAGTTGAAATGAGGTCATTAGGACAGGGCTTAATCCAATGTGACCAGTATCATTATAAAAAGAGATTAAAGACCCTGACATAAGTGGAAAAGATCATTTGAAAACACATAGAGAGTCTAATCAGCTATGAAATAGAAGCCTTGAAAGAATCAAACCCTTCCAACACCTTGACGTAAGGCCACTAAATACAGAAATATAAGAACATAAATTTCTGTTGTTTATGACACCAAATTTATGCTACTTTGTTAAGGCATCCATAGAAAATCATATCAACGTGTTTTTTTCAGCTTTAATTGAGTTTATTGGTACATTTCAGGGATACAGTACAGTTACATTCATTGTTGGGATCTTGTACCTCTACATGACAGGTCTTGGTTCTCATTTTTTCCCCTTGTCCCTGCCCTCCCTTCACCCCCTCCTCCCCTCCCCATTTACAAACACTTTATTTCCATCTTTTCATTATCTCACATTTTTTTCTTTTCCCTTATTACCCTTCCCCTACCCATCCCACCTTCCTTACATCTTTAGCCCCTTTCTTCCCATTTCATTGCAGAATATTCACACCAGGGAAACTATTTGGTATTTACACATGTGGGACTTATTTATTTCACTTAGGAGTATATCTTCAATATGTATCCATTTTCCTATGAATGAATCTATTTTCTCATTCTTTATGGCTGAGTAGCATTGCATTTTATAGAAAAATCACATCTTCTTTATCCAGTTTCCAAAGGATGGGCAAAAGGGCTGTTTCCAAGTTTTAGCTATTACAAACTGTGCCACTATAAACATGGGTGT
>NW_022900947.1:12986884-13038074 GCF_012274545.1 Fukomys damarensis | reverse complement strand
AACATTTGTTATTGTGTGATTTCTTGATAGCGGCCATTCTTTGTGGGTTGAGGTGGAATCTCAGTGTTGTTTTCATCTGCATCTCTTGAATGACCAGTGATGTGGAGCATTTTTTCATATATTTACTTGCTGCTTTTACTTCTTTGTCTGAGAAATGTCTGTTCATTTCGGATGCCTATTTTTGAATCAGGTCTTTATATTTGGGGAAACTGATTGCTTTGAGTTCTTTATATATTCTATATAATAGTCCTTTGTCTGAGGAACAGCTGGTAAAATTATTTTCCCACATTGTAGGTTGTCTCTTAGTTCTGCTGATGGTTTCTTTTGCAGTACAGAAGCTTTTTAACAAGATAATATCCCAGTTGTTGATTCTTTCTGCTAGTTTCCGTGCTACTGAGGATTTGTTCATGAAGTCTTTTCCTATGCACATATTGGCTCACATGGATCATTCTCCAAGATCAACATGGTTTTAATGTTAAAATTGATACACTTGAATTATATGTTTATGGTGTCTGATTTAACGTGTTTGGGATAACAAATCTCCTTACAAAATCACAATTTTCATTTGGAAATAGGTTTGGAAGAAAAATTTTCTTGCTAAAGAAAACAAAGTCTAAAATACAGTGAATACCTTTAATGGATAACTCCATGTCATGAAAAGACTGTGCAATGAATTGGGAAAGTTAGCCATACTGAGTGGCTTGGCTGTATTTTAGTGGATTTATTGGCAGTGATGTTTACTGAAGATGAGTGAAAAATGTACCACATAATACTTGAAAACAGTTAATAGCACCTATTTTAATTTGAGCACCAAGTTCCCGGTCAGGTTCCTAACCATGCTTATTGGATTACAAATGAAAGGATATTACTTCATTTGGTTCCTATAGAAACTATATCTCAATCTATTATGTTTCAGGGGAACTGCCTCACTGATTATGTCCAAAATAGGCTGCAAGCAGTACCGGCTGTGAGGAGTTAACTCTGCAATTGGCTAGTTTATAGAAGTGAGTCTAGCCTAGCGGAAGCCTATGTGCCAAGATCAGAGTGACTCTAACTCAAATTCCAATCCCAGCCTAAAGCAAAAATATTTTTGTCTCCTTTTTTTACAAGCCCTGCCTGCGTCAGCATTGTGTCCTTAGCAACTGCACATAGACCCTTCGCATAGCCCCTTTACCTCAACTTATGATTGTGTCACCAGTAAGTATTGATATTGTTGGCTGTCTAGGGTCTTTGCTTGCTCAAGCACTGACCATCTCAGCTCCCCATCTCTGTCTCTTTAATTATCTTTCTAAATCTTTCTTCTCACCATCCATTGTATCACGAAGCGGGAGATTGGTATCCTCTGCCTGGTCTCATATATATGTTTGTATACCACGTTGCAGATTTGAATATATTTTGCCTTATATTTTCTTCTATTGTTTTTAAGCATATTAAGTATTATAAATTCAGCATGGTCACATGGTTATTCAAAGGCTTCAAAATACAATGATTCTCTCAGTCCTAGTGTGTGGAAGCAGTGAAGAATTAAAATTTTAATTCGGGAACTTCTTCACCCTCCTAGCAGAACTGTCTGCAGAAACATGCTATAAATCACGAATGTCCCATATCCATTCACCTGAGACTGAAGAGAGCAGATTTCAAATGATAGGGGTAGCATTTGCAGGCTGACTGGGAAGACACCAGACAGTGGATGGAAATATTCAAATCATATAGGATGCATCAAATTATCTCTTATAGGACTTACCATTTTGCTGAGTATCTGAACGTTACTGATTTGAATAACAGTTCGGACCAAATCCCATTCTCCATATGAAGAAAGAAAATCAGAAAGTCACTCACCTCAGGTCACTGTCAGAGCTGGAATTTGTAAGCAAGACTATTGAACTGCAATGTTTATTTCATTTTCACTGAAAGATGCTATTCTCACTCCACCACCACTGAGAGCAATCTGAATCCACTTAGAGTAGTTTTTAGAGAAAAGAGATTGCCATCATGAAAAACTCCCTACGATAGAAAAACCCTGACAAGGAGATGGAGGTTACCCACTGTGATCAAAGCATATAGTGAATATTTAAATCTGTAGAATTTATTACACATTGCCTGTAATTCCCCCTCACAATACCCCCCTCCGTTTGAATAGACGTATCTCATTCTTCCATTCTGCTGAAGTGATTCTGGAAGTCCTCTTTCATCAGGGTCTCTAGGAGGACTGGTCAGAAATACGGTGAATGCTGCTGCCTAGTGACATCCAAAGGAAAGGCAGGCTGAGCTTGTAAAAACACTGCAGTACGTCCTCATCCATCTTATTCAATGGGTCTGGCACTGTGTGACTTCTGGATTTTCCCCAAAGTCAAAATGGCCATAGCATGTAAATATTTAGAATTAGTTCAATACATTGAAGCAGCAAGGACAACGTAACTAAAGTCACCCACAAGAGTTGACTTTCAGAACTATTTCAGAAAGTAGAGAAAAGGAGTGCAATCTTGCCTCTTTTAAAGAAAAAATTTTGGGTTTTTTTTTCCCCATTTACCATGATGTTGGCAGTATATTTGTCATAAACAGCTATTATCAGTTTGACATAAGACCCTTCTATATCCTTATTTTTCAGGGTTTTATATCAGGTATGAATGTTGTTTTTTGTCAAAGGATTTTTCTGCATGTGTTGACACAATCATGTGCATTTTGTCCTTATATCTATGTGAGGTATTACATTTATTGTTTCGAATATGTTAAACCATATTTACATCCCTGGGATGAATTCAGCTTGGTCATGATGCATGCTCCTTTCCATAATTTTTTGCACTTATTGCCAGTATCTTGTTGAGAATTTTGCATGCTCATCAACAGATGATTGAATAAAGAAAATGTCATGTATGCAGATAATAGTGGCCAGAGAGAAGGATAAATTTAGGGCATTCCTATGAAATCAAATGCACCTGAGACCATAATGGTAAGTGAAATAAATAGCACACGGAAGGTTAACTATCACATGGTTTCTCTTGTATGAAAAACCTGAGGCTTACATAATTCAGGAGTAAAATAAAAGAGTTGTTGGGAAATAAGCAGGTAGTCTTTGTGAAGAAGAGAAGATACAGGACTGGGAAGAGATGGGCGGGCAGGGAGGAAAGGGAAGTCACAGGGTCAAGATATGAAAGGTACAGTATATGTACCAATTCCCCAGGATGAATGGATTTATTATGTATCTAAAACATATAATAATAAAGGCAAGAGAAAAAGAAAAAATTGAGAACCTACTAAGAGAAAATGAGATAAGCATGTTTAAAGCAATGGAGATTATTCTGATCGGGATTGCTAGCTATGTGTCTTTTACTGTAATAATTTCTTCTTAATTTAAACACTCACTTAATTTAAACATTAATTTAAACATGTTTGGTCACATCTCCTACCCATTATTACTTTCATCAGTCTTTTCGCTCATCCTCTGGATGTGGCTAGAGATCAATCATTATGTGATACCAAAAGCCTACTCAACAGTAAAATATTAACCACATAAAAATAAGCTGCAAAATTTATGTAATGTTTATATTCAAAGAACTTAATTAAATGCTTATAATAACACTGCAAAATGATTTAATTTGAAAGCAAATTAAAGTCAGGAAACTGAATCACCAAGAGGTAAATAACTTGTCTAAAATGCTGCATCTAGTACATGGAAAAATTAAATTTGAAACCTAGGAATCCTGGTTCCAATCTGACACACTATTTTATCTGCACTTCACATTAAAATACTTTAAATTATGCTTTAAAAGTAATATGAGAGCTTATGTTGTTTTCCTGTGTTGGGCAAATGATAAAACTATCTAAATATATCCATTCATTGATTTACTGAGCACCTACTATGTGGTGTTGGGAATATATGACTTAGCTCTTGTTCTTAAGTGTAAGTTTGACTGATGGAAAGCAAGTGTTAAGTATGCAAATTCATATGTATTTAGATATGATGTATGCTATATTGGAAATGCACATTATATTATGAAATAACAACAGGGAAAATAAATATTCATTTTGCTAACAAAATATTTCTTGGTCAGTCAATATATTTAATCTCATTAAAATGTAAGATTCTTCCCAACATATGTGCGATTCATCATTTTATCTTCTGGTACTCATCACAGGTAACTTAAGTTGCAATGTGTATCCTATCTAAATGATGTATCAAGAATCTATATTTTTGTAATGATGTCTTCATTTATCTTTTTATAATAGCTCTTGGGAGAACTTTGCTAATTATGTCAAAGACTGTTTCATGCAGGTTTCTCAGATTTTCATTTAGTTAATAAGAGGAAGGAGGAAATATTTGCCTTCTCTGCTTTATTATATGTAAAAAGCACCAGAACATAATTATCCCTGGACTATAAATGATGTAGTATAATTACTTATCAAGACTTTGCCAACTTTGCAGTATGGGGTCCAATGTTACTTCTTGTGTGTGTGTGTGTGTGTGTGTGTGTGTCTAGAACTGTCTAGCTATGATATGCTTTCTGATACGCCCTAATTTAAGAACTAATTTCCACCATTTGGATCCAAATTAGCACAGGGAGCCATGTGGTACCAAAGATTAAGGAACTTAAAATCTTTTCAAAATGATTTCAAAGCTGTTTCAATTCTTACTAAATGGGAAATTCAATTTACCGAGGCTCCATATCTATTTACCACACATCCATCTGAACACATATGATGAAGATAGATGGCAGCTAATTTTAAGTAACAACTTAGGGTTCCACAAGTAATGCATCTTAAGTGTCTCCAAGATGGCTGGAATCTAGAGTATCTAGCATGATGAAATTATTATTACAGCTAACATCCTCATACAAACGTGGCTTACGGAGATCAGTGAATCAAAGACAATATGGAGAGTCATCTAAGGCTGGAGGGTTTTCTAATTTTCTTCTTAAACTTAATTTTATGTAGTAAATATGAAGGGAATGGCAGATGTTCATTTCTGAATTATATAAGCTTTAGTCATTGAAAAAAAATGCCACAGTGAACACTAAAAATGTTGAGGATAATCAAGTTGCTGGAACTAGTTTATCACTGTTAAATTATTCAAGATTTTGTAAAGACTTCCAACTGTGCTCTCCAAATGTGGACAGAGAATATCCAATTTGGAGAATATAATAAGAACAGAAAAATTCATGGACACTCTCAAGAATCTTAATATTTACCTTAGGTGTCAAATATGACAGATTGATCGAGTATTTTAATAAAATAGCAATATTCAACATATTGAAATTATATAATGATGGATAATTGATAAATCCAATTGTAATCCAACAATGTGCAACTTTTTGGAAGGGTTATTATAGTATTTATATATCTCTCAACATGTAGACCCATAGCAGTTTAAATTTGTGGAAATATTTGTGTTTAGATATTTTGGCAGGAAGTACAAATATGCATAAAATTTCTCATAATATTAAGAACTTTTCCCCAAGAGTGAAAAACATTTTCATTCTTTCATTCAATATTTTATGAGCATGAACATAGGCATTAGCATTATGACAATAAATAAGAAAAATTTGAACACTTGATGCTGGCCTTTTTGGGATATTTTACATATAGACTCACTGGTCTTAAACATTAAAGAAGTAATGAAGATGAAATAAAAATATGTCATAAGTGAATCACAGAGGATTTCTCAGAAGAGGTGACTTATAAAAGGAGTGTCCCTGTTACAGAAAGAAAAGAACAGTGATATTTCACATAGGAAGTGAAAGGCACATACCAAAGCAAGAAGAAATGATTATCAATAGCATAGAGAATGAGTAAGATGCAGTGTGGTGGGTAACACAGATTCTTCAAGTCAAGTTTGGGCAATTATTGTGATAGTCCTTACATGCCAGACCAAAGAAATGTTTCATTCTTTCATTCAATATTTTATGAGCATGAACATAGGCATTAGCATTATGAAAATAAATAAGAAAAATTTGAACACTTGATGCTGGCCTTTTTGGGATATTTTACATATAGACTCACTGGTCTTAAACATTAAAGAAGTAATGAAGATGAAATAAAAATATGTCATAAGTGAATCACAGAGGATTTCTCAGAAGAGGTGACTTATAAAAGGAGTGTCCCTGTTACAGAAAGAAAAGAACAGTGATATTTCACATAGGAAGTGAAAGGCACATACCAAAGCAAGAAGAAATGATTATCAATAGCATAGAGAATGAGTAAGATGCAGTGTGGTGGGTAATACAGATTCTTCAAGTCAAGTTTGGGCAATTATTGTGATAGTCCTTCCTTACATGCCAGACCAAAGAAATGTCCCCTTTTGATCTTCTCCACACTGCTTGAGCAGTCCCTACTCCATGTTGACCACTGCACTGAGAAATACATTCATTGACTTACATCACTGGTCAGACATATAGAGGCAAGTATTAATATAAACCCATGCAGGAACAAGAATTTGAGGCTAAACAAGATTAAGTAATATGGTTGAATCCAAATACTCATAACTCATGTGTATATGTTTCCAATATGACTGCTCGAATAAAACAAGAGAGTTTATATAAGTCAAGGAAAATACAAAAGCAGCGCTGTCAATCACATTTTTCATGATGATGGAGTGCATGGAAATGCATTAGAGATATAAATTATTGAACCTGAAAAAAGGATTATAGACAAACGGAGAGGAATTGTGAACTCACCATATGGGAGCTAACTGAAATTTACAGGAATAAAAGAGTTCCATGAATAATTAATAAGATAAAGTAATTATGAAAACATTGTCAAATTCTGAATCAATGCCTGAGATTCCCTGGTATAATTTAGTAAATTTCCCAAATCCTATGAAGGATAATAGTCACAATAATACTTACTTTTCTTGAAGGAACAGATTGTGTGTTTTTATGTCTAAAATATCTGTTTAGCAGTAAACAAGTGGGTACAATCTTGTAATTGTATTAGGTTTGCAACATAATGATCCCAAGTGTTTAGCCTCTGTGTGTCAATTAGTTCTCTGATTTTGGATCAACTGTGGTATTGGCTTTGACTTTTGGGTTGGTTGCAAATCTGTTGCATGTTTTTCTATTTATATTTTGTGCATATATCAAGTGTACTAAATTTTCCCAAAGGAAAAAAAAAATCATAACCAAGCCAAGTATCACTACACTGGTAAATAAACATACTCCACCCACAAGAGAAAAGTACGCAGTTACATAACAAAGCATATAATATAGTTCATCTACCACAAGGACACTAACAAGGCCAGCAGGTTAAAATATTTAGGTGTTTGAAGTGGAAAATTGCATTATTTATTTAAATTTTCCCAAAGGAAAAAAAAAATCATAACCAAGCCAAGTATCACTACACTGGTAAATAAAC
Organism: Fukomys damarensis; assembly: GCF_012274545.1. Lineage (NCBI taxonomy): Eukaryota > Metazoa > Chordata > Mammalia > Rodentia > Bathyergidae > Fukomys > Fukomys damarensis. The sequence goes on along the minus strand of NW_022900947.1, from coordinate 13,030,727 downwards.
ATACTCCACCCACAAGAGAAAAGTACGCAGTTACATAACAAAGCATATAATATAGTTCATCTACCACAAGGACACTAACAAGGCCAGCAGGTTAAAATATTTAGGTGTTTGAAGTGGAAAATTGCATTATTTATTTTGAAAATTGTTCATCTTCCATAAGTTCCCTGCTGTGAGGTGATCTCACATTTTTCATTTTCCATGTTGTTTTATAGATTTTTCTTGACATAATAAAAGGCATCCTTCAAAATAAAATAGTTTGGGCATTTATTTAACCAAGGATAATTTAACTCAATGCACCTCACTATGCTGAAAGCATATGAAAAAAGGATCAATGCACAAATTGTTAGAATATGTGGTGAAATAACCATCTTCACCTTCAGTACCACATGTAACTTCTTACTTTCAGATACATGACCAGAACCTAGGATAAATGCATCTTTAAATATTTATAATATCATAAAGACTATAGTAAATTTTTTATCAATCCTTTGTGAATACCATTTTTGGGACTACTGTACAGAGTAATTCTTAATAGTCCAGAATTTACAAGTCAGTGATTAAATATGTTTCATTTTTAATGCAGATAATAAAATCTGTCTTTTAGAATTGTTCTACAGATTAGAAATGCAATACTATTATTATTTTATAATAATTAGTATTGCCATGAATTTCAATTTTGTCACCTGTGTCGCACGCAGAGAAATAAATACTTCTGTACACTCCGAGGACTTTGTGAGAAAATTATCTCAGTGCTATAGAATTTGAGACTTTGTACCAGAAATTGTAGTCTGCTGAGAGCAAAGAGAACCAGGTAGTTAAAGGAAATGGAAATGGGAACAAGTGTGTTTTGGAGTAGTTGTTAAAATAAAAGGAAGCCAATAAGAAAAGGAAGATACAGTTGAAGATAGAAGTCATCTTAATTCCTTTGGAAAGTATGGTAGAATTGTGACTGCATTTTTTAATAGTTGCTGGGGGGAGCTTTTGGTTTTCAAAGAAAGCTATGAATATATTACCTGAACACCCATAGTCCTATATCACTTTCCAAAGGAAAATAGAAATAAGCCTAAAAACATTTCCCATGAATCTGTAGCTTTTGAAAACCTTTCTAATATTATATTTGAAACTTTGGACTCACTTAAAATTAATATATCAAATCTGCTATAGTTTCCTCCATAGATAAACTCTCAAAACAGTTCTCACCTCATAACTTTTCAAATATTGATGGCTAAATTGAATTTCCCAGGTCCCCAGTATTTTGTAGCATTGACATTTTTGAATTTTGAAGAAAATATAAGCCTTTCAAGCCCAAATTCTATTTAGCAATAGTAAAACATTATTTTCCTTTACCTAAGAAAAATACTTTACCTGTGCATTTTTTTCCTTTTTTAAAATAAAGGAGTCCTAGTGTGTTGATACATTAAAAAGTCATAAAGGTAACTTCATAAATGAAGCATAGTGTTCTGCTTTAAAAATAAGAAAAAGCAACTTGGAAGAAATATGTAGCATGCGAGAAAACCAAACCTTTCAAAAAGTTAAAATTGTATTTGTGAAATTATAAAAATGTAGGCATTAGTGTATTAATATGACAAAAATTGTGACAAGAGGAAAAACAGTTCTTTAAATATTTAGACTTTTAAAAAGTACCAAATCATTTTATTTATATATATATATATATATATACACACACACACATATATATTCATTATTGCTTGTTTATTGAACATAGTGTTTAATTTCCTTGTTCTGAGTTGGTACATATACAGAATACGTCTTAACTCCTTTTTAAAATTTTCCCACATTGCTTTATTCTATATCCTTATTTGCTGCTGTCTTTTATTTTGCTCTGTATTCATAATTTTGGCCTCTCATGTACAAGAATACACACACACACATATATATTCATTATTGCTTGTTTATTGAACATAGTGTTTAATTTCCTTGTTCTGAGTTGGTACATATACAGAATACGTCTTAACTCCTTTTTAAAATTTTCCCACATTGCTTTATTCTATATCCTTATTTGCTGCTGTCTTTTATTTTGCTCTGTATTCATAATTTTGGCCTCTCATGTACAAGAAGTCATGTGATAAGTAAGTTTGTGTGTCTTATTTATTTCACTTAACATTATGTTCTCAGTGTGCACCCACTTTTCCTACAAATGACGAGTTTATCTTGCTTTATGGCACAGTAGGACTTCACTATGTGTAAGCACCAGATTTTCTTTATCCATTCATCTGCTGATGGACATATATGCTGCTTCCAAGATTTAATTATTGTGAATTATACTGCTATGAAAATGGGTATGCATATTTCCCTATATTATGATGTCTTTTAACTCTTTTGTGAAGAAACCTAGATGGAAAATAACGTGTTGAATGTAATTTCGAGTTTTAGTCTTTTGAGAAATCTCTGTAGTGATTTTTTATTTATTTATTTATTTTTTTTGAGACAGGGTCTCACTTTGTAATTGAGACTGACCTGGAACTCATGTAGCCCAGGCTGGTCTTAAACTCACAGTGATCCTCCTGCCTCAGCCTCCCAAGTTCTGGGATTACAGGTGTGTGCACCACACCCAGCCTCTCTATAACGATTTTTTTTTTCTTGGAACAAATTTTATTTCTACTTAACTTTGCATATTTGATTCCATGAGGAAAATGCCTTATAATCTGCTGTCATAGTTTATTAAATCAGAACTATAAAAACAAAAGCTCCACTGTTGGGTTACAATACGACTCTGCATTATACTCGTTTAACACAAAAGAACTCAGAAAGGGTAAAATGATTAAATGAAGGCCGGTTACTGAAAGACATCTTGAAAATCAGTGCTAAAAAGTTCTCACAACAAAGAGAACGCCATCTCTAACAATTAATCAGAATAAGCAATATGGCTTCCAAACTCTGAACAAAGGATTCTCAGAACAGTGATTCTTCTTTTTTTTTTTTTGGTCTCATTAAGTTTATTGGTACATTTTAAGGATACAGTACAGTTACATTCATCATTAGGATCTTGTACCTTTACATGACAGATATTGGTTCTCATTTTTTTCCCTTGTCCCTGCCCTCCCTTCACCCTCTCCTCCCTTCCCTATTTACAAACACTTTATTTCCATTTTTTTCATTTTCTCATTTTTTTCATCTCCCTTATTTCCTTTCCCCTACCCTTCCCACTTCCCCTACACCTTTAGCCCTTTCTTCCAATTTCACATTGCCAATTATACCATTAGGATCGTATGTACCATTACAGTTTTTCAAGTAAATAAGTCACATGTATATAAATACTGAATAATTTCTCTGGTGTGAAAAACCTCTAGTGATTTTTATAGTGGCTGTACTAGTTTACATTCTCACCAGTGATGTGAAAGGCTTCTCCCCACCCCACTCCACAGCCTCACTGGGTTTTGTTACTGTTTGATTTCTCGATCACAGCCATTGAAAGACTCAATTAAAAAATGGGCACCTGAAATGAATAGACACTTCACAGAAGTACAGATGGTCAATGTATACAGGAAGAGGTGCTCCGAATCATTGGTCATGAGAGAAAAGCAAATTAAACCCTAAGACTCCATCATATGGAGAAAGAGGAATGTTTTCATTGCTTGAAGAAACTGACTAATAATTATGAAGACGCAGTCTTGCTTTTCATCACAAATTATCTGATAAAGTTAAGCTGAGACAATATGTGGAACTCATCAAATTAGAAAATTTATCTGAGATGACCAGATTTCCTAGAAAACCGCTTTCTTTCTCACATTTCAGGAGTTACTCTGAGTGACGTACTGCTTTCTCTTTGGGCCATTTGCCAAGTTACGCATTCATATTGAACACTGTGGCAACATTGGGGACCTTGACAAATATTACATTTCTACTGTTGTAGGCACACCGTGCTTTCCCTTTCCTCCGAAGGAAAATGTGGTCATGTGATATGTTTGTTCGGAGGAATGAAAAATAAGAGGCAGCTTCACTTCCAAATAGAAGCTTTAATATTCAGTATGTGATTTGTTATATATGCCTTTCACCTGCTATGGTAATTAAAGCTTGTGTCAAAATTGAGGAAATTGTTAGTTAAATCTCTGAGTCTCTGGGTTTTTTCAGATTTTCGTTTGTTTTATGGTACCGGCGATTGAACTCCGGCCTTCGCGCTTGCGAGACAGGCAGCGGAACCACTGAGCCAAATCCCCAGCTCAACCCCTGATTATCTGTTGTAACTACAGCTATCAACCTGCTCCAGACATACAGAATAAGAGAAAACATTCAGTCCTGTTGTTATTAGATTGTGGAGATTGTTTATTAGCATGGTATGACTCATCCTGTCTTAACTAATACCAGTGCTCTTGATCTGGTATGTCCACACTCAGTTGGCAGCTCTTCACACTTTATTGTCTACTTAAATATTGCTTTCTTCATTAGACTACAAGTATATTTAGTACCTGGATCCTCTATTTTCTTTAGGTGTTTAATACTAAAAGCAGGAACTAAAATGTGATTTTCAAATAAATCCTCTTTTAAAAGTACTTACTCAATAAATCCTTATATTATTTATTTTTATGTTCTGAAGTGTTTTAAAAGTTCAGTTTTTTCTGAACGTTCAGTGGCAAAAAAATTCATGCATCCTGTCCATAGGGAATCATTAACAATTGGTAAACAAAAGAATGTGCATTCCTTAGCTGCTAGATCATTATGATACCTATAGCTTGAAAATGGAGCCCCTCAGTCTCCCAAAAATAGATATTCAATAAAATACAATTTTAAATTTTATATTGTCACAGCAGGAACATACAAAGCATGCCTAACTAGGAATAACTGAAATATTGTTTCAATGAATTTTGCTGCTTTACTTGGATCTAGGTTGAGACATTCTGCCTAAACTTAAATACAACACATTTCACTATCAGTAAAAGTGATGTGGCCTCTCGATTTTTTTAAAAGAAACGATTTGATAAGTCACTAAAGCAGCTACTATGTACAACCATATAATGTATAGTTTCCTTTTCCATTAGTCAAAGTTTTCCATCATATTCTTTGAAACAGTATCTTTCACTAATTTCCAGCTAGTGTCCTACTTGCTATCCTAAGGAAAACTTCTACCAACTCATAGGGCACTTACTTCTCAAATGACCTCTTTAATATGATTTATGATACACTGGAAACCATCCAGGAAAGATGTTGAAATACAAATATCTGGAAATCTCTTTCACATTTTCATAATATTGAGTTAACATTTTAGAGGGCAATCATCCTTCCCTCAGTCTTTGTTTATATTACATCTATGGTGCTATTCGGTGTCAGGACTATGTAGTCCTTCATAGAGGAAAGCTGATTTTATAAATGCATGGTACCGATACTAAAAGTTTTAACTTCTGCCACACTAGTATTTTTTTCCATTCCTGTTATTGAAACTTGTTTTTACTTTCATATAACTACACCTACTTCTTCACCTGACACAGTGAAAAATCAAATTGTATCACTAAATAACAGGAACAAACAAAAACTGGAAGTAATTATTTGGAGTCATGTATAAAAAGTCATGCATTATGGAACTGAACTGTTTCCATTTTCAGCTTTAATTTATGAAGAAAAAGCCTTTATCTGTTATATTTTCATATTACTTGAAGATACCTTCCATTTAGAGGGCAATCTATAAATAACTGGTAAGTGTCAAGGTGTAGTATTTTCAATATTTTCTTGGTTAGCCAGAAGTCACTATCTGGAACTAGATAACTGAGGTTGGATTTAGAGAATAGAACATAACTTTGGTGCTGTATTTCTAGGGCCCATGGCATTATGGGGATATATTTACCTCTTCTGGATCTGATGGAACAAATGGAGAAGGTGTGGCTGGAGAATCCCCAGAGACAATGGTACAGGGAGAGTCAGTGACAGAACTTAGGGCTTGGGATACCAAGACACATTAACTTAGTCCTTGCACAGAAATAGGCTCCCTGACTTCATTCCCTCCTTTCTTCCTATGCCTTACTGAGCTTCACAATGACTGTCCCCAAAAGATAGCTCAACTGGAGGCAGGCCACATACTGATGCAGTCTGTACACAACTAGTCCCCTGGCTGGAGAAACCATTGTGCCTGCAAGGATCACACACCAAATACACTCTGTTCCTTCCTCTCTGCAGGTTGTAGGGCTTAAACCATGTCACCAAAGCCCAATTCTACACCCACATAACATGGTCCTTACCTAATAGATTATTGCTTATTAAATATTGATTATTGTTCAATGTAATGACATTGAACAAAGTTACAAATGAAAAAGGAAGAAATTACAATGCAATAGAAAATGTAGTGCTTTAGTCTCATTTTCTGTTCCTCATTGAATTTATTGGTACATTTTAAGTATATAGTACAGTTACATTCATCATTAGGATCTTGTACCTTTACATGGCAGGTCTTGTTTCTCATTTTTTCCCCTTATCCCTGCCCTCCTTTCACTATTTACAAATACTTTATTTCCATTTTTTCATTTTTAGTTTTAGTTTCATCCTTACAAATTTCATCACTTAGTAAAGAAAAAAAAATAGTCTAAAAAGCCAAGGTGGTGAATATTGATAATAGTTATAATATTGATTTGAATATCGGTGAGCAAAGGATGGGTAAATGACACCCTACAAAAGTCTGTAAATAACACCTTTAAAATACTGGATTAGATTTACCTATTAAAAAATAAAACCAAGAAAAATCCTGTGAGAATAGTTAAGGTGGTATCCAATTTCAGTTATATGGAGTTCTTCTCATCTGTGAGAAGATATAGGATTTCATAAAGACTGTAATAAAGCACAGTGGGCATTATTAACCATACATCACATGCCCCAACATTATGACCATATGCTAACCTGAAAATTGCATTTAGCAGATTTCCCTGCATATTCAGTAAGTGCACTAACTCTTTTCTCCTCTTCAGTCTTAGCCTGGCATTGTGCCAAGCAGTCTTATTCTTTTCTGCAGTTACTTGGTGAGGTTTCTCCTCTTGGTGACTAGAAAGAAAGACAGCAGCCAGAGGAACTTCAGTCTCAGGCATTCAGTCCTGCTGCACACTCTGCTCACCTGACCTCCGAACAGAGCCTTATCTCGATGGCCAGTTAAAGAGAGAATGCTTCTGTCCCTATTTTCTTAGTGGAATAGATTGCTTTTTGTCAAGCTTTCTATTCATTTTTGTTGCATACGGCTCCTATGTCTTTGTCAGGGTGTCAAAATTAGATGTACCAGTCCTATTGCAAAGAAGAATACTTTGAATTAGAACTATCGGGAGTCAGTTAACTTTAGCAAAAATATTTACCCACATATATCTTACTTAAATGAGACTGCATTGCTCCCCTTTTTATACGCTGCTTTTGAGAATCAATTACAATCTGTGTTGGAAAGTGAGTTTCGGGATCCAGATGTAAGTACACTTGAGCCCTTTCTCATCGTTTAAATGATCTAAAATTGGAGTAATTTAAAATATTGAGGATTTAATGTTCCTCCTTGTACTTTTTTTATATGATACCACAGTCCCTATGGAGAAATAGCACATGTATAATATGTACAAATATAGTTAAAGATAAAGTTATACAGTCAACCTCAGAATCTTCCTCTAGAACTAGAGTGCAATACTTATTTCATATTTTTCTGGATACTGGTGAGAGATAGCTTCAGGTGTTCACAGTACAAGCTAAGCAGTCATTATCAATCCCTAGGTAGTTTACTCCTTGGTAAAGTAAGGAAAATAATAAAAACGAACAAATCCATTTGTTCTTAGCCTTTAATAAGTTGATGTGATTTAATTGATATAGAACCTCAGTAATAGTAAACATTCAACATAGTTACTTCTTTACACAAACATCTTGATAAATATTGGTTTGCTTCTCTGCAAACTCTGGTGTGTGTCCTTTCATGGCTTTATAGAACCATGCTAAATCCAGGCAAGTGAAGAGAAGGGAAGTTGTTGCTAGCTCTTCTTCCTGTTCCTCTCCTCTTATTGCTTTGTGGCCCTCCACACCAGCCCCCCTTCACTGTCTCCTGTTCTCTCAAGGGTTTGTTTTGTCTAGCGCAGAGCCATAATGGGTGTATAGCAAAGGAAGGCTTAAAAGTGCCTTTTGGTGACAGAACATACATGCCAGGGGGAGACAAGCTGCCACAGAGGTCTCAGCCAGCTGCCATGGGAAACACATACCTGCATAATCAGCTAGATGAAAGTCAAGTGCTTCCTTCCTAATGCATCAGGGACTGGGGCTGTAGGGAAGCCCTCATTCAATCACAGCTGGAGAAAAGGAGCTCAGGGGGAGGCCAAGGCGTTATTAACCCTAATTGTGATTGAGAGCCATGAAGCATTCGCCGGTGTCCAGGGACACACAAAATGACGAGACCTGTAGTCTCCAAAGGATGGCCGAAGAAAGTCTATGTGAGCTCATTTTTCTTTATAAGGATGTAGTTTAAAATTTTTTAAAGGAAAAAAAAAAGGCAGCAAGGAAGCCAATAATCACAGCTTGTCACTGCACTATGCTAAATAAAAACTTTTGAGCGAGTGAGTGGATCACAGAGAGTTTGCTCAGCAGATTTTCTTGCTGGGTAACTTTTAGACCAGTATGTGTGTGCTGTAAACCAAGCTCCGTGGCAGCATGACTTCTCCGTGCTTTTCTAGTAATCTTTATGTATCACACAAGTGTGTACCTCTCAAATTGTTCTATTTGTCAAGAGAACACATAGAAGTGAAATTTGGAAGACTGTTTAAAAGAATAAAGGCTGAGAGATCAAATGTGTGAGTTAAAATAAAAAAAAACATAGCAGCAACATAAAAAGAAAATACAAATTTGCGTGTATCCTGAATGAAAAGAAATAACTGAGTTTTCATTCTTTTCCTTAAAGATAATGTAAATATATTTTTATAAGACTAAAATGTAAATACAATTGTGATAATTGTTTTCTTCACAGAAATAAATATATTTGTTGCATTTTGTTTTGTTTTGTTTTTTTCTCCTGAGAATAAACTTTGATGCTAGTCTGGTTTGACAGTGTGTGATGTGTTCCAGGGATTTGGGGGTTGATCTAGTGAAAAAAGCTAGGGTAACATTCAACAAGCTTTACTGAGAGGCTCTTAAACAGGGCTGTGAGAGAAGAGAGATCCTTCACAGACTGGTGCCATCCAGTGGCTGACGACAGGGACCCTCTCTCCAGAAGGACGAGAAAGCAAGAGAACTCAGAGAGAGGAGAGAATGCTGGGAAGGTGCTGGGATGCTTAGGTGCTCACTCCCAGTAGCTCCCAGTAGCTCCCAGTAGCTCTTCAGAGAGTCATGTCAGACAGCAGCTTGGGTGTCTTATGAGACTATATATCCCTTGCATTCACATATGAGGGGAGAAGAGGAGAAGACGATGCAATCTAGTTGAATTTTTGGCCATGCATAGGAGAATAATGTGTAATAGTTCCAGGAAATCAGATTAGGCTAGGTAGTTGTTTTCATTTTTCTACCACAATAGAGAAACTGCTAAGAATTGCTTCCTAAGGTTACAATCCAACATTATTCTAATTCAACCCAGTAAAGTCATCAATTCTATTATTATACATGTTTATATGTACATATATATTAATAATGAGTGTCCATGGCAAGCTTATTTCTTTATAGATAATATGTACTACTGTTTTCCCAGTACCGTAGTCTTAATTACGGGTTTTGTATAATTACCTAAAATAATTCAAGAACATGCTGAATAATGGTTTTAGAATTCTAAAACCATTTAGAATAGTTGTGGTGGAATACTGAATACATCTTTACTTCCCTTTGCACTAGTGTTACCGTACATTTAAATGAGAAACACTTATTAAAGCACTATTCTTCTGTGTCTTTCCAATCTTAGTCTACGCTTATTAAAGAAATGCTCAAAGTATAATGGGAGGAAAGAAAAATACAAAGGAAACCAGGAGACACCACAATTTCAAGGCATGTGTGGGAAGACTGTAGTTTGGATGATGCATAGGGTCCCTACAGGAGCTCAGTGGGGAAAGGATGGAGATAAGGCTTGAAGAGACTGTGGAGCCAGGGGATACTGGGCTAAACAGCTCGTTTTCAATTTCCTTTGTAACAGGTAACCATGACTCGCATATGTATTCGCTTCTCATTGCAAAATGAAAACAACTGAACATCTCCATATTCTCCTCATTTATTATTTAATTCATTCAGTCTTTATGGAACACCTGCTAAGTGACAGGCACTTAGATCAGAGCTGTCCACAAGAAACACACAGCCCAGGGGGCAAGACACACAGATGTCTATTATTCCCATTGAACGTGACAAGTGTGTGATCTAGGCCCCCCTTCTGCCTCCCCCTCACACTCTTCCTTCTGCTGGAAGTCTACATACAACGCTGATCAGAACACAGAGGAGGAGTACTGAATCCAGGCCGAAGGGTGAAGGGATGTACAGGACCTTGGAACCTACCCAACCTAAGTTAATGCAAGGAAACTCTTCAACATTGGGTAGAAATTTTCCAAGAAAACAAAACCATGGCAAATAGAAAGCAAGTTGGTATTTTTATCAGATCATGGGGTTCTAGTGTCCTGAACAAAGAACTGAACAAGATACAAGAAAATGGTAGTAAGGTTTTACATTTCTTAAAGGGACTAAAAGAAGTACACTCTGCAGAGTGAGAGTGAGCCATTGAGTGAAGCTCACACTGTTAATGGCTGGGATTCTTCTGTAGATTTCATTCTTCAGCCTAAACTCAGGTCTGGGCTGTCTTATTAAAAGCCTCCTTGGTTCCTGTCAGAAGAGGTGAAGATAGTACTTTCTGATTGGTCCCAGATATAGGGTTTAGAAACAGTTTAGGTTCTGGGCCTCTGGGATTGACAGGTCATGCCCGCTGACTCAGCTGGTTTGTCACACCCTAATCTGTTTAGACAGTCATTCCCCACACGATGCCTTAAGTCCATGATGCAGGGTTGATGGAATTTTCTTTTATAATGTCTCTGATTCTGAGTGCTAGTTATGGCGGCCCTGAAATACTTAAATAATTTGTTTCCTTCCTGAAGTAACGTCTCAAATCAAATCTGATAAACTCCTATTTATCACTCAGCCCCTCAAATATTCTCTCTCCTTTAAGCTGAGCTCAGAAGAATTAATTGTTCTTCCTCTCTGCCTCAGTTTTACCCACTAGGCATCCCTCAACACAAACCTCTACCACATGCTTACTCCGTCATGTCTGTATCTATGTCCACCTTAAACTTTTGACAACATGAAGTTCAAGGCCATCTGGTTTAAATCTATGTCCCTGCTATATCATACCATACCTCAGATTAGTTGGAATAAATCAATGAAAAAAAAAATACTGAAATGTCCCAAGAAAAACAAAAAAAATTGTTTCAGTGTGTTTTTCATGTCTGGTTATACGTTAAGCCTTTGACAAACCATGAGCCGTGGGCCATATTTTACTATAAGTCTCAATTATTAATAATGTCTATTTATGGACCCTGTTCCCGGAACACCAAAACTATGTACAATGAATGGTTTCTTTAGGAAGACTGATTCAATAAACCAGATGTCTTATTTTGCCAATTATTTTAGGAGAGAATGAATTTTCTTCTCTAATAAGCCACCTAACTATAAGAGAACTACAATGTTTAGAAACGAATATTTTTAAAATCCTGTAACCCGAGTTAAAATAGCCATCTCATTATTTTCTCCCCAATAATGTTGACTTTATATCTTCTTGTTTGTCACTTCATTGATGGTTTTACATTTTTTTTTTTTTTTTTTTTTTTTTTTTTTTTTTTGCTTTTTGAGACAGGGTCTCACTATGTAGCTGAGACTGACCTGGAACTCACTATGTAGCCCACGCTGGTCTCTAACTCACAGTGATCCTCCTGACTCAGCCTTCCGAGTGCTGGGACTATAGGCATGCACCACCACGCCCGGCTTCTTATTTTCTTCTCGTATTACTTTGCTGTGTTTCTGAGCTAGTCAGAAATCCAGTAAACAAAAATTCTGACATTCTTCTCAAGGTATTTTGGGCATCAGATAAATGCGAGTTATGGTGGATTTCAAAAAGTATGATTGCAAAGAACTCTAACAGGTAGCTGTAACAGATACAGCAATTTGAGCTGCACATTAGAAGCAGCAGACCTATTTACAAATACAGGTACTTTGCTAGTTCCATGCTGATGAACCAATCTGAACAAATTTTAGTATTTATTCTTTATCTAAATTAGTTGCAGAAACAGGATGCACAGCTATGGAGAATATGAAACTACTATACACTAGGCCATATAATGGAAACTTTAAAACAGTATTATTGTATCCATTCCAGACACAGGAAAATGAGGTTCATAGACATTAACAATTTGCCCAAAACTACAGATGGGCAAGTCAAAAAGTGAACCTGACTTAAACTTGCCCTTATACTATTTTACCTATCCTGTTTCATTTCTATTCTTTCATGCCGTGGTACAGCCTGCTGGGCAGGACAGTTAAAGCATTTCAACTTATCTAACCCAGAGCAAAAAATGTTCAACATAAATTAATACTACCTGTGTGAATTAAACACCATGATTTTGTTTTCATCTTTTTTTAAGTCTTACAGACATTCCTACAAGAGTGTAAAAGACAAGTTACTTACCTAAAGACTCAAGACATTGAATCTTGCCTCAGATTCATATTAATACTGTAGATTTCTGAAAAATGACTTATACTTCTGAACTTTGGCTTTACTATTTTTAAAATTCTGATAGAAATGTCTCTCAAGACCACTTCTTGGAGTCATAGTCATCAAATAAAAATAATACTCTACAAACAATCAAAGTCTCACATTTCATTGAAACATAGTTGTAAAATCTTCACTGTGGACAATGACTACCCATCATTCTTTGGAAAATACAAAAATTTGTTATCCTTGGTCATGGAGACTCCTGTTAATAGGCAAAATGCAATAAAATTATTCCTTTTTTAGAGATGTGTCTGTATTTCGGGTTATGCATTTACTGACTATAAATCACAGTGTATCTAAAGTTTTAGTCTTTTTTTTTTCACGGATTACCTCTATCAACATACTAGTCTTGTGCTGAAATTTTAGACAAGCAAAAGGTGATTAGGAAATATAATTAACCAGTTTATTTTGACTTGAACTTCACCTTGACTCGGAATCTCTAAGTCAATCACTAAAGGACCTTGCTCTGGGTAGTGCTGCCTGATTTTCCACTGAGCTGAAAGCAGTTTCAGTTTCTCTTTTTTCCAACTCAAATCACTGCTGGTACAAAATATAAAATATTACCCTTGCTATTTAAAAAGGAACAATGGATCTTTCCTATGGACTGAGATTTTTTGAAATAAAAATTATTAAAATACAGCAAAGGCTGGATCATTTTTCTTCTTTGTAAGTCTCATTTTAAAGCAAATTACCAATGTGAAGTTATAATATCATTTCACTAGCATTAATTAAAGTAATAGTTGTGCAAGAACACACTATTTTCTTTGATATATATTGATTTCAACTAAATCAAATCTAGGTTATTTTTTGAATTTCCACTGAGCTAATTTTCTCCATTTAAAGAATGAATTTAATTTAAATATACTTTTTATCAGTTAATCTCAACCTTTCATTAGCAAGTACCTATTGCTTCAATTTAGTAAGATACTTCCGTCTCTTTATTTTACCTTTACTTTGACTTTCCATCTTTACTGCATTCTTCACAAATTTGTTCGTCTTCGAACTATACATATTTGTAAGTTATTCATAAAGTTTTAAATTGGGCTTAAGTAGAAATTCTGTAAATGCTGTGACTTTTTCTGGAAACTAACAATAAATAGAAAAATAAACTGTGACTGCTTAAAATTTTTTTGATGACGTTGAAAAAGTAGTCATTTTCTGTATTGATTAGGGATACAACTGGTATATTTAATATCCAGTAATACTGCGTAGAACTCAAGGAATGTGCTAATCTGCTCAACTGGCCGTTGAATGGGCAACATAGATATTTCATGCTCAGTGTTTGGCAGACAGTTGAAAGGAACCACAAACAAGGTGAAATAATCAAAAGTCACCTGACCAGATGCTTCTGACCAGAGTTATTATTTTCATTTAGGCATGTTTGTTTTATATTTTATTTCATGTTTTTAAAAGAGCCCTGGAAAACATTGTGACAGCTTGGGAAAGGCTTTAGTTATCTGCATTTTAATGAAGGGGAAAGAATGTCAAAGTGGTATTTCTTACACTAAAATGCTAAAACCTTATCGTTGTAGTCAATTTGTATATATTGAGGGTTAAATTATATCTACTAAGGATTAAATTGCATGCTCTTATTCCAGATTAGAAACAAGAAGTAGATATGTGTGTCACTTGTAGTTATATAGGTTATATTTCATTACTGTAAAATCATACTATACTTATTTTAAACCTCATTTGCCTGTATGCAAATCATCCAGTTCTTCATTCGCCATCCAGGTAATGGCCTTCACTTTTCCAAGGGATTTTTGCAAACAATATGGCACTAGCACACTCCCAAAGGATTTAGAAACAGTCCTTTTTTTACTCCAATCTATTCTTCAAGTCCTTGGGGACTATTCAGGTGGGAGATTACTTTACTGCATCAACCCCTGTAGTGCACGCTGGGTCCAAAGCTCACGGGACCTAGGGTTCAGTCTCAAAGCAGCCAGGCAGTCATACTCAGTAGGATTTTACAGTTTTGGGGTGTTGATAGCAGTGAGTACAAATGGCCACTGCAGGAGTCTTGTCCATCTCAGTCTCCCTACCCCCAGCCATGTGATTCTTTGTCATCAGGACTAAGATTTCTCTTCTCCCCCGGGTCCTTCAGCTTTCAGCTTCATCTGTCTTCATTCTATCTGTGATTATGCATCTGAGCATCCTACGTTCTACAACCTAGGTTCCCTGAGACACATACTAAAGCCATTCACACTTGAAAAGAATTCATAATATGGGAAATAAGAAAGCCTGGCAACTCTCAATTTTTCTAAAAGGCTGAGATATTTTAATACTTTTTCCATTTATTTCTATTTAATACTTTTTCTACAAAGAAGAACTAAGAATTCATGCCTTAATTCTGAACACTCTTTTGTAAAATAATGCTATTTACACTCAGAAGAGATTCCCAGGGCAAGCTTATCTCCACGCAGTTGACCCCATTATAAGTTTTCATTTCTAGGTCAGACTACTATAGTTTTATTATTATCTATGCATATTAAGTGTAAATAGTTACAGAAATAATAATTATTATTATATCAAGGATGTTGCTGAAGAGTTTACATATTATTACTCTAAGTATTGTAGCTTGTATACTTTGTATTAAACCTAATATATTTCTTCTAGCATGCATATATGATTAAAAAGAGATCATTTTGCATATTTTTGTGTCTTTCCCTGAAACAGTGTATTATGGACATCTTTCATTGTCATTACACACTCATGGACTTCATTTGTCTGAAGACTACCTAGTATTTCACAGCACAGTTGTCCCTTTATCTTGTTATGGTTGGTTAAATTGGTTCAATATCTTGCTGTTACAAAGAGCACAACAGTAGATATCATTTTGCACACATGACTATAGATTTCTGTTACTATCTCAGTAGAATTGATTGCCCAACCATGAAATAAATAGATAAAAGAATAGATGCCCCTTCTGTTTCCAGGCAGTTCCATAATGTTGTCTCAGAATGGTCAAATTATATATTCAGCAGTAAAGCATGACAATGTTGTTCTCTTCTACTCTGCTAATGCTGAATATTGTAATCTATTTTTAATTTTTCAATTTAGCTTATGAAAAATGCAGATGTGTTTTTATCACAAGCAAAATTAAGTGTTTTAGTGTTTGCTTATTGATATTAATTTCCCTTTGAATTTATTTTTAATTCCTTTACTTTTTATTGATGCGTATTATTGGACATTATTTTCTGTACTTTGTCATTTTTTTTTCATTTCTGGGAATAGAAACTTACACATGATAGGAAAAGACCCTGTTGCTGAGCTACACCACCACCTAGTATTTTCTGTATTTTATATATTAGGTGCAAGCAGTAACATTTACACATTTTATAGAGGAATAAATTGAGATTTGAAGAAATTTAATCACTTGTCCAAGGATAATAAACAGAATTTTTTATCTAATCTCTTTGCTTGACGTTAAAGTTATGATAGAAACAACTACTCTAAATAATTTTCATGGCATTTCTTTGTGGTATTTACTCCTCTTATAAAAATCTACTTCTCAAAAATCTTGTTTAAACAGAAATCAAAACAGTAAAAATATTTAGATAAACATTTTCCTTACGAATAATTAAAATAAAGTAACACAGAGGTCTCATTTCTTTATTACAGTAGCTTCTTGCTTGATGATCCAAACTCAGTAATTTCTAAAGAAAATTTTCTTAACTATGAGTGCTTCATGTTTTTCTCCTTTGACTTATGTTATAGTTGTCCTGACAATGAGACACTTTCTTTACTTTGTTATATGTGTTGGAAATAGTTTTTATATTTTTTTAGATGTTCCTTGGTTGTGTATTTTTTTAAAACTCTGCACATTTTATTTGTGAAAATGTGAAAAATATATTAAGCTGAAGAAGAAACACATGCTCATTACTGATTTCTATGTTCAAGTTGGTCAAAAATATGTTTGTCGGGATGTAAAAGATTTATTTTTTTTCCTGTTTCAAATCGGTAAGTTGACTGATGAGAGTTACTCATTGTCTTCAATTTCAGTGTGTATTCCTTTCAAATCTTAGGTTCTGTGAAGCAATGCCCAATTTAAATTTTAATATCTTCCTTTTGTTTCCATATGCAGCCGATGGCCCAGGCAACTACCTCCTACTAAATCCTTGGTGATATTTATTTTTCGTCAGAAAGGAAGTTAGAAAGCATTATCTATCCAATTCCTGGTTTGCTGAATTAAATAGATTAAATAAAATATGCTGTAGTTAGCAAAAAAATTATACTGAATAATAAAATACCACTAAAAAGTAAACTCTAGTGGCCTCAGATTGAGGACACTGGATTGCTCTTTTAGCAGTTAAGTAATTTGGTGCACGATGTAAATCATACAAAATAGATGATGACATTCTTTACAAGAGGTCTCAATTCTCTGAGATACTTGGCCTTAGACCCTAGCACTCCAGCTTACAGTGAAGAAATCCCCCACTTTCCCCATCTCGACTTGCTCTTCCACCCTGCATGTGTCTAATTAGACCTTACTTACAGTTGAAGGAAAATAAGTTGAATACTGAACCTATTTTCACTTTAATCTCAGTGTTTTTAATCATACATATTTTTCAGAGTGAATGCCAGTGAATAAAGTCATTTCTGCTTTGTGAGTAGAGAGAAGCTCAAATAAGTGATTTTGACGACCTTTGATGACTTGAAGACTTTTTCAGATGCAGTGTTTCATATCGGTTACAGCTCCAAAGTCAAGAATTCTGGTTTTTGATGAAGCTAAAGTTGTTAACCCAAACTGCATCACCTGCCAGACATGGTGACGCATGCCTGTAATCCCAGCACTCAGGAGGCTGAGGCAGGAGGATTGCTGTGAGTTCGAGGCCAGCCTGGGCTACATAGTGAGTTCCAGGTCAGTCTCAACTACATAGTGAGACCCTGTCTCAAAAAAACAAACAAAACAAACAAACAAACAAACTGCATCACCAGTGACCATTAGATTTTGTTGTTGTTGTTGTTGTTACTTGGACCTTATTTCCTAGTTCTTAATTTCTTAACAACAGCAAGAGTGGGGAAATACTTTTCAATGAAGGCAGAAAAACTGCCAAGACGTACTTTGCATGCATTGATTTTTCTATGTGTTCTCCTTTCTGTCAATGACAGGATCCAGAAGAAAGAGTAACCTGACTAATTTAGAATCAGAAAACCAATCACACATCCATCCTGGAACCTTTGAACAGACGAAGACTACGTACCAGGAGGAGATAAATGATGTTACAAGGGAAATAGAGCTCTGCTTCAAGAGAACATCACTGTCTCCAACCAAATCATTGTTCCTGGCTATCAAGTGAATAATGTACACAAAAAGAATTGGAACTCTGCGTGTGACATATGTTGTACAGTAAAAAAATATATAGATGCTTCTCTATAGAATGGGTAGGAAGTCACATCATTTTTTGAGACTCATATTTTGTTTTGACTTTAGATGCGGGCCTTGCCAAGTTGCAATTGATAGGATATTTAGGTAATACAAGTAAGAGAAAGAAGATGGGTGTAGTGAATGCTTTATATGGATAAATTGATAAATAGGTACATAACTAGAAATGTTGACAGAGGCAACGAGCATTCATTTATTGTTTCTAGAATTATTGCTAATATTATAATTGGGGGAATGATCAAAGTTGACCATTTTCCCCATGTTATTTGTGAATGCATATTGGCTTTCTACTAAAGAATTTGAACCATTGTAAAACCATTATTATATCTATCACTCATGGTAGGAGATAGTATGATGTAGTGGAAAGAAAAACACAATTTAAGAGCTAGATGATGTTGGCAGAATCTTAGCTCTGTGATAAAGCCCCAATATCTTGGCTGCAGGCCCTATTTTTCCAGCCTTCATGAGAAGGAATCATAAATGTCATAGTCCTCCCTCAAGTATGACGATGGGTCTCAAGACCCCCCAGGGCGTGTCCAAAGCTGCAGACAGTAGTGAACTCTAATATCTGCAATGCAATTATGTGCATATGGCTTCTCCCCCTCTCAAAATATTGCTCTTTCATCTTCACTTAAAGAAAACACCATATGGCTTCACTTTGACACATCCAAATTGTCACTTTCATTATTCTTGCACTTTGGGACCATTATTAAGCAAAATACAGGACACTTAAACACAGGCACCTGATATCATGACAGTTGATCTCTGTGTTAGTCATCTATAACAAATATCTGAGATAATCAACTTAGAAGAAAGGAAAGCTTCATTTCAACTCACAGTTGTAGAGATTATAGAAGCTTCAGCCCATGTTCTGTTAGCTGTGCTGTTAGAGTCTGTGTTGGAAGACTATGGAAGAAACATACAACAGAGCAAGCTGCTCACCTGAAGGAAGGCTGGTAAGAAAAGGACTGAGAGAAGTCTGGGAGTTTCACAACAGCTTCCAAAGTGTGCATCGCATAACCCCACCTTTTAATGTTTCTACCACCCTTTCCACTAGTTCGGTAGGCTGGGAATCAAGCCTTTATGTAACATGGACTAACTAGGATAATACTTATAGAAATCATAACAATCTGATTTCCAAGGTAGCTACTGACTAGTTTGCCAGCTGTGGATAAACTGGACAAAAGGACAATCCACATCCCAACTAGGATAAATAAGGATGGTGTTAAATTTCACCACACCGTTGAAACTGCAGTGAAATTTAATCTTCTGAATTGTTTATTTCTGCAATTTCCCATTTAATGTTTTCAGAGCATGGTTGACAATGGTAACAGAGACCATGGATAAAGAAGGGCACTGACTTTGCTATTGCATGATGTAGAAAAGGCCTTACAATACAATTTATAGTAAACATCTTTAACATAGCTGACTCTATGTCTACTGTACATTTTATTTTAGATGTTTTGCATTTAACAAAAGTTGTGTTATCATCCATCAAGAGAGATGCCAGCTGAAGTTACAACATGCATCCTAGACTCATTTTATGTGGGGCATATTTTTAGCACTATTGACTGGGGCTTGCTCTGCAATCTTTACCAAAAAGCAAAGGCAAAAAAAAAAAAAAATGATTGGAGACTCCCTCTTACCACCCACTTTTTCTCCTCAAAAAGACAGCACAATAACCATGCTACCACTGAAAAGATCTTAAATTCCTTTGTTTTCTCTCAAATAGCACAAGAATGAACTCAAATGAGATGCCAATTGTTCATTACAAGACCTAGATACTGTACAGAAGATACTTCATGCAGGAAGACACTAATACATAATTGTGACAAAAACAGAGAATATTATGTAGTACAAGACTGTATTTATTTTCTTTCTCTCAAGTTCTAGAAATTTAAAATTCTAACAGTTTAGAATGGTTTGATCATCTTAATGAAATGCTCCATTTATCACTATGAATATCTATTGCTCCTCATCCCTGGAAATATTCTTTATTTTCAAATTCGAGTTTACTCTTATCAATACAGAGCTGCTACAGTCACTTTTATCACTGAACATACTTTATACTTTTGTCTTTAACCTACATGTGTCTTTAAGTTAAGGAGTGTTTCTTAGAAGCAACATACAGTTGGTCTTGTTGTTTTCTTCACTCTAACAATATTTAGCTGGGAGTTACATATTTACATTACATTAATATGTGATGCACTATTAAGCTACATTTTGCTGCTTTATTTTGTCATATTTTACTCATGCTTTTTATTCATTTCTTTAATCGTTTGAATATTTTGTTTTACATTATTTATGGTTATGCTTTATTCCACTGTTAGATTATTTATATAATTGAATTATAGCTACTCTTGTTTTAACATGTATTTAGTTAATCAAACTCTGCCTTTAAATTAAAGTACACAACTTCATAAATCAAGAACATTATACCATAAAACATATTTTTTCTTCTGTTTTTATGCTATTGTTTTAAACTTTACTTTTAGACGTAGATACATGCTAGAGTGTAATGGTTAGCAGTGAGTTCTTTCAGCTTTTTCTGTCTGAAAAATGGCACATTTAGCTATCTGTTTTAAAGGATATTGATACTACATAACTAATTCTAGTTACATATGTATAATATAATATGTAATAATTTATCTAAAGTTTGTAAATATGTGCATATTTATATAGACATATATATTTACAATGCTATTTCTTTGTTTCCTGGCTTGCATATTTTTGGCAAAAATTTAATATAATCCATATTCCTCTGTACACAATGTGACCTTTTTTATTCCCTTTCTACTTCCATAAATGTGTAAGCTTTTATCTCTAGTTTTTAGAAATTTCATTATCCCATATCTGGTACTTTTAAATGTTTATTCTACATGTCACCTCTGTACTTTATGAACTACAGTTATTTACCCACTATTCCTCATGTTTATGTCACAGAAGTGGATGATACTCAGATCACTGTTTTTTCTCATCTATGCTTTATTTTGTAAAGCTTAGATTCCTATGTCTGAATATTAAAATTTTTGCTGTTTTTGCATTCAATTTGCTGGTGGGCACTGCCTGTATGTTTTTCATTTTTGATACTTTACTTTTCATCTCTATGTTTTCTTACTGGATATTTTTTTGTACCTACTATTTCATCATGGTACTGTTTCATATTATTGTGTTGAACACATGCAACACTTTTACAACAGCTGTCATAATGTTGTTTGTTCTAGTTTCAATATTTATTTCACTTCTTGGTTTCTTTCTATTGATTATTTCTTTTCTTTTCCAGCCTATATTTCATTCATCTTTGCTTCTTTACATGTCTGGTAATGTTTACCAGATTCTGGAATTGCAACTCTTATATTGTTGGTTTTGTGATGATTCTTCATTCCTATAAGTAATATTTTATTTTATTTCAGTATATAACTAAGCTTCTTAAGATTAGTTTGACTCTTTCAAGAACTCATGTCCAGAGCAGCATTTATTTTAGGGTTAAGTCAGCCTCACGACTAAGGCATACAGTTCTGAGAACTCTATCTTAATACTTTATTGACTGCTACATTTTCCTCTGTAACTGCTGGAAGCCCATTCTCCTAGGCTCTCTACTCCTCCTGGGTGCCTCTTCTTTGGAGTCATATAGTTTGTTTTCCAACATGCATAGATGAGTATCAGATTGTTTAGGAAGTCCCTTATAAGTCTTTGGAATTTCTCTCTCTGTCTCTCTCTGTCTCTCTCTGTCTCTCTCTCTCTCTCTCTCTCTCTCTCTCCCTCCCTCCCTCCCTCCCTCTCCTGTATTCTGTCTTACAAATTGTGGCTTCCTTGGCCTCTCCCAATTCTGATCTCTGTCTCTTGTATGCAGAAATGCCACCCATTTTTATTTGTCTTTCTCTACTCTGCAATCTGAAAATTGCCTCTAGGCAATAAACTCCTGCAAACATAGGGCTTAATTTGTTTGTTTCCCTTACCTATGTGATCACTGCCCTATAGCTATAGTTTTCTAATATCTGAAATAATTTCCTTACATATTTTGTCTAGATGTTTAATGCAAAAGTCAAATTCATGTCTTAGATGCTATCTTACCTCTGCAGGGGTAATTTTTAAGGTTAATAATAAGTGAAATATCTACTGTAAAATGGACACATTTCAGTGGCTTACATAGTAAAAGTTTATTTCCTGCTGACATTATAGCTCAAATCAGGCATATATATGAGGAGAGTACTTCAGGACAGCTGCCCCCTAGCACTTTTTCAGGACCAAGACTCCTTCAACTTTCTGTGCCAAAATTCACTAAGCCTTCCATGTTTTCTTGTGAGTTCTCTCCATCCCGTTGGCAAGAAGGGAAAAGGAGAAAGCGTACTGTTTATGGGCCAAATGTACATGTGCCCTGTTTCCCCACTGCCA
The DNA here is from genome assembly GCF_012274545.1 of Fukomys damarensis. Lineage (NCBI taxonomy): Eukaryota > Metazoa > Chordata > Mammalia > Rodentia > Bathyergidae > Fukomys > Fukomys damarensis. Next base: position 13,008,267 of record NW_022900947.1, on the reverse strand, counting down.
GAAATCCTTTGACCTGATTTCAGCCTTATAGCCTCAGCAAATTGCATGAAAGTCCAGGAAACGAAGCCAACTGTGTCTAGAGTGATTCCGTCCAATAGAAATAAAATGTGAGCCACACATGCAATTGTAAATTTTCTAGCAGTCACATAAAACTGTAAAAAGAAACAGATAAAATTACTTTCAATAGTATATCTTATTAGAACAATGTATGAATAAAATTAATCATTGCAACATATATTCCATATAAAATTATTAATGCCAAATTTTGCATTCCTTTTATTCATACCAAGTCTTCACAATCAAGCGCTTATTTTATAGCCTTTAATCACACTTCAATTCTGACGATAAATTTGAGTTATAATTGACATTATATCTCATAAAACTTGAATTTAGAAAGTAGATTTACATATACAAATTCTTACAAAAAGACTTCAATTTTAGAATAAATAAATTGGAAGCTTTTTTAAAATTTTTGGTCAAATAAATAAACAATGTTCATCAATCACACTACATACATTTTGAGTGGTGCAATTAGTAGAAAGTATATTCATAGGTTTAAAACTAGGTTTGCCATATTATTTTGCTCATTTTGAAATATAACTACATGAAAGGAGCATGTTTCTTGCTAAATTATTAAAGAAAACAGAATTATCTGTATTATAATTGACTATTTAATTTGGTTTGTTAATACATAATTATTTATGAAGTAAATCCCTAAATAGATTTGGGTATATTTTCTATTCAGAAACAAAATGTCTTATTTAACTAAAATTAGCATTATGCTATTTTATGAACATGCATAAAACTTGGATGGATTTAAAAAAAAAGAGTTGGCAAACTGGCTCATCTACAAAATCCATCCTACCACCTGTATCTTCATGGTCTGGGAGGGAAGAGTGTTTTTTACTTTTTCTCAATATCTGAAAAATTTAAAAATATGAATAATATTTTTGACCCATGGACTTTACATGAAATTTGAATTTCACTGTTCATTAAAACTGTTTTATTGGAAAACATTCATAGCCACTCATTCCCATGGTGGCTATGCCTTCTTTCACATTGCCAGGAGACTGAAGAAATTGTAAGACAATACATGGGCCTCCCAAACCTAAAATATTTGCATTTTTACTTTACAGAAAAACTGCACCAAGAAAACATAAAACAAAAAAATCAGAATGTCTTTTCTATCATAATCACGATTCATAGAGTCCTTGGGGATGTAATTTGGAGATTATTTTGTGTCTAGGATAAATGCCTCTTACAATACGCAACTGAATAAAATTAGGAATTGTTTTAGGGAAATGGGTTAAAGATAAATTATGTTAAAACACCAAGATATGGAAAAATGAAAGAGAAATTATTCTGTCTCACATCAAGCCCTTATAATCCTCGAGTGACAATGTCATATTGGGAATGACTCCTAATAATGTGCCACTACAGTTGTTTTACCATTCAAACAGGATTCTCTCCAAGTCTCATAGCTGATGATATTCATTTTCCTGACCACTTCTCCTCCTTGAAAGTCCATTTTGCTAGCTCACAGCACACAGATTTGATCTCCTCTTTTTTTGTTTCTGAAGTTATCACTTTATATATGAATCTGACTTCTGACCAATTCAAGCTAACCCATACTTACCCTTGGACAGCTAAATCTATGCTTTTGGGTTCAGGATAGACACCCCATTCCCCCAATCAGACATTCTATGTTGTTTGACATAAACTCTCATAGGTTGATGTTGCTGTGATTATTCACTTTGAGAAAAATCCCTTGCTGTGGCCCCCACGTGCTAGTCACATGCCTGATGTAGCTGTATCCCTGATAAATCCCAATATCCTTTAAAATGTCTTTTATAGTCCTTTTCCTGAAGCATAAAAGGAGTTAAAGAGGAGGAAAAATGAAAAGTGAAAATATCCAGGGTGTGGAAATCATGCCTACTGTGCCAGAATGACTACTCAAATCTTGATACCACTCTGAGCCCTCATGCTCTCTTGTATTTTGCTGGCTTGGCTTGAAATCTAAAAATTTATTTCTATGACTTCCTAGCTTAGGAAATGCTGTGACTGAGGACCTTCATGGAAGAGACATCTGTGTGAGATTTAGACTGTGGAGAGAAAGAAGCCACGGCCACCCTCTCACAACAGAAGTGAATGTAAATACGGCCAGAGAGCAGAAGGAAAGTTTTCAAAAGGTTCTGAGTGAAATTTTTCAGATCACCTGTTTTTCTTTGGTGACAGCAATGGAGATTATTGATAGTGTCCACACTCAATTTTTCTTACTCCTCATTTCCTGATAGTTGATAGGCTCTTACCAACTCTTGCTTCCAGAACACTTTCAACTGTTTCTTTAAGTGGTTATGCTTGTTTTAAATTACTTCCTGATTAAAAACAACAACAACAATAACAACAAAACCCACTTAGTTTGGTTTCTTTTGTCCTTTCTGCACCTTGGCTTGTACACTTCACTAGCATCGTTTTTCTAAATGAATGGGGCTGCATAAGAACAGATGTAAGTTCATGGTACTCACTCACTCGCTCTTCATTTAAATAATTGGAATAATTAAGATATGCCAGCATCTAGACTAGTCTAGGCATGATCTGCTTTCAAGGCACATAGGTCTAGATGACAAATTGAGTCCTACAATGGCCTGAGAAGTTAGTCTAAATTGAGGGCTACAACAGGAGAAAGAGTGATCCGAATGTGCAAACGAAAATAAGCCTGGTCTTTTATAGTATTTTTGGAATCTGCTTTGTCAGACAGAATATTGATCATACTTCATTTGAATTGTATGGTATTGTTACTGTCATTAGGGTCATATAATGAATTCATGATTTTACATCTAATATTTGCCTGTGTCTGTCTGTGTTTGTGGGTGTGGACAGAGGAGAAAGTGAGGAAGGAGTCAAAGGAAATATCTTATTGCAGTGCTGTGATTTATTATGTTTCTGAAAATTCACTTGGAAAATTAATCCCCAATTAATGCAACAATATTAGGAAGTGATTGGGCTGATAATAAAGGGATTAATGTCACTGTCATTCTAAGACTTAGTTATCACAAGACTGGGCTTCTTCTGAAAGCAGATTTGTATCTCTCTTGCCCTCTCTTGTCCTCTCATCTTGTGCAGTGGATAACACAGAAGAAAGCAACTGTCTGATGTTGCCACCTTGACACTGATTTCCCAGCCTGTGTTTACAGGGTAAATAAATTCCTTTTTTGTATAAATTACCTAGTCTCTGGCATTTTATTATAGCTGCAGAAAATTGACTAAGGCATACAGGTAGTATAGAGAACATCCAGTAGCTATTGATTCAATATTTATATCCTGTAGCCCAAAGATTCTCTAAGAAATTAAGTTCAGCTCTTGAAGCAGGCCCCTCTGCAAAGGACTACCTGAAGCAAGAAATGTGGCATTTCGGTAATCCATCTACTAAATGCCAGTTGCATCTTTGCGCCATTGTAACAACTCAAATAGATTTTCAGAAATTATCTAGCTGTTGGAAGAACTATTCCTGAATCACTCTTATAACATATATAACTCACTTATTTCTAATACTTTTAAATGCATGTCTGTTCCATTTCATTCACAAAGAGCTTTTGTAAAATGATATTTTGAAATGTCAATGCATTATGTCTCCAGAAATCCCTCACATGCCATCCCTGGGATGCTTTTCTCTAAGGTAAGCTAAGTTAGTGTGGCATAAATTAATGTGGTGTGACTTATTCATTGTAATCATAACCTGACTGCTGATGAGCAATTCTTTCTCTTCTATTGCTTATAATTCAATATTTTTTAAATTGCATTATACTTCTAATTAAAACAAGATGTTATTTCTCTCTATACAATTAGGAAATGTTTAGAAATTATAATTCTTGATGATAAAAGTACAACAGAAAGGAAAATTTGTTGGAAGGGTAAGTTGCTCCAAAATTTCTGGATGACACAAACAATGTGCTTCAGCAGCTTAAAATATGTGCTTGTTTTGACAAATTAATTCCATTTTGGGAAAATCGTGTGTCTTCGTTGTCTGTAATATAGAAAAGGTTAAAATCAAAGGTGCTCATTTTATTGTCATATATAATTCGACATGACCTAATGATCTAGCAATGTGGAAAAGATTAAATGAATTTGGAAATTCATATGATGGACAAGAATTTACTCACAACAATCTTGCTTTATGAAATAATTTTACCATAGAAAATTTAAATATAAATATCAGGCTAGAAAGTTATATTTTAAGATGTCACCTCCTGAGCAAAGATATAAGTAATGAAGGTTCTGTAACAATAAACTACAGTATTTGGTGATTCTTCTGTATCCATTCCACTTGTAGAAAGGGCAAAAAGGTGAAATATTATATGTGTTACTTAATACTTTATGGACACTAAAAATATAAAATCTTAATGGCTTACAACAAATATTTATTTCTCAGTGACATTACATGAAGGTTGATTGTCTTATATTAAAGCTCTGCACTGGCTCCATGGTCTTATTGTTTTTTGTTGGTCTTCTAAAGCTCGGCATTGGTTTATGGATCAGGTTTAGGTGTCCAGGACAAAACATTTTTCCCCCTGGGGTTTTCTTTGGCAAAGAACAAGTATAAAAGAGGACACATGATTCTAGCGATACATTCAAATGAGCTTTCAAAAATACAAACAATACAATTGGGAGGTCTGATTTTTTTAAGTTGTTTATATATTTTAGATAGTAGACCTTTGCCTGAGGAAGAGCTGGTGAAAAGTTTTTCCCACATCACTCTATTGATTGTTTATCTTACTGTGCAGAAGCTTTTAATAAGAAGAGATCACATTTGTTGATGGTTTCTGCTAGATCATGGACAACAGGTTTTGTTCATAAATTCTTTTCCTACACCAATGTCTTGAGTTCAACCTAACCTCTCTTCCAGCTGGTTTAGTTTTTCTGTTTTAATATTTAGATCTTTAATCCATTTTAATTTAGTGCATGGTGAGAGATATAGGTCTAATTTTAATCTTTGGCAAGTTGAAACCCAGTTTTTCCAGCATCATTTTAATTATACCTTTAATTTAGTGCATGGTGAGAGATATAGGTCTAATTTTAATCTTTGGCAAGTTGAAACCCAGTTTTTCCAGCATCATTTATTAATTATACCTCCCAAATTTAAAGATGTAATCCAAACATGGGCATCTGAAATGGACAGGTGTTTCTCAGACAAAGAAGTAAAAATAGCAAATAATCATATGAAAAAATGTTCAACATCACTGGTCATCTGAGAGGTGCAAATGAAAACAACACTGAGATTCTACCTCACCCCAGAAAAAAATGACTGCTGTCATAAAATCAACCAAGAATAAATGGTGGCAGGGCCGTGGGAAAAGAGGAACCCTGCTGCACTGCTGGTGGGAGTGTAGACTGGTGCAACCACTATGGAAATAGGTATGCAGACTCCTCAAGAACTAGGATGGGAGCCCATTTGACCCAGCTATCCCTCTGTGAGGTAACTTCCCCAAAGAATTTTGTAAATAGGGAGAGGTGGAGGGGTTGAAGGGAAGACAGGGGAATGGGGAAAAAAAACGAGAACCACGATGGATTATGAAAAGGTGCAAATTTCCAGTGATGAATGTAATTACATTGTATACCTTAAATATACCACTAAAATTAATTTAAAATGCAAAGAATAAAAAGCACCTCAAAAAAAAACAAAAACAAAAACATATACCACTTCTAAAACACTCTGCCTCAGCTTTCTACTTAAACTTCTTATATTTCATTGACCAAAGAAATCACACACAAAGCCTACAGTCAGTGGTTTGGGAAAATCTGCTATTCATCATACTCATGAAAGCAAAGGCAAGAAAAGGACAAACAGTTTTGAAAAAATCTGAACAAATTAAACACAATGATTCAGTTCACCTTTAACACATATACAACTTCATTGAACTATTCAGTTTTATTCATAATTATAGATTTAATGACAGTTCTACTTATTTCTTTTTAATGTAATGATTAATTATTGGGCTTTGGGGTCATGCAAACATTATTTCAGATCTTTGATCTTCCACTATCAGATTTAGTGTACTATTTCATTTACTACTAGTAGTAGTTCTTAATTTTCCTTGGTAATGTTTTTATTAGGAAACACATGTAGAAAAATGAGAAACTAAGAAAAAAGTTAAATAGAAGGTTTCTAAGAAGAAAGATGATGAGCTTATTGGCAAGAGTGATATTGAATTAAATGAATAGGGTGATTCCTTGGGAATTTGAATCTTGTCAGACAGATCCTATAGTAATCTCAGATCGTAAGTGGGTGGCTTAGAACTGTCCAAACACCACTGAAACTGGGAAGCAGAATCCTTTGAGAGTCGTGAAGCTGCACCATGGTTTACTTGGTGGTGGAAAATTGATGTTGGCAAAAGATTGTGAACTAAATGGAATGGTTGACCAGAAGGATGATAGAAGAAAAATTTTAGAATCACTCAGTAAATGTAAATAGTAACGTCCAAAAAGAATTAATTTCCAGTTCCCTTCACGTGGTTCTAACTCCTCTTGGCTAAACTTACAACTTGCCAATGCTTTGTTTGATGCTGCCAAACCATGTTCCAATTACTAATCCAGATTCCCATGAACTACAAACAGGATGAGAATTCCCTGGGTGACAGAAGGGAACCAGTTGGCAGGAATGCTGCATTTGAAATACTTGTAGTAGTCATTTTATTTAAATGGCTCATTCTTTGGGGTTTAATTATGATGAACCCAGTTCTGTGAATGTTGCAGCCCTTACAAAACTGTTTGAGGATATCAGTACAGTGCCATTTGATGGAGTTTTGTTTTGTTTTGTTTTGTTTTTCTACCAGAGATCAAACTCAGGACCTTGTGCTTTCCACGCAGGTGAGGCACTAAGGAGTTACATCCCCCTCCTTGATGGATTTCTTTTTTAAAAATTATTTTGTTTTCAATTGTTATCCCCTGCTTAATGCTGTCTTCTGTCTTCCAGCAAAAGCACAGTCCCTTTTACTTTTATTCAATAAACAGATTATAGGTAGTAGCTATAATCCTAAATGAAATATAGCAAATTTTCTTAATTTTAGTTTTTAAATGTCAGATATATCCTAATCAAATGCAAAGTTTCAGAAAATTACTATTTTCTTGATGGTCTTGACATGAAAATTTAATAAATTTTTAATAATTTTTCTGTACACTGAAGCATAAGCCCACAAAATCATCATTTTGAGATTATTTTTCCTATTATGTCACCTGACTATTTTATGTGCCATTCCACTTGAATGTCTCCAAACCTGCACTTGCTTGGAAATCTCAAAATGACATGGCATATCCTATGTTGTAAAGAGTTATGTCAATTTATAATTGCCAAGCATATGCTACTCCCCAGGAAGTACAAGAGTTTACCAGTAAGTGTCATGTTCACAATACTTCTGTTTTAATTGTTTGGTTTTACCACTTTATTTTTTCCTACGTGGTTTTCAACATCTGGGGGGCATTAAATTATTAGTTGTTTTTGGCCAGCTATGTGCTTTATAGATGGAGGCAGGAAACATGACAAAAACTAAAGATAAAACCAGAAATGAGGAAATTTCACCCATAAAAGGAATACTCCATGGTTATTTAAGGGTATGAACACATTAGTAATTTTTTACTCTTCCACAGCTCCCCTAAATCTAAATACAAATGCCAAATGTAGCATTTCACATTACACAACCTCTTCACAACCTATTTTTTCTATAAATATTCACTTCTTTTACTGTTGGATAAAAAGATTGTCATTTAGTAGAACAAAAAAAAAAATCAGTAAAATAGAAACATCTGGTAAAAATAGGCCAATCAGTTAAGGTCTAAAGGAGAGAATTCTTCTTACCACATATTGCTTTTCGCTCATAATATGACCAAATTCTTCATAAAACTTCATGTATTTACTGTAAGTTGCACTTAACATAAGAATATGTCTATCAAATCATGATTTCCTGTGCGTGGTCTTGCGGTAAAGTTTCTTTATGATGTTAAAATTTTACAAAAGGCATGAAAGAAGCCATATGAGGAAATGGATGCCACGAAGGTCTCTGCTTCTAAGCATATACTTTAACCTTAAATGGTATCACGACCTTTGGAGGTCAACAACAAATGTATATTTGACCCTGGGTTGAATGCAGTTTTAATGGAATGAAGCAATTACTACATAATAAAGTCAAAAGGATATGAACCTATGGACAGTTTATCCACAACAAAGACGCCCGAGAATTTTTGGAAATTAATTATATTGTTTTTTTTTTCTTTTATGAGTTTATTTGTACATTTTACATATACAGAACACTTACATTCATTATTGGGATCTTGTAGCTTTACATGACAGGTGGTCTTGGTTCTCATTTTTTTCCCCTTGTCCCAGCCCTCCCTTCACCCCCTCCTCCTCACCCCATTTACAAACATTTTATTTCCATTTTTTTTCATTTTCTCATATATTTTCCCTTATTACCTTTCCCCTACACTTACCACTTTCCTTTAGCCTTTAGCCCTTTTCTTCCCATTTCATAATGTCAGTTATCTCATTAGGATCTTATGTATTATTACAGTTTATTCACACCAGAGAAACTATTCAGTATTTACACGTGTGACTTATTTATTTCACTTAGAAGTATATCCTCAATATGTATCCGTTTTCCTATGAATGAATCTATTTTCTCATTCTTTATGGCTGAGTAGTATTCCATTTTATAGAAAAACCACATCTTCTCTATTGAATCTCCAATTGATGGACAAATGGGCTGTTTCCAAGTTTTAGCTATTACAAACTGTGCCGCTATAAACATAGGTGTGCATATATCACTATGATATGATTCTTTTAATTCCTTTGGAAAAATACCCAGAAGGAGGATAGCTAGGTCAAATGGAACATCTACTCACAGCTCTTTGAGGTATCTCCATATTGATTCCTATAGTGGTTGCACCAGTCTGCACTCCCACCAACAATGGAGAAGGGTTCCTTGCTCCCCACAACCCCACCAGTGGTTGATTTCTTGATAACAGCTCTTCTTTGTGGGTTGAGGTGGAGTCTCAATGTTGTTTTCATCTGCATCTCTCGAATGACCAGTGATGTGGAACATTTCTTCATATATTTACTTGCTGCTTTTACTTCTTTGTCTGAGAAATGTCTGTTCATTTCAGATGCCCATTTTTGAATCAGGTCTTTATATTTGGGGGGGGTTGATTGTTTTGACTTCTTATATATTCTAGATAATAATCCTTCATCTGAGGAGCAGCTGATAAAATTTTTTTCCCACATTCTAGGTTGTCTCTTAGTTCTGTTGATGATTTCTTTTCTAGTGCAAAAGCTTTTTAATAAGATGAGATCCCAGTTGTTGATTCTTTCTGCTAGTTCCTGTGCTACTGAGGATTTGTTCATAAAGTCTTTTCCTATACCAATTTGTGCAAGAGTTCTGTCTAACTTATCCTCCATCAAGTTTAGTGTTTCTGTTTTAATATTTAGATCTTTAATCCACTTGGATTTTAATTTAGTGCATGGTGAAAGATAAGGGTCTAGTTTTAATCTTTGGCAGGTTGAGATCCAGTTTTTTCAACACCATTTATTAAACAAGCCATCCTTCATGCAGTAGGGACTGTCAGCTCCTTTGTCAAAGATGACATAAGTAAGTACATCTGGATTTGTTTTTGGGTCTTCCAATCTATTCCACTGATCCTCAGGTCTGTTTCTTTGCCAGTACCATGCTGTTTTTATCACAGTGGCTTTGTAGTATACTTTCAAATTGGAAATAGTTATACCCACTGCCATGTGTCTGTTGCCTAGGATAGCTTTTGCTATTCTAGATCTTTTATGGTTCCAAATGAATTTTTGGATTCTTTTTTCTAGTTCTGTGACATATAGCGTTGGAATTTCAATCAGGATTGCAATCAATCTGTATAGCAGTTATGGTAGTAGGGCCATTTTCACTAAGTTGATTCTTCCTACCCAGAAGCAGGGGATATCTTTCCATTTTCTTATATCCTCTTCTATCTCTTTTTTCAGAGTGCTATAGTTTTCAGTGTAGAGGTCTTTTGCTTCTTTTGTTAGATTGATTCCTAGATACTTCATTTTTCTGGATGCTATTGTGAAAGGAATTGTTTCTCTAATTTCTCTCTCAGTGAGTCTGTTATTTGTGTACAAGAAGGCTATTGATTTTTGGGTGTTGACCTTGTATCCAGCTACTCTGCTAAAAGTATCAATTAAGTCTAGAAGCATTTTGGTGTAGTTTCTTTGGTCTTCATTGTAGAGTATCATATCATCAACAAATAATGACAATTTATCTTCTTCCTTTCCTATCTTTATTGCTTTAATTTCTTTCTCTTATTTAACTGTGATGGCTACTATTTCCAGAACTATATCGAAGAGGAGTGTTGATAGTGGGCATTCTTGTCTTGTTCCTGATTTTAACAGGAAGGTTTTCAGTTTTTGGCCATTTAATATAAGGTTGGCTTTTGGTTTTTCATAGATAGCCTTTATTAAGTTGAGATATAGACCATCTATTCTAATTTTTTTGCAGGGTTTTTATCATGAATGGGTGTTGAATTTGGTCAAATGCTTTTTCTGCATCTATCGAGAGGATCATGTGGATTTTGTTCTTGACTCTGTTAATATACTGTGTTACATTTATTGACTTACATATGTTGAACCATCCTTGAATTCCTGGAATAAATCTGACTTGGTCAGGATGTATGATCTTCTTGATGATCCTCTGTATTCTGTTTGCTAGTATCTTATTAAGGATTTTTTCATCTATATTCATTAAGGAGATTGGCCTGTAGTTCTCCTTTTTAGTTGCATCTTTCCCTGGTTTGGGAATCAAAGTGATACTTGCTTCCAGGAAGGAATTTGCAAGTACTGCTTCCCTTTCAATTTCATTGAAAAGTTTGAAGAGTAATGGCAGTAGTTCTTCTCTAAATGTCTTGTAAATTTTAGCAGCGAATCCATCAGGACCTGGGCTTTTCTTTGTTGGTAAATTTTTAATTAGATTTTCAATTTCCCTGATTGTAACTGGGGTGTTTAAAATGTTTTTAATCTTCTTTGTTCAATTTTGGTAATTCATAAGTATCTATAAATCTGTCCATTTCTTCTGTGTTTTTCATTTTGTTAGAGTATAGGCACTCAATGTAGGTATTTACTATCCCCTGGATTTCTGTTGGATCTGTTGTGACTTCACCTTTTTCACTCCTAATTGCATGGATCTGAACCTTTTCTTTTCTTTTTTTGATAAGCTTAGCTAAAGGTTTATCAGTTTTATTTATTCTTTCAAAAAACCAACTCTTCAATTCATTTATTTTTTGTGTCATTTTCTTAGTTTCCATTGCATTGATTTCTGCTCTAATCTTTATAATTTCCTCTCTTGTTCAAGCTTTGGGTTTTTCTTGCTTTTGTTTTGCTAGAAGTCTAAGATTCATCATTAGGTTGTTTATTTGAGTTCACTCTGTTTTCCTAGTGTGGGCATTCAGTACTATGAATTTTCCATGTAGAACTGCTTTCATTGTATTGCATAGATTCCTGTATGTTGTATTAGCATTTTCATTTATTTGTAAAAACTGTCTGATTTCTTCTTTAATTTCTTCTGTGATCCATCGATTGCTCAGGAGAGTGTTGTTCAATTTCCATGTGTTTTTGAAGTTCCTGCGGTTTTTTTTGTGCTATTGATCTCCAGCTTGATTGCAATATTATCTGAAAATATACAGGGAATAACTTCGATTCTTTTGCATTTATTCAAACCTATTCTGTGAGCTAGTATGTGATCTATATTGGAGAATGACCCATGTGCAGCCAAAAAGAATGTATATTCTGATTTTGTGCCGTGGAACACTCTATAGGCATCTATTATGTCCATGTGTTCAAAAGCTTGGCTCAGTTCTAGTATTTCATTGTTGATTCTTCACCTAGATGATCTGTCTATTTGTGAAAGTGGGATATTTAGATCCCCCACTACAACTGTTTTAGTGCTTATTTGGTTTTTTTATGTTTCTTAATAATTCTTTTATATAGTTTGGGCATTAATATTTGGTGCATATATGTTTATGATTGTCATCTCTTCCTCTTGAATTGTTCCCTTTGCAAGGTGTAGTGGCCTTCTCTGTCTCTCTTAATCAGTTTTGCTTTGAGATTTGCTTTGTCTGAGAATAAGATTGCTACACCAGCTTTTTCCTGGGCTCCTGTCACTTGGAGAATTGTTTTCCATCATTTCACTTTTTGTATATGGGCTTCTTTGTGCCCTAGGTATGTTTCTTATATACAACATATTGTTGGACTTTGCTTCTTAATCCATTCTGCCAGTCTACTTCTCTTGATTGGTGAATTGAGGCCATTGACATTGATAGTTATAACTGATATGTACTGACTTATTATTGTCATGTTATTGTCCTTTTGTTGACTCTTTTTATTATTTCCCCCTCTCCTTTTAGTTTCTTGCCTTGCCTATTTGATTTGCTTTGTTGTACCTCATGGTGTTGTGACCTTCATTGTCTTTTTCTAGGATATTGTTTAGAATTCCTTGTAGTGCTGGTTTGGTGTTCAGGAAGATTCTCAGGTGTTATTTGTCATGGAAGTATCTTGTTTCCCCATCCATTTTGAAAGAGAGTTTTGCAGGATACATCAGTCTAAGTTAGAGGTTGTTTTCTTTTAGGATTTGAAATACCTCACTCCAGGCTCTCCTTGACCTGAGGGTTTGTGTTGAAAAGTCTGCTGTGATTCTGATGGGCTTCCCTTTGCTTGTGATTTGTTTCTTTTCTCTTACTGCTTGTAGTATTTTGTTCTTCTGTTGGGTTTCTGGGGTCTTGATTATTATATGTGTAGGTGTAGATTTTTTTTTTTTTTATCGTGGCTGGTTGGAGTCCTATATGCCTCACTTATCTGCATGTCTAATTCTTCCCTTCTGTTTGGGAAGTTTTCTGTCATTAATTCTGTGAAGAGCTTTTTTAGGTCATTTGCATTTTCTCCTGCTTTTTCATGAATTCCTATCAGTCTTATGTTATTTTTCTTTGCACCGTCTAGAAATTGTTGGATTGGTTTGTCATGATACCTTACTGTTTTGGAGAGACCTCTTTTTTCATGCTCACTGACTGCAATCCTATACTCTCTGAGATTCTACCTTCACATTCTTTTATTCTGTTGCATACACTTTCAGTAGAGTTTTTAATCTCCTGGATATCTGTTTGAATCTGTTTTATGGATTCCATTTCTTTCCTCTGTTGGGCATTCATTGTTTTCATTTCTTTCTTATGCTGGGCTTTCATGGCTTCTATCATGTTCCTGAGCACATCTATTTTTTTGTCATTTTCTGTTCTAGCATCTTGAATCATGACTTCCATTTTGCTCACCATCTCTACTGTTATCTGAGAAATTATTTCTGATTTGAATTTTTCTAGATCCTGATTGATCTCTTTTGTTACTTCCTGTGCTATGCGTTCAGGGTGTCCTGCTGGTTCACTATCAGAATTTTCATCCTCCTTTGCCCTACTGTTTGCCATTGGTGAACTGGAAGTCTGTCTTTGTGTCTTTCTTAAGTGTTTTCTCATTTTTATTTTTGTCTTTGTGTTGTTCTTGGTTTAATTTCTGGGTTATTACTAAATCTTCCTGATATAGTTGCACTTTAGCTTTTGAGTTTCTGATGACCCTTAGACATTCTCATTTTCGTAATATTGGAGAAAACAACTCATTAAATCAATCAAAATCCTTTATCCCAATTGATACAATCAGCAGCACAATAGGAGGAAGCACAACTTGCAAATTGACCACTTTTGGTAGTCATTAATCTATCACTGTTAAACCATGTGAATTAATTTAAAATCAAGAAGAAGCCCAAAATATGTACGCAGTGAATACACTTTTCAGTGTAGTATCTTTACCATTTAGGATGGGGACTTAGAGTTAGGATGTGAGGAGTAGATAAGTGAAAGATTTGGAGAAGGTTTCAAGTGCAGCTGGAGGACATAGAATGACCATACAATCTTTATGAAACTATTAAATTCAAAAGGGATAGACAGAGTGCAAGAATAAGGACAAGAACATATTTCCTTAACAGTAATAGGGGCTCACCTTCCCTTGAATCTATTTACCCATGAGTGAAGTGAAATGACAGAAGAAAAGAACATAAAGAAAAAAGAAAAAAATGATAAAAGAAGAAATCTGAGTTAGGGCAGGAGCAGGAACAGAAAGTGAGATGAGGGATAATATGGTGGAGCAAGAGACTGAGTTGGAGAAAGGGGACAGAAAAAAAAGAAAGAATTTGCAGAGTGGAATGAGGAAAATGAAAGAAAAAAAATGAATTTAAAGGGCCTCTTTCAGACTATATCTCTGCTGTCATAATATACCTCATGCACAGCTATGTGCAGAACCAGGTCACCTGATCTCAGCTAGCCAATGGCAGATCCCCGTAACTCAGACTGACCTCAGGCCGCAAGGCCCATATTGAGTTCCCTGACCTGCAGGGTTGAACTCCACACAGTTCTATTACAGGTTTCCCCTGCCCTTTATTTAAAGATGTTCTAAGTTGGAGGCTCATAAAAATACCCTTTATGACCACATATGGCCCTGCAGAGTGTGTCCAAGGAATGGCCCAATCAGGAGGTCTGAGAGCAGGGTAGAGGAGGGCTCAGGGGCCCCCACTCTGCTACCTTCTTTGCTGGAGCTGGTGTCAGAGCAGGCAGGGGAAGGCATGGCTACCCATACCACTGAATGGGCCCAAGCAGGCCAGCAGGAGAACAGATCTCAGAGAGGCCTTCCAGATGTTGCCTTTCTTGCTGGCTGGAAATTAAATTTAAAAGAAGAAAAGTAGTTTTTTCTGGCATGATTTATTAAGAATTAATTCTAAAGTTTAAATTCATACCCTTATCTTTGTTCCCTAAGGTTAAAAAGGTAAAAGGATTATTTTTCCCAAAGAATCAGTAGACTTGATAGTCTATATTTTTCTTTTTATTCATTATATAAAAGCAAAAAACCTCACTAGATTTCATGTTTTTAAAAATATTCAGTGGAAAATTTCCTCCTATTTTTATTTATTTTTTTCTTAATTTAAGAGTAAAGACATTTAAAATTTTTAAAATTTCAAAGTCCTACTTTACAGTGAGGATGGCTTTTAATGCCTCAAAATCAACTATGTCACAAATGAAATGTCTGTATTTATATAAACTATCCCATCTTCTTGTTAAAGACTTAAAGACATGTTCATGTCTAATTTTGTCAAAAAGGTAGGAAAATAGCTACTGTACTTGCTACAGAAAATATTTATTTACAAAGATACCAAAATGAGAATAGTGGCATACCTGAAATCCTCACACTGAATGGCTAACGCAGGAAGATCATAAGTTGAAGCCCTGACTGGGAAATTTACCAATTTGCTAAACCTTGTCTAAAAAATAGTAATAATTTAAAAAAGGGTACAGAATGTAGGCCAATGCATAGTCCCTGGGTACAAACTAAATACCACCAAAAAGAAAAAAAAACTGAAAAAAACAAAACAAAACAAAAAAGGTAGTGGTGGGGAAACGGTAGAGAAGCCAGTCATTTTACATGTCTGGCCATTACTGTGCTTAGAGGCAATGTCTGGACTGATGTAGGTGTACTGGGCCATGAGGATAGCCAGAGCTAAGCTACCAGGCACACGAAACCAATTCACTGAAAATTTTTGATGAGGAAAGAAATGAAAAATTGATTCTTTAGTGATATTATCATGGTCCTGACTGATCCAAAATAAAATGTTTCTCTTGGTCTTTTGTTATATGTGATAAGTAATTCCCATATTCTTTATATTAATTTGAGTTGGAATTGTCTACTTCTGGGCCGGGGATTTTGTTCAGTGGTTCAGGCACTTGCCTCACAAGCACAAGGGCCTGAGTTCAATCCCTGGTACCAAAAAGAAAGAAAGAAAGAAAAAAAAAGAATTGTCTACTTCTTAGAAAGTTGTATAAAGAAGCTTGATTTTTTAATAGCTAAAACGCTGAAATCTGCTAAAAACTTTATGAACCTTAACATTATTTAATGTCCATATGACCACTAAGATAGAGGTTATAATTGCCACTTTCATAATGCTAAAATGGAAACTAAAAGAGGTCAGATTACCTATACCAGCTTGTGCATCTAGAAAGTGATAGTTTGAATTTGAAATTGAATTATTTTCTGACTCAAAATCCTCCACCTCTTCTTAATTGCATGACTTTATTGCAAAAATATTTATGGGAGTACATTGGATAGTGTATTTCCTCTGTTTAAATTTCTTCTAACTATAAAAATTACAAAAAACGACAATAACATCACAGGAGTTTCA
Source organism: Fukomys damarensis (assembly GCF_012274545.1). NCBI lineage: Eukaryota > Metazoa > Chordata > Mammalia > Rodentia > Bathyergidae > Fukomys > Fukomys damarensis. The sequence goes on along the minus strand of NW_022900947.1, from coordinate 12,991,981 downwards.
TTAAATAGGCCCATCTTTTTCACAAATTGATCTTTATATCAGTCACGCAGGTGTATGTCACTTGCAAACTGCACCCTTTATTTACCACTTACTATGTGTGTGTGTTTATTTCATGTTGTATAATGTGGGAGAGATGTAGATGTGACTACTCCCTTCAAGGAAAATACTAAGTGCCTTGAATTATACATGTGGACCTCGAAGTATCCTTCCCAATCACAGGATGATGTTCTCTTGTACTGAGTTCTGTAGTAAGTATTGCAATTTTTTATTTTTACTGACCATTGTCATCTTCATTTTCAGTCTGATAGCTCCCATAGTATTTCTATCCTTTTATATACAATAAGACTCATGGAATTATTCAGGTGCATTTCAGTTAGACCTACTAATTATTCTTCAAAGTAATTCAGTGTCAAAATAATGCCTCATTGTGTCGCTGTCCTTTAGAATCTCTAACACGTATTTGTTTTAAAATGTTTACTTGAGCCAAGCACCGTGACAAGACTTGAGGATGTAGAGAGCAATAATGATTTGCCTATGATAGGCACCTGGGTAATTTTTTTGAATTTAATTTACCCCTCTTCCCCCCCCAAAAAAAAAACAATTACAGGAGTGAGTCTTTACTGATCATCCTAAGAACTAGGATCATGAAAAACATAAGGTTAATGACTAAATAATGGAGTTAAAATTTAAGGTTAAATGTAAAGCTAGTACACTGCATTATGTAATTTCCTCACATAATGAAGACAAGTCATTAAGGATTCAACACTTTCAAGCCTGCTTAACCCAAACAACAATGAAAAAGAATCTAAGCACAATTTTCTAGCTTTCAGATGGATGAGGTTAAATTGGGCAAGACAGCAAATAATGAGGGATAATAATGAAGAACTCAAATCATCCAGTACATTAACAAGGCTGATGAGCAGCTAATGCTGAAAGGGATATATCATCGTGCTGTGTGAGAAGCAGAAAGATTCCTTCCTCAGGGACAACAGAAGACACATCCACCACCTTCTCTGTGTTCACATAAAATCCATTCTTTAATGTTTATTTCACAGCTCACCTTTTTCTCGCCTCCTTTCTTCATCCCAAGAGCTGTCTCTGCTCCTGGGTCCATTCATAACTTGTACATAGAAGCCTCTCACATTGCCTTTGTGACCAACTATCAGCCTCCTAAGAAAAGTAGCGTTATGCAAGTGAAGTCTACTCTGATCTAGCCCCAGTGCGAAGCATTACATGTGCTATTCCACCACATCCTCACACCAAGCTTATAAGAAGGGGCTAAAGGACAAGACCAGAAGTGAGTTGTCAAAGCACTACCTAACTTCTCTAAGGTCACTCACAAAATGAAAACTTACACTAGGCTTCTGAACCAGGAATGTCAGACTTCCAAATCAACACATGCCTCCTAGACTTAGACTCTCTTCTTAGAGTCAAGTTGCTTTTTCATATATTGGGTACTTTATTCATTAAACTTAGTTAATAAAGTGTTAATAATGAAACTAAAAATTAATGGGCCATTGCTATAAAATCTATGTGCCACTCTTTGGGTCACCAAATTCTGACTTTTTAAATGTACTTTGGAGTCAAGATTCTAGGATCATAAAATTTGAATTACAGTGAAAGAAAAAAGAACATATAGAACAAAATATCTGTTTTGAAAGAAGATTTTTATACAAACTAAATTTTCTCACAGTATTTTTATGAGAAGTTTGTTCAATGTATCATTTGCTATTTCTTTCAAGAAAGAGTTATAAATTAAAATTAATTCTGGCCATTCATGTTTTAGCTTTTTCGGATTACAAAGGAGATTTAGTCAAATACTAGTGCTCTTGTGATCTTATTTATCTTGAACCATTTGTCATCTACTTTATGATGTATTTTTACAGTTCTTACAAATCTAGGCTAAAAATAATTTATTTGTCAGTGGCTGCCACAAAATAGCCTTTTCTCCTCAATGTGTGTCCCCTTGCTCCTGCCTGTATACTGGGTTCCTTGTGTTCTTTGACTGGAATGCCTAATATTTTCTCAAGTCATGCATCTGGACTTCACATAGGAAAATGCCAAGCCTGACAGGGACTAATTAGTCCATTCTTCAACTTACTCTGAAGTTAGAAGTGTAGATATAACTTTGACAATGTTTTCTTTCTAATCCCCAAACATAATCAATTCTAGCAAGTTTCTCTCTTTAATATTTTCAAATTCACTCTTTTTCCCCCATTCCTATAGTTACTGGATTAATTTAGTTCACTATATTTGTCACCTGGGCTACTGCCATCCATATTATCAGAGTTGGTCTCTAACTCTAGTAATCTTCTAAAATACATTACACTGTTGCTAGATTAGTCTTCAAAACAGAAATGAATACTTCAATTCTGTTGCTGTATAAAGAGAGAAAAGCCTTGCCTTTTTCTTTTTCATTATTGGTATCACCATTCAAAGTCAATCTTTTCTCCTCTGCAGGAAGTAAATAGTTAACAGAGATTTTCTTACTCTGTGGCAGGTTCCAAACATCACAAAAACGCTGCAAAATCCACAAGAATTATAATATCAAAGGAAACCTCAGAAAGGCCTTCCAGAGGAGACAAATGGAAACAAAGCACACATTGTTCAGGAAATTATAGTACAACAAATATCAGAGCAACCATTTCCCATGACTAAAGTGAATTAGCTGAAACAAACCAAACCACACAGATAACTGTCCACCCACATGTGGCTCTGTTACTATAAGCAACTTTTTTTTTTAATTTCTGAAGAATATATAAAGAGAAAGGATTTCCAGGAGTATGCTTTGAAAGCAAGATATTATTACAGAAGGTGTGCCTGTGGCCCGAAGTAGTCTTTCATACATCCCTGCAGGTGCAAGAATGTAACACATTTATCAAGGTGTTAGACTACCACATTTCAAGGAGAAAAAGTAATGTTATAGTTCAGTTTAAGAGGATAAACTACATAGCCAAATGCTGTGTGTTTAAGTTGCATGCCCACATTAATTGGCCATGAGACCATGGCCGAGTAATTCTGTGTGATTCAATTTTTTTACCTACAAAATGCCGAAAACAATGTTATCTAACAAGCAAGGATATTTCGAGATTCACAGGAGCTATTTATATGTCTTGTGCATGTGTTGTCAAGGACATTGTCTGGCATAGCTTCATTTTATATAACATTACAGATTTTACATTGCACTCTATGTGTACATTTTCCTCAAATTTCATTCGGCCTGTTTCCTATAGAATGAGAGGTAAGATAAAACTCCTAATCATAGCTGGTTATAATTAGGAAGAAATTTAGATCTGCTACTTTAAATTCCTCCTGTTTTACTACAGAAAATAGAGACCCAGAGATGTACGTGACTATTACTGAAGAATTCATTCCCAGTAGGGGGATAGATTTAAATATTTGACCTAGACAGTTTTACTCTTGGTTTGATGTTCTTTCAAATAAACTATGTTATGTTAGCAAATGCCCACGAGTACACAGAACACAAATGACCATTTTTCATAAGGAAAGGCCAAATATGCCGATAAATCAGATTATTTACATGATGAAACATAACACATATTTGGAGATTAGAATTGTAATCCTTGACTTCTTTTCTGAAAGTTGTTGTCATGCATGAAAAAGTGATGAGTTCTGACTTGAGGGGATAACATACAAAAGTATGCATCTTTAGAAGTTCAAGTTGAGTCTAGTTCAGATTTATAATCAAGAAGTACAAATTTTCACCTTATTATCATTAAAATTATACTTTTTAGCCAGGCATGGTGGTGTACGCCTTTAATCCCAGCACTCGGGAGACAGAGGCAGGAGGGTCATTGTGAGTTCGAGACCAGCCCAGACTACATAGTGAGTTCCAGTTCAGTCTCAACTACATAGTGTGAGACCCTGTCTCAAAAAACAACAACAACAACAAAAAAATGTACTTATTTCTTATATTAAATGGTCTAAGTGTAAAAGACCAATGATTTGTTACATAAATTTTTCATTTTTCTTACAACAATGCACTAATTCAGTAGATCAATATATAACTGGGGCAAACCATTATTTTGGAAAGAAAAAAATTCAACTGTGTTATCTTGCAATGTATTAAGCTAGTACATCAAGAAAAGCCATTTCCAGGGCAAAAGCTATGTATTCACAAAATGCATTCAACATTTGAAAGTATAACAAAGCAAAAAATTACACACAAGACTAAAACATCAAAGGAATAGCAGTATTAGGAGAGACAGGAAAATATGTCACCATCCTGGCTGAAAATCCTTACTTCCTCTAGGTTTGGAAGAATCTGAAATATCATAGATGATCTTGGTTCCAAGAGGATAAAACATAAAAGTTTTGAGTAGTTCTATGTATTGTAACCATTTAACCTTTCGGCCAGTGACTTCTGTAAATAAGTCTGAGATGTTCCAAAGTCATGGTGAAAAGCATTTGTCTGGATAATTTTGGGATCCAAAACTGAAGAAAATCTGTATTCTATAAGTAGAGGTTTTTGGAGACTAAGTTTTGCTGTGGAATTCCCAATTCATAGAGAGATGTTCCTCAGGTGCAGTGGTGCACACATCGGTCTCTTTCAGAACATGCACCGCAGCACTGGGAGACCAGCGAACATTGTCAGCCTGTCTGACTGCCTGTTGCTCTCCATCTTGGGGGGCAATGCAGTCACCACTGCTAATGACTTCAGAGTTTGCATGTCCTGTGCTTACTTATTACGAGAAGAACAAAATACAACGCACCTGATTCGGACAAGGAATGTGAGGAATAAAATATTTCTTTCAGACTGTCAGCAAGGAATGGAACAAAGGGGATTTATGGCAGAATTGGACATGCGATTTATGGTTTTACTTGTTCTTCATTTAAAAGAGGAAATTAAAACCACACTTGCATATGATTCCATCTTTGATCACTAGAGAATAGCTGCTGTGAATTAATTATTCGAAACTATTACCCTGTTCATCCCAGGTGCAGCCTTCATAGTGCCCTTCAGCTAGTATCCCCGGAGTAAAGTCTCACTCTTCCCCAGAAACGGGGCTCTGGCTCCCTTTTTCTCTCCCCTCCCCTCTCTCTCTCTCCGCTCTCTGTCTTCCTCTCCTCTCTCTC
>NW_022900947.1:12900288-12986754 GCF_012274545.1 Fukomys damarensis | reverse complement strand
CTCTCTCCTCTCTCTCTCTCTCTCTCTCTCTCTCTCTCTCTCTCTCTCTGTGCCCCCCATTCCTTCCTTCCTTATTTTATTTTATTGTTGAAATTCTTCAGGATCTGTTTGTAGGATTTTGACGTTTTACCGGGCTGTCATTGATCACTTAAGGTTAAATGAATAATCGTATGGAAAGAACATAGAGGACCCAGATTAAATTGTTCATGCCTCCTTACCAGCTCAGAGAAAATGCAATTTCTCTTTTTATCAACTGTAAAAGCAAAATCAAAAGCTTAAATTTCTACAAAATGATTTTCAGGATTTCAGCTCTAATATTCCTGTTTAATTGTCTACATAACTGTGGAAGGTATTTCAAGAAAAAAAATTGTGTTTATTTGATTTCTATTTAAAGCAATGCAAGCGATTTATTGATTAAACCCCTTTAAGATGATAACAGAATATAATACTGACTCATTGGGAAGAATTAAAGATATCCCATAGGAAAATCTATTAAGCTAAATAAATATTTCATGCTAAATATGTATTTCATGCAAATTGAATATAATACATGCAAATAATCATGAGAAATCAATACCTCTTGAACAGACTATTTAGAAAATATTAATAAAATATAAATCGTGAAAGGAAAAATCTCTACATTGATTTATTCAAATATTATAACTTAGAAGTACCAAATATAAAATGTGTTACATATAAGAACCTGTGAGCTGTAATTAATTGTGGAGTAATTGAATATGATTGGGGACTTTAATGACATCTAACCATAGGACAGTCCACTGGATTAGTTCTTTAGATGTATTTCCAATTGGAACAAGTATATTTTAATTTTTCTTTGATTCTCTTAGATGACTACATTTGTGAGTAGAAAAAGGATAAATCTATTAAATGCTTGAACAGTAGTGAAAAATTATTGTTCTTCCGATTACATATGATAGAATTTATGATTTGATGATTCAGTAAGAACTACATATTTTGTTTTTGTTCTTGGTTCCTAGCACACAGCTCCTAAGACTGTTGTTGCTTCTTATGTGATGTGAGAGACAAGATCGTCTTTTATCGTAATATCTGGTCTTCATTCCTGGCTTTTGAAATTAATCCAGAGAAATAAACTGCATTTTTTGTTATTCATAACAAGCCCCTTTCACCCACATCTAAGGTTATATAAATGGGGTAACTTTTAGAAAAGCCCTAGATAACCACAGATTAGGGGCTGCTTACCAAAGGAACTATCCCAGTATTTATGAAATTTCCATACACCCTAAAAAGAAGAGGGGTTTCTGTGTTCATGAGCAAGAATATAACCACAGGCCAGGAAATGACACACTCCGACTCCATGGCAAAAGAAGCTCCTACGTTCAAGATCCTTCTAGACTCCCTGCATCAGTCTGGTCATTTGTACCTTTTAACGTAGCCTTGTAATAAATGAATTATTGAAAATATACTGTTTTCTTGAGTTCTATGAGTTGTTATACAAAGGATCAAAATCGAGGATGGAGTTATGAGAACCTGATTTGGAGGAGGAGGAGGAGGAGGAAGGGAAGGGGGAGGGGAAAGAGGAGGAGGAGCAGCAGCAGCTGTAGGTAATTTGGGAGCCCCTAGTTGAAAATGCAATCTGAACTGAGTGGTTACTCTTGTGGGACTGAGACCTTAATCTGTGGATTCTGTGCTAACTCCAAGCTCTTAGTGATAAATTAAATTAAACTGTAATACACGTAATTGAGATAACTAGAGAGTAGAGAAGTGTTCAATAAAATTAGAGGTGGCCTTTGTTTTGAACTAAGCTCCAAACGGTGTTCACCAAGCAAAACACAGGTTAAAATCAGAGTAAACATAACATTTACTTAGGAATAACTTTGCAGTGGAAGCAGCAGATCATTGAAAATGGTAGATGAGTGCCTTGGTAAACCAGGCATATTCAAAGTTGATTCATTGGAAGCATTTAAAGGCAAAAATGAAGAGAATTATACAAGGTGTTTTGAAACAATCCTCTTTGGCTAAAGTGACTAATTACAAGATAATATCTGTGCGAGGTTGAATACACAGTTCCTGAGCAGTTTTCCTCATAGATGTACTTTTTCTATGAGGCCACAGTGAGCTGTGTGCAAGCTAGTCGGTTCTGGCAGTCTTTTGTGCTAGTTTTTATGAGGCATTCATGTGTAAGAAAACTTCTTTTATAAACTCCCGGCTTTACTTATTTCTTTTTGTTAGAACTGATACAAGTGATTTCATTTAGACTTTGACAACTTTCCCAACAAGATCCCAACAGACCAGAGTAAACCCCTAAATGGAGCCACTAATACTAAAGTACCACATCAGCAAGCTGACATTAAACTGTTTATCTGACTTTCTGAGAAATCAGAAGCAGTGAAAGACCACCACTTTTCCCAAACAATTGGCATAAAAATTTTCCTGTGTCTTTGACCTTTATATCTTATTATCACTGCAAAAAGTAACCTGAAATAATTTGACTTTAGGCAATCGTTTATTTTTCTATTGCTCTGTCTCCACTTTGAAAAGCAAAGTAAGTTTGAAATACAAATCTGCTCTTCATTTCTCGTGTCTGCTTTTCTGTAAGATCAACTCCCTGATCAGCTCATTCAACACGTACACTCTTTTGTGGAGTTCAAGTATTGTCCATTTTTTCTTAAGTCAAGCCAAATTAAAATCTTCTAACTAAATGTTTGTAATCTTGTCCTTTGACAAAGGACAGGATTTTTCATTTCAAAACTTAACCCATATCAAACCAAACTAGAAAAAGTGTTGCTTCAAATTATTTTAGACCAAATAGATCCAAGAGCTTCACAGTTCTTGTTGCTGATCTCAGGGAAATATGGCTCCCTTTCCTGAAAGTTTCAGCAAAACACTAAGAATTGTTGGCATTAACCTTGCTTGGCTTTCAGCCCATTTTAACCAATTCCTATAAACTGGAATCCTGAACGCTCTATCTTCTCCACTCTAAACCTACAGCCTGCAAACGTGGTGCAGGTTGTCACCAAGAAAAAGTCAGGCTGCAGTTATCAAAGAACATGGAAGCAATGCTGAACAGGAACAAACAACATATGGCCACAAAGAGCAAATTAAAATTTTTTTCCTCAAGTATGTTACTTTTATATCTCCTTGCAGTTGAGCTGCACAAGAAACAGCTAAGGCCCACTGCCAGGGGAGAAGAGAAGATACAATTATTAGTTTTCTTAACTATTAATTAATTTTAGCCTTTTAAAGTGCAGTTTGGTGTTACTCCTTGTGTGTGTTGTGTGCATATATATTTTTTACATATTTTTGGCATGAGTATATTGTTTTATTTATAGGGTTGTATAAAAAGTTAATTTTAATGTCTATATGTAATAATTTTAAAATTTAAGGTAAATTTAGAATTTAAAATAATTGCCCATAGCTTTAATACTCAAGATAGTTTGGTGTCTGTTTTTGTTGTTTTTATTTGTTTTTGTTTTAGTTTTTTCTCCATTCTTTTCTATTCCACATTGTGTTTGTTTGGTTTTTTAGGTTTAAATATCCTTTAGGTATTATGTTTTAAGTTACACTAGATCCTGAATGTTATAGTACAAGTATTTGTTTGTTGTAAATTCCTTTTGAGAAGAATTGTAATGAATGAATAAAACTCTGTCCAAAAAAAATCCTACTTCTGTATTTCAAAATTGATATTACTTCTGATATATTACATTTATAAATATGGCTGTTGTATATATCTTCATGGCAAAATTTTGTTTTCTGCATTTCAACACCTTGAGAAAATTTTCTTGAAATTGAATTTTAGGACAAAAACTAATAGAAGTGCAGTAATTGGGAAAGGGTTACCTTTGCTTTAATTTTGATGATTCTTTTAAAAAGATACCCAACCATTAACTTTAGAAAATGATGAGGCTATCAACATAAAAATGTTAAAACATCAAACTTAGTATTTCACAAGTATTTTTGGAAAACCTTTAGGGTGCCACAGAGGACGTTTTTTAGGTACCTAATACAGCCTTAGGGAGAAGGAAAAACTTATGTGACGACAGGATATGAAAACTGGGGCCTGAAGAATGACCTGGAGTCAAGAAGAGATTTAAGGCAAGACGAAAATGTAGAAGGGGGCAAAAATGTATCTCATAGAGAAAAAAATAAAATGAAGAAATGCACGAGATGTTTACCCATTACATGTATTTTGATATTGGTAGAGTCTTGAAGCTGGAGGGAAGAGGAAGGCTGAGTTGCAAAACCCCTGAAGATACTAAGAGAAATCAAAAAGGGGTTCAGGAAAGCCAGATGCCCACATGGCCTCTGCCTTCTACAATATCACATTGCATAAGTTCACATTTTTCCCTCAGTTTGGTTTTCTTGGTCTGATGCAAATAATAAAAAGGCATGTTACCTTATGCCACAAAACGGGTTGGAAATGAAGTACAGTGCAGAATCTTTAATCTCTATCGTTGACTGCCTGAATGAGGAATACAGGCGGAGAAACTTGCTTCTTCCTTACAGAGTGAGCTCCAAGAAGTTCTCTTAGTACGAGGTTGTTAACCCGGTTTATCATGAGGCCAACGTAGCTTTGGGAGCATGGGCATATATCCCAGAGCACGCGTCAGTTTGGGTAAATACAAAGACCCACTTGCACTCCTTGCCCATTTCAAGTTTCAGATTATTCAGAGACCTATTTGGTCCACTGCGATAAAATGAGCAAACAATACAACATGAGCAAATAATTTCTGAATAAACAAATTGAGTTCCATCACCCAGTTTAGCGTTTATTTCGGCTTCCCCTGGGTTTGCTCACATTGAGATACACAGCTTGAAAGCTGCCTGTCAAAGCAGTGACCGTGGGTGTGAACAGATACGCATAAATGGATGTAGCCTGCACATCTGCTGCTGCCAACTCACTTGTCAAACACCCTGGGCTATAGTTTTAAGAAATCCTTAGTCAGGAAGTCGTAGCAGAGAAATAGTGTTTGAGGTGTTGGAGAATCGATTGGTCTGCTGGGGATGCGAGTCCCTCTCCTGTCTTTCTCTACAATTCATTAGAGACTTTAATTGAATCACTTTCTTTCCATAATCTTCCCTGCCAGTGAAATAAAGATAATTATTACTGCCCTTTCCTTTGCCCTTTGACAGCTTCTTGGGAGCATTCAGAGATCTTATGAAGATTAATAAGCCAAATACTTGTAGAGTGCTTTCAGCTCCCCACCAGAAATAGAAGAGCAAACTAAAATCCGCTGCTTTGAGAGCAGGAGGAGCCAAATAGCACGGGCCAGTGAGCAGAGCCCGGGAAGTCCCGATCAGTCTCTCTGGTGAGTGGTGGAACGCTCCTGTCCATCACGGTCAGCCTGGGCCAATAAGACATGGCACATTCATCTCACATCCTGATGTATTCTTCCTGTTTACTCTGGTACTTAATTGAATTGATCAGAGTTTAAAATATTCATTTCACCTGTTTTTTCTTTTAGGTGATGATGTAGATGTGGTAGGCTAATGATCTTGTATGTCCATATCCTAAAACCAAAATCTGTGAATGTGTTCCCGTATTGAAACAAAGCTGACCTTGTGGATTTGATGTTAAGGATATGAAGATCACCCTCGGTTATACGAGTGGTTGCGCTAAAAATCACAGGAGGACTTATAAGAGGGAGGAAGTTAAACGTAAAGGCTGTGATGATGGAAACAGTTGGTTGAAATAGGACAAGGAAAGAGCACGGGGTTGAGGAAAGCTGGGAATCTCTAGAAGCCAAAAATACAAGTGAAGAGATTCCTCCCTGCATTTTCCAGAAGAAACACAACACCAAAGATATCTCCTTCAGACTGCTGACCACCAGAACTGTAGAGTAGTAAGAGTGCATTGTTTATAGTACTATCTGAAAACTAATACTGCACACACAGTGATGTGGGCTTAAAGGTGGCCTTCAAAAAGTCATGCCACATTCAAACACCTGGAACCTTTAAATGTCACTTTATTTGGTAAAAAAACATCTTTGCAGATATAAGTAAATAATGAAAGTGGAGATAAGATTAACTTGAACTATCCAGGTGGGTCATAAACTCACTGATGAATGTATTCACAAAAGAAGAAGAGAATAAACAACAAGGAAAAGGTCATGTGAAGACGGTGGCAGGCGAATCATGAGGATAAGGCAAGGGAGGCTTGGAGCAACCACAGATTAGAAGAGTTGCAGAAGGACCTCAGGTAGACTTCAGAAGGTGCACAACCCTGTAATACTTTGATTTTCACTTCTGTGCTCAAAAAGCCTGAGAGAAATGCCTGCTGCTAAAAACTCTATCACCTACACAAATGCACAGATGCATGCCATACACATGCACTATACATACATGTACACGGGATCACTTGGGGAAAATGGGTTTGCAGGTTTGCAGATCAGTATAAAAAGGGAAGATAACACAGAATCCTCTCCACTTGTCCCTATTTTAGATGAGTGCCTATTTATGTATTACTACTCCAGATTGTTTTATATGGCAACTGTTTTCTTCAAATGTGAATGAAATAAGAATTTTTAATAAAAAAAATTGAAGACTATTGGTTAGGTAACTTGGATTGTCAAATGCAGTTCTTAAGACATATCATGTTGAAAGTACTTGTCACTTACTGCATGAGAAGTACATACACTATGTCCCCTGACTGCCAATGTCTCATTAATAAAATGGGAGACAGCAATAGATCTTGACCATCCAGATTGTGAGACCTGAGCCAGAATAAGATTGGTGTACAACTTATTTGCAAACCATAAAATGCTAAAAAATAAATTGAATTTTTATGATTATAAGAATTCAAATAACTTTGCTTTGTTTGGAAAGGTTCTATTCCTAGGAAAATATTGCTTTATTTCAATACTGGCTTCCAATTTTTTGTGCCAAATGCATGGTTAATAAATACCCACATGGCCCGTAAATTGCTAATTTATAAGCATAATCTGAAAATACAATGGAGTAGAGATAGTGAAGTATGACCACCAAAACCCAATGCTCCCTCACCCTCAGGGTCCAAGTAGAGTCCATAGGACCCAGCTTCCTTTGTGATGATGTATACCTTTATTGCTGTGTAAACTGATGGAGGCCACTCACAACCTCACCCTGGAAATCTCTCTGGCTGTCACTCTTTTCATGTATAGGCTGGAGAGAAATAATGAGAATGGAAAGGTTCAGAGTCACAGAATAAAAGAGCTTAGGTTCCTAAGAGATTATAGGGGACACAGCCCTTGGTGACCTATATTGTACTCTGCTGTGATCAGTAAAGTCTCAAGCAAAAACCCAGCTGAGATTTGAGTGTTCTTTACCTTGGCTTTTGGCTTCAGCTGACAGGGAAATGAGGTACCACTAAGGTGCAGGTGGAGGGGTGAGTTTTTAAATTCTCTGTAGAGAACTTAAAAACAATAATAATAAGACTTACTGAGATGGGGATTTAGCTCAGTGGTTCCACCACCTGCCTCGCAAGTTCAAGGTCCTGAGTTTGATCCCCAGTACAAAAAAAAATTAATAATAATAATTTAAAAAGTAAGCCTACCTTTTAAACCATCCCATGCTGACAAATGTAAACAACATCTATGATAAAAATCTCCCTTCTTAGGTAGGCCAGGACTGTACACGTGTGGGGTGTGGAGGGTCCCAGGCAGGGGACAGCTCTGCTTTGCTGGCTTTTCATCCCTGCTTGGTTTGTGACTGCTGTGGAGATAAACACACACAAACACACACACAGATACACACACACGCACAAACACACACACACACCCGTGTGCACATGCGTCAAATCTGAGGATGGGAATGTCTCCAACTTTTCCATTCACTTACAAAATTAAGCTATCTCATATCATATCTGGGAAGTAGACTTCACACCTGAGTTTTCTAAGGATCAAATGAGACAACACCTGTGATACACTGAGTGTATTTCATAAATACCATGAGATTAAACATTGGTGTTACTATTAATCAAGTTTTAAAATACGTACATTTTATATTCTCGGGCCTGGAGTATTCATTTGTGATCCTAGGTGTAGTCAGGTTCACTTCATAAAATATTTCTCTATCATATATTCCTATGTAAATAGACAGTAGCAAGCATACAAGAAAGTGTAAGAGTGTTTGCTATGGACAAATACTGACTTCTTGAAGTGCTGTATTATTTGGAGAGAGAACCCTTTTAAATGTCTTTATATCTAGAAGAAAAGAAGACCAAAATGAAATATTTCTAGTACTTCACTTGTCTTTCCATTGCCTTTCTTTCTGGCATTCATTCCACAGAGACGATTCATGAACCTGATGTAGTGGGGCTTGGAATGCAGATACATAAGATACTAATAAGACTGCCAGAGTCTAGAGTCTGCAAAGATCCCCATCGATATAAATATCTCTTCATAGTAAATATTGACAGGTGCAACAGCAGATCCGTGGGGTTCACAGAGCAGTATATATATCTATTTACTTTTAAACTTGAGAACTCAAATGTGGTTGCCAAGTTTTGATGTTGCAAAGCACTAGTGTTAGAAAATCCAATTACTCTTCCATTTTCATAAACTATGGAACAATTTATAGTCAGATATGCAATAAAATACTTTCATAATAAGGTAAGATTCTTAAATTGATGGATGAGATTTTATTTAAAAGAGTCACAGTTTTTTCTCATCTTTTCAGGCTTTCTTCTAGACTTCTGAACACTTCACTTCAAGACACAGGTGCTGGGGCCCAGACCTGCACAGGGAAATGGTGCTCTTGAGTACACAAAGGAGAGAGCAGGCTACCTCCCAGAGGGTGCCCCAGAGGATGCTGTGTGACTTCATACCTGGAGTGGTGGCCCTGTGGAATAAGAGTGAATTCTAGAAAAGTAAAACTAGCACAGAAATGGACAGGAAATTCTACTCACTGGACACTCTCTTAAGGTTGATCCATAGAAGGCTACAAGATTTTAAAAGGCAAAAGGTAGGAGGGCTAGAGTTGGCCTTTTCTGCAGAGAAAGCAACTTAAGCAAAGGCAGTGTAGGGACAGGAGGGACCCCTAGAAAGGGAATAAAGTAAAGGCTCAAGACTTTTAGAGACAGTAGAAAAAGCAAACTGTGTGCTATAAGCAGCAAGCAGTTTTCAGACAGTTCTGCGGTTTGAAGTTGACAAGTTGTGGTGTTGACCCTTCTTCTGTGCAGGGAACGTTGTACCTCCTAGTGCAGGTTGCCGTGCCTCTTCCAATTCCCCTATTAGGCCATAAAACCAAACCCCTAGCACCGAGCCCAATGTGCACTCAATCAAGTGTCGAGCCTCAGCGGGGTGGAGATGGGGCCCCTACCCCATAAAGCAGGACTGCAGCCCCAGAGTCGGTGGTGTCTCAGCTCTGGGCCCCACCAGTCTTCCAGAGTGGCTCTTGCAATGCCTCCAATACAGTTACCTTTGCTTTGCACTGGTCTTCCCTGAATCCTCTTCCTCTTTCTTCACGGGGCAGAGAGGCTAGCCCGGGGAGGGTGAGTCTGGGGACCTCTAGACCCCAGTCCCTCCAGACTTAACAGTGGGAACCATAAAACAGTGTAGTACTGAAGCTCCTCTCTGGAAAGGGTCACGGTAAGTGAGGATCTTGAGTCTTAATGGAAAGTGATAGGAACGTGGCAATTGTCATTGTACTTTCTGCACTTTTTCTTTTCATGATACTGTTTACATTACGAGGAACTGATTGTTGACGTCTGAGGTAGCTGAATCACATTACATTAATTTAAACTCTTTTAGACTAATTCTAATTTCAGTATCAACTGTGATATTGACGCTGAAGCAAAACACGTGGTTTTGACACATTTTAAACATTTTGAAGACAGTGATGTGATGGAATGTTTTACCATATTACAGTGAAAAAAAAAATAACTCCAGAAATACAGAAGTTTTAAGCCACCACCATAATAAGATTCATATTTGGAATGGAAACAGTGACGCTTTTAATATTAAGCATTACCACATGTTAGTGAGATAGTAACCCTGCTCAGCAAATACCACGTTTCTGTTCTTGCTACAATTTTAAGATGTCTGGGTCAACAATAAGTGAAAAAAGGCAGCTATACTCTCTGGTGCAGACCAGCTCTTGGCAGTTTCTGGCCTCATCCTGAACTGAACTCTGTTTCTCCCCTGCAGAAATCCCCAAGGAGGTCAGTACCTGTGATAGAGACTGAAGATCTTCAAAATAAGAAAGGAAGCCCCAAATCAGCAACCTAATAGAAGTATAAATCAAGGGAAATGGGCAATTAAACAGCAAAATGGGGGGCCAGTCTCTGCTAAAAGAGTATTTTTATAAGATTTTTAAAGACTTGTGGCCTAAAAGTTCTACTTTTGTGGATACACACACAGAAATACATGAGACTAGAGGTCACAAATCTCACTCATTTAAGCTCTAATTTATCATCTTTTGGAGAGATGCCATTTTTGAAGCAAAAGGGAAAATAATAACTAAAAATTCTGTAGTTAGCTGTCTGATTTGTTAGCTTCTGAAATGAAAAAGGAAAGGCAGTGTGCCCAGCTATCATCACTACTACGAAGAGTAATGCACATGAGAGAGTTCACTAATAAAAGTGAAGAGGTTATATCCTTTGTGCTCCAAGTAACTCAAAAACTATGTTAACCCAAAAACAAACAAAAAAATGTTTATGGAGGACTAATTTCTAATTACTGAATGCTAGAAGTAACTAAGATGTGTTTCTGTAGGTGGGTGGATATATAAACTGTAGTACATCTGAACAGTGGAACATGAGCATTAAAAAGAAAAAACTTAAATCCTTTCTACTGGATGGAAAAACCAATCTGAAAAGGCTATCTGTGGTATGATCTCAGCTACACAACATTACGGAAAAAGCACAACTGTGGAGACTGTGCAAGGGTCAGCAGTCGCCGAAAGTTAGTGGGAAAGAAGGAATAAAGTCGGCAGAGCACAGAATATAGATAGGGGAGTGATACTGTTCTATATGACATAATAATGTGGAAACATATCTATGTATCTGACAAAATCCATAGTGTGTATGATACCACCAGCAAACTCTGATATAAACAGTGAAATCTGGATGGTCACGACCTGTAAACACAGGTTCACCACTGCAGTAAATGTTCCTGCTTTAGTGATGGAGTCGAAAATGGACGATGTTAAGCATACGTAGGAGAAGGGAACATATGGGAAATCTGTAACTTCCACTCAGTTTTGCAATGATCCTGTAACTCCTCTGAAAAATTCAGTCTATTTTTTAAGTGTCCTGGGAGACATGGCCACCCAAGTAAAACTATAGGCTCATTTTTATGTCTGGAAAATGAACCTCTCCTTGGACACAAGGTTTGAAAATATTTTCTCAGAACCTATGGGTTTCCTTTTCACTCACTGATTGTTTCTTTTGCTGTGCAAAAGGAGAGTTTGATGCGTTCCCTCTTATCTATTGTTCCTTTGTTACCTGTGCTCTCAGTGTCATAGCCAAGAGATCGTTGTCAACAACAAGGCAAGAAAATGTTCTTCTAGGACATTTTCAGTTTCAGAGTTTATAGTTAAGTCTAACTCACTTTGAATTAATGTTTTGAATAAGGAGTGAGATGAGGGTCCAATTGTCCAATTTTATGCACCTGAATTTAGCCATCCAATTTCCCCAAGGCCAGTTATTAAAAGTACTGTTTCACCATTGCGCTTCCTGGGCACCTTTGTCAAAACCCTACATACACATTTGAGTGTATTGATGAGCCTTATATTCTCTTCCGTCAGTCCATATTCCTATATTTATGCCAATATTTTAATCAATGTAACCTTACGATATGTTATGAAAGTAACAATTATGCTATTTCTAACACTTTTTGGCTAGCTCAAAATTCCTTTGGCTACTTGGGGTTGTTTTGTGGTTGTATATAAATTTTAGTATTGCTTTTCTATTTTGGTAAAAAATGCCTTTTGTTCTTTGATAGAGTTTGCATTGAATCTATAGACTTCTTTGGGTAGTATGGACATTTTAACAATGCTGATTCTACCTACCAATGAATGTACAGTGCCTTATTTGAATTTGTTCTACTTCCAACAGTATTTCACAATTTTCAGGACATTCGCCTTTCACCTCTATCTTAGTCTGATTTGTTTTACAAAAACAAAATGCCTCATGTAGGCTAACTTCAGAAGAAAAAAGATTCACTTAACTCAGAGCTCTGGCACCGGCCGAGCTTTGGTTTAGGACATACTCAAAATTGAAAAGCTAGAAACCTGGGCTTTTCTGGTACAGACTTTTGTAACAGTCCTTTGTCAGGAACTACCAAGGGCTTGCATATTAACAACTTTAATCCCTTCTGAGGATAGCCCTTCCATTTGACCCAAGGATCTCTCACATAGTTCTATGCCTTAGAAATTTCACACCACTTCTCAATGCCAACACCCTATGGACCAAGCTTCCAATACAGAGACTCTTGGTAACTTCCGTGGAGGGCCAGGGGTCTACCTCAGTGGCACAGTGCCTGCCTTGTAAGCACAAGGTCCTGAGTTTGATCTCTGGTACCAAACAAACAAACAAAAACAGCCACAGTAACTTCCTTGGTTAAATATTTTGTTCTTTTTGGTGCTATTGTAAGGATTATTTCTTAATTTTCTTTTCAAATAGTTCATTGGTGAAGGGTAGGCCTGCAGCTAAGTTCTGTATGTTGATTTTGTATTCTAGAAATTTATTGAATTTTTAAATTTGCTCTAACTTTTCTTTTTGACAGACTCTTTAGGACTTTCTATGTATAAAATCATGTAATCTGAAAACAAGGATAAGTTTATTTCTTCCTTCCTGATTTGCATGTCTTTCTTTCCTTTTTCTTGTCCAATTTTTTGGCTAGGGCTTCTCATTTTAAAGCTCCATAGCAATATAATAATAACAATAACCTGATTAAAAGCCTTGCAAATAACTTAGTCATTTCTCCTAAGAAGATATATATATATAGAATTAACAAGTTTGTGAGTATATATTCAAATTAACAGTTATTAAGGAAATATAAATCAAGGTACCATTTCATCATTTCCCAACTTTGAGGATGACTATTACCAAAGAAAAAACAAAAAGAAGTGATAATAAGAGTAGACAAAATTGTAGAAAAATTGAGACTCTTTTATACTGGCGGTGAGAATGTAAAATGGTTAAGATGCTTTAGAAAAAAATGTAGAGCTCCTCAGAATACTAAAAGTAGGTCTACTCTTTGATCCAAAAACACTAGTTCTGGGAATATCACCATAAGAATTACAATAATGATCTTATAAAAATATTCTAATTCTCATATTCACTGCAGTGTTATTAATAGTAATGAAGATACAAAAAAAATCTAACTGTCCATCAACAACAGAATTGACAAAAAATATATGGTATATACCTAGATTGGAATATTACTTTGCAATAAAAAAGAAAGAAAAACCCCAGAAATACAAAAATACATTTGTAATGATATGGATAAACCTGCAGGACATTATTCTAAATAAAGTAAGTTAGAGAAGGACAATAACTGATGATTTATTTTCCTAACAATATTGTTAGAGTATATCTCTAAATTATTCCTGGAGGAAACAGATAGATTTAAAAAAACAATTCCATGGAATTAATTTCCTAAACTAAGATAATTCCCAGCACAGAAAGTTTACCCTATCAATTATGTATCCTATTACCTCAGTTCTTTTGAAAATTCATCCTTCTTCCTTTTCTTGTTCTGAAAATTGTCCCAAGAGGGCTGCCATCCTCTTACACATAAGTACCAAGCTAGTTTTAGCTATTAGTCTAGGAAATGCAACAGGACTTATGATGACTCATAATTTTTCCAGTTAGGAAAGTTGGACAGAAAGTCCTTTCCAACAGTAGGATGTATAAGGCCATTTCATGATCAGAGCTATGTGCAGTTGTGGAAAAATCATTTTTATAGATGAAAGTCTGAAATGGGCAGGAGAAATACACTATGTAATTTAAACTATGAAAGACACTCCTGCCGTTTTGAAAGTTTGTTTATCAAATTAATATTTTAACTTTCTTTCCCTTTTTTTTCAGAATTGTGTTCAAATCAATGTAAAGAGCCCTAATTAAGACATCTGGAGTAATTTTGGTATCAATGCAAGTAATACTATGTGCAGCATATAATTTTGTTACTGTTAACTCAAAAATAGATTTTATTGGATCAGAAAGAATAGCCATGCTTAGGAAATACAAGGCCCTCATTGATAATCCAGAAGGCATACATAGTACAAATTTTAGATTCCCACTCTGTAAAAATGAAAAAAATATGTTGGGCATGGTGATGCACACCTATAATCTCAACACCTAAGAGGCTGAGGCAGAAGGATTGTTGTGGATTTGAGGCCATCCTAGGTACATAGTGAGTTTCAAGTCTAGCCTGAATTACACAGCAAGATATTGTCTCAAATCCCCCAATCCAAAAAGATGAGAGAATGTGCCTATAATTTCTTTAAACTTTAGAATAAGAAATGAGTGATCTGCTGGTTTAAATTTTTGTTTATATGTTCTTTATAATTAATAGATATGTATTCATGTGTATTATTTAAATAGAGAAACCTGGAATTCATTTAAAATTGGGCTTACAGGGGCTGGGGATTTAGCTCAGCGGTTCGGTGGCCTGCCTTGCAAGCGCAAGGACCCAAGTTCAATCCCCGGTGCCAAAAAATTTTTAAAAATTAAAAATAAATAAATAAATAAATAAAATAAAATAAAATTGGGCTTACAGGACAGAAGAAAATGTCAATTCAATACAAAAATGAAGGAATTAGCCTTTTTACCATGTAATATCTCTTAGTTTTGTCTGAGCTCCAATATGAAGAATGAGAGCAATTTGACTAAATTTCCATAATAACTGAATTCAAATTTACTAAGCAATAGAATAACCCAAGAGTAACACATTAAAACTATGATCTAGGATCTCCCCTGCCTGTGCTGCTGCCACCATCTCCAGCGCCAGGAAGACCTGCTCCGCAACCTCACCTGCCGGCGCTGCTGCTGCCGTCTCCAGCTCTGCTGTGCTCTCCCTTGCTGGTGCCACTGCCATCTTCAGCATCAGAAAGGTAGCCATGCAGGCTCCCCTGAACCCCCCACCTAAACTCCCATTCCCACACGCGCTTTCAGACCTCCTGATTGTGCTAGTCTTTGGACCTACTCTGTAGAGGCAGAGGTGGTCATAAAGGGTATTTTCTGGCGTTCCCAACTTTGACCATCATTAAAGGAGGGGCGGGGAAACCTGTAGTAGAACTGAGTGGATTTCAACCCTTGAACAGATCGGGTAACTCAATCTGGGCCTTGCAGCATGAGGTCAGTCTGTGTCATGGGGTTCTGCTGCCAGCTGGCTGAGATCAGGGGACTTGGTTCTGCATATTATGACAGCAGTGATATAGTCTGAAAGAGGCCCTTCAAACTCATTTTTTTCTTTCTTTTTTTCATTCCACTTTGCAAATCCTTTTTTTTTTTTTTTCTGTCCTCTTTCTCCAGCTCAGTCTCTTGCTCCACCATATTATCTCTCATCTCCCTTTTTGTTCCTGCTCCTGTCCTAACTCGGATTTCTTCTTTTATTTTTTCTCTTTTCTTTACGTTCTTTTCTTATGTCATTCTACCTCACTCAAGCGTTATTATACTTCTATTCTGTTTGTCCCTTTTGAATTTGACAGTTTCCTGACAATTGTGTGGTCATTCTACATCTTCTGGCTTCATGTGAAACATTCTTTAATTCTTTTACTTATCTACTCCTCTCATCTTAACTCTGTCTTAAGCCCCCATCCTAAATGGTAAATGTCCTTATTGAAAAGTTTATTCACTGTAAACATATTTTGAATTGCTTCTTGATTTTAATTTAATTTACATGGTTTGAAGGTGATAGACTGATGACTACCACAAGTGGTCAATTTGCAAGCTGTGCTTGATCATATTGTGGTGATGATTGTATCAATTAGGATAAAGGATTGTGATTGATTCATTGAGCAGTTTTCTTTGGTATTGTGAAAATGAGAACGTCTATGGTCATTACAGACCCATGGGCTGGAGCCCAAATATATCAGGAAGATTTAAGTAATAACCTAAAGGTTAAACTAAACACAACCCAACAACAATAGTAAAAATGAGAAAACACTTAAGCAAGATATAGGGACAGACTTCCAGTTCACCAATGGCAAACAGTGGGGCAGATGAAGATGAAAAGTCTGATAGTGAATCATCAGGACACCCTGAACTCAAGGCACAAGAAGTAAAAAAACTGATCAATCAGGCTCTAGAGAAATATAAAACAGAAGTAATTGCTCAAATAATCATAGAGATGATGAGCAAAATGAAAGTTATAATTTGAGACTCTAGAACAAAAACTGAGAGGAAAATAGATGAGCTCAGGACCATGATAGAAGCCATGAATGCCCAGCATAAGAAAGAATTGGAAAAAATAAATGCTCAATATAAGAAAGAAATGGAATCCATAGGGCAGATTTGAGCAGATATTGAGGAGATTAAACACTCCATTGAGAGTGATCTCAATAGAATAAAAGAGTCCAAAGATAGAATCTCAAATATAGAAGATAAAATTGCAGTCAGTGACCATGGAAAGAGAGGTCCCTTAAAAACAGTAGGGGATCATGAGAAGTTGATCCAACAACTCTTAGACGATACTGAGAAGAATAACATAAGACTGATAGGAATCCAAGAAGTAGCCAGAGAAAATGCAAATGACTTTAAAAAGCTGTTCACAGAATTAATTTTAGAAAACTTCCCAAACAGAGAAGAATTTGACATACAGATAAGTGAGGCATATAGGACTCCAATTAGCCATGATCAAAAAAAAATCTACACCTAGACATATAATAATCAAGACCCCAGAAACCCAACAGAAGAACAAAATACTACAAGCAGTAAGAGATAAGAAATAAATCACATGCAAAGGAAAGCCCATCAGAATCACAGCAGACTTTTCAATATAAACCCTTAGGTTAAGGAGAGCCTGGAATGAAACATTTCAAGTCCTAAAGGAAAACAACCTCCAACCTAGACTGATATATCCTGCATAACTTTCTTTCAAAATGGATGGGGAAATAAGATTCTTCCATGACAAAGAACACCTAAGAAACTTCATGAATACCCAACCAGCACTACAAGCAATTCTAAACAATACCCTAGAAAAAGACAATGAAGGTAACAACACAATGAGGCCCAACAGAGCAAATCAAATAGTCAAGGTAAGAAACTAAAAGGAAAAGGCAAAAAAAAACCAAAAAAAAACACATGACAATAATAAGTTAGTACATATCAGTTATAACCATCAATATCAATGGCCTCATTTCACCAATCAAGAGAAATGGATTGACAGAATGAATTAAGAAGCAAAATCCAATAATGTGTTGTATACAAGACACACCTAGTGCAAAAAGAAGTCCATAGACTGTAAGTGAAAGGACAGAAAACTTCTTCATGCAACAGGAGCCCAGAAAAAAGCAAGGGTAGCAATCTTATTCACAGATAAAGTAAATTTCAAACCTAAACTGATTAAAAGAGACAAAGAAAGCCACTACATCCTTGCAAAAGGAACAATTCAAGAGGAAGAGATAACAAATAATTCATTTTCAGTCTACTGAGTAGGTTAGAAAGCACATAGGCTCCTTTTCTCTTTTCTTTCTTTTTTTTTTTTTTTCTTTCCCTGGTGCTGGGGATTAAACTCAGCACATTGCTCTGGCTAGGCAGTTGCATCACTACTGAGCTAAATCTCAGGCTTTACATTTCATATTTTTAAAATTTATCAACACATTAATCTTTGTCTTTATATGTTGGTCTACCAAACTGATGAGTTTTTTTTTTTTTTGGTTCTCATTTTCTCTGCTTTTTTATTTGACAATTTATGAAATCTGTATATATGAGTGGTATGAAAAGTATTAAGGTCCATCTGTCATTCTCCTCTCTCATCTTTGCCTTCTGCAAACTTCTTTTTCTGTCACTACACCTTGTTTGGTTGGAAATTTGTTAGGACAAATTTTGTTATATTATCAATATACCTTTGTACCTATTTTCTACTGATAATGAATATTAATTTTTAGGTAAATTTTATTATAACTATACTTAAATAAATGGATAATAAATCATTAATATCATTCAGTATCTGGTACATATTACAAATTCTCCAACAGCCTCAAAGATGATATTTGCTTCTCTCAAATCACACAAATCACAAACAGTCCACACACATCACTGCACTGTTTTATTATACCAAAGTATATATTTTATTGTAGAAAATATGCATTGTGTATATGTGTGGGGGTATGTTTTTACACATATGTGTGCACTATTAAATGAGAAACATGGTCATGAATGTGGTAGGATTTTGCACAATTGGCATATCAATAATTTCTCTGGCAACCTTATGATTTCTCTAAATTAGATGCTTGATTTAATTCATAGTCATTTGTTTCAGAAGAATATTACATATGTATTGGTGTTAAATTCTATTATTATGCTTACAAAATATAACAAAAATAAGTATGGGATATAATAAAAAAGAAGCAGAAAAATCTGATCTTAAAAATGTGAACTCTTTTAGTTGTTTTTGGATTTCAAATATAAGTATATTTCTTTTCTGTGGGAAGTTTTGTTAGAAAATGTAAGTGATACAATCAACAAGCATATGATATTTATCAAATTAACAAAATCAAGGAGTTTATAAATCATAAGATTTTGAGGACAGTTTCTCAACTATCATATGTAACTTTTCTTTATTTGTAAATACAGTATTTCAAAAATATACAAAAAGAAAATGAGAAAGCATATAATGTTTGAATATCATATCATACTAATAATGTATTTGGATTATCAGTCTGTGTTGCATAAATTTTTGTTTATTTCATATCCTTTTTTTGCTGTCATATATATGCATATCTGAAATTTTATTTAGTATCTTCATTTTTTGTTGTCATGTATGTTTGCAATCTTTAACCAAAAAAATTTTAAAAAGCTATGACCTAATTTATCTAGAAATATACACTGATTATTCACATCTACTTAGAGACAGCTGGAAGTCTGCATCACTGATTTGAAGATTTTCTACACCCCTTAAAGAGCCTGTACAAGTGCCCTGAAGAAGTTCCCATCCCCAAGGCGCAGGATGAAAGGGCAGTTGAAGTCCTGTCCTTCCTTAGCTTTTGAACATAGAATAGGCCTGCTTCTGTTGGGCCTTTTTAAACTGCCTCTTTCTCCTGCAACATTCCTGAGATTTAAACATCAAATACCAATGGAAACAAACGAAGCATCTTGGGAATGAACGCAAATATTCTCTAATCCTCCTCATTGTGGCTCAAGTACAACAGCCTTTTCAGTACCTGAAAGATAGGTTAGTGGTTTTCTTCTAAGCATCTACAGTATAGTACCTTTGATTCAAAAGTTGTATGTAGAATATACAGCAGTCTTGACTGTGCACCTAAGACCAGTACATATGTACAAACATATAGGTATATGTATTTGAATATACTATGTATAAGCATTATATTAGAAATATATATTTCTAATTGACAAATTGTAGAACCCAAAGAATCTATCTATATGTGTGAATCAATATGTGTATATAAGTATGAAAAAATGAGATACGGTCAAAATATATGCGAAAGTTTAAATTAAACAATTTTATCACAGTCAGTGACACATTGCCATTACTCTCCCTCAAAGTCCTCCCCACTCTCGTCAGACTCATCTTGCACCCTCCGTGCTACTTTCTGAAACAGGTCTGGCAGTCATCTTTTGTGAATGTCCCTATGGGGTTTGATGAGAAATGTGAACGTTGCTGCCCAATGCCATCCAACAAGAAAGCACTCTTGTGAAAGCAGTGTGTCCTCCTCTACTGTATTCACTTATCTGCCATCCACCTCAGTTACTGAAGCTCCGACTTCTGGCTCTTCCCTGAAGTCAATATGGCCAGGAAAGATAAACATTTGGAATCAATTTAGGGCATTAAAGCAGCCAGGACAGCACAACCAAAGACATGCGTAAGAGCGGTAGTCCAGAACTGACTTAGAGTCAAGGAAGATGACATAGGAGTGTTCCAATAAAAAGGAAGATTGGGGGCAAGAATTATATATATGGCAGCATACATTTTACTGTAAAACTTTTAAAAATTTAAGCATTCATATTCGTGGACCATGCCTTGTATCTACACACTTGTGTTTACATATGTGTATAAATATATGCTCAAATATAAATATGAATTTATAAGCATCCTGTATGTGTATATTTTCTATATCCATCACTAGATAAAGGGATAAATTCACTGCTTTTGAAGTATGATATTTGGGCTTTTTAAAGTGATATCTTGATAAAGGAGTGAATCTACCTGAATCTTTGAGAATAACTTTTATTGTGTGAATAAGCCCAGACAATTTGGAGCATCAAGCAATCTTATGGAACTAGAACACATATCATTCCAACTTCTATTTTTGCACTGTGTACCAGAAAACTGGAATTTAAAGAGAATTGAGTAAAGAAAAATTGTCAAAATACTGATTCAATGTCTGGGCTTAAATAATGAGGCCTTGATCTAACATGATTTTTTAAAACAAATATCTTTTATTCTTGTCAGGACTTTATTAACTTTTTGGTGACTTGAGAGGCCACCTGAAAGGCCAGAACTTCTTGACCCAGCTTGCTCTTCCTACGACCCCATGACGCAGCCAAGATCTGTTCTTGGTTCTCCTGCTGCCTGCGAGTGGACACAGGCAGATCTGAGCTGACCACCTTCTTGTGCTTTGCTAACCTTCTAGCTATAACCTCAGTTATAAAAGACTTACACCCCTGTGTGCAGCCTTATTGGGATTGCTGCATTTCAGATAATATCAAAGCTCTCAGGATATGGAAGGCACTTGAAAAGATAATCTTTTTACTTTTACTATTAATGCTCTCTTCTTTTCTCTCTAAATGGTGAGTTACTTGAGTATAATATTCTATAAACAATATATGTCCTGGGCCTGAAGAAATGTCTTTTGCTAGAAAGTGCTCCAGCTGTGTTAGAGTAATTGAATAACTGTGTCTCCCCTCCGTAGGAGCTACTCTATCTTTCATGTTCCCCTTTACTGTCTTTTTATGGGTTACTGTTTTGCCAAGCCAAAATTATATTCCTCTCTGTGCATGATCATCTGAGTTGTCCTTCCTTACATTTTATGGGTGGGGAATTCTAGTTTTGCATAGTTCTCTGACTATAGCATGACATTTGATGATAACTCTTTTGTGCCTTCTGTTTTCTTCTCAATAAAATCCTCACATATAAGATGAATATTTCATTTATGAATGTATGTGAGTACCCACTGTGCAGCAGCTGTTGTGCCAGACCCAGCAAAGTCCACAGCTTTGAATACATGAGATGTGGTCCCCTCCTGGATGGAACATCTCTCTCTGAGGAAGTTCATCACACCCGTTAGTGGTGGTGCCAGGAGTATGGAGGGAGTATGAGTAGGCATTTCTCACAGAGAAGCGTTACTTTATTGCAGACATTGTTTAGAATCCTTATTTCAGAAAAATAATAAAAAGCAAATTAACTTGTGGTCAATTTTATAATTATCTTAAATTATCTATTGATAGCACATAATTTTATCACCTGCATGGAGACTCGTCACTCCAGAAATAGTAAAGTAGAACTTAGTAACTTATGGCATAATCTACTCAACCTGAGCATGACAAAGGCAGAAAATAGATCAGCAGATATCCAGTATTTATCTTGAAAAGTGCCTGAGAGCATCTTAGACTTTTCCACGCAGAAGCCAGTCTTTTAGATGCTGAATGGTCCAATTTTCTTCCATGAGCCAAAGCTCCTACCATTTTCTCTTAGAAGAAATTATGGAAGATGGCACAGGGACTAGGAGGATAACAACCTTTGCATGTATTAAGAGGACTGAACAGATTATATAGGTTAAGAAAACTAGAATGACTTGGAGATAAAGAATCCATGGGGATGGGAATGAGTGTGCCTTCAAATTTTGAACAAAGCTACTAAAAAGCATAGAATTAAGCACAAAAGAAGTTTGTGATGCAAATTTCTCTTCTGTAACACTATCATCCTGTAGGCTTTAAATGCTTAGGACCATAGCCAGGAATTTAGCTCAGTGGTTCTGCCTCCTGCCTCACAAGCGCAAGGTCCTGAGTTCAATCCCCAGTACAAAAAAAAAAAAAAATGTTTAGAACCATAAATTTGGACTTGAAATAAACATTTGATGCCATGCATGCTTACTGAGTGTTTTAGTAGCTATGGCCAAGACCACGGAGCCTCCAGACCACCCAGTATAGAGCTTGGTGACAACACTGCACACACACTACACAATTAACTAACAATATGAATTGCTCACAGTTATCTCTTCTCTTTTTCTTTGTTGCTATGGAGTTGAATTTATCAGCACTTTTTCATTTTCCTGACTTCAAAGAAGCAGACCATCTCTCCTGTAGCATTCGCTGCTGATTGCTCCTAGAAGAAATGTTGTGGACATGTCTACATTTTATTTCTAATGAGTAGAAGAAGGGCCATGTTGATTCAGCAAAGAAATTTGATCTGAAATCACTTGAAAAAAGCATCTCATTGCATAAGTCAATCATTTGTTTATTTTAAAATTTGCCACCCACTCTGCTAGTAAGGATGGAGCAACTAAGTTGAAAATGGTGGATTTCCCTAAATGGGTAGCTACTGAAATTCTGCAACTGCAATGGGTCACACTTGAGCTGAAGATAACAAGCAGAATAAATTTTCCTGATGGGGCTTTATTGTTCCCAAAGGAAACTATACTCCTTCACATGCAAAAGCCCAAAGTATTTCCTATTCTTTGACTTTCTTTCTCTTTCTTCCTTAGATGTCTTCCAATTTTGATATTTTTTATTCTTCACTTGAAAATTCAATATTCTTAGCTACAGATCAGCAGTCAACCTTGCTGGGAGTTGTCAGGCTTCATTCTAGGTCTGCATCTGTGATGAGTATCGGATGTCTTTAATCATCTGTCCTGGTAAGGAGCCTTTCTCTGTTCCGTCTGCACCTCCTCTGCAGTTCTTAGCTCCACTTACGTATTTAGCCAGCAGCACCTGTATCTTAGGATAGAGATACAAATGCAATAAGATCCCTGCCCTGCAGGAGGGCCAAAGAGCATACGAGTAAGAAATAGAATGACGTTTTGACATGTGCTACAAAAATGTGAATTGTGACCCCACAAGGTGAGAGGATCACTGTGGGGTATGAAAAGGAGGCAGTGCAGGGAAGGGAGAGTACATGAACTGCTTCCTGCGGAACAATCTGGTCACAATTTACTTAGTCTCCCCTGATAATAAAATATGGACTGAATCATTCTTTAAAGAAAAGCTTTATTGCAGTATACCTCACACAGCATAATATTTCCACCTTAAAGTATAAAGATCCATGATTATAAGTATATGCATAGTGTTGCATGATGCTCATTATATAATTTTAGAATATCTTTATCGCTCCCAAAAAACTCTGTGTCTTTTTTGGGGGGCGGGTACTGGGTCGAACCTGGGTCCTTGTGCTTGCAAGGCAGGAGGAAGAACCACTGAGCTAAATCCCCGGCCCTCTGTGTCTTTTAGTAGCCAGACCTCACTCCTCCTCTCCAGAGCTACTGATACCATTATTCCATATATTGTTGCTTCAGATTTACCTATTCTGGGTATTTCACATACATGGCATTACATATATAATAAATGATTTTTCCATTGGATTTCACTTATTTAGCATAAAACTTTAAGACTTATACCTAATATAGAATGCAGAGACACCTCGTGTCTTTGTATGGCCAAGTAGTATTCTACTTTGTGTATATGGAACATTTTGTTTATCCATGATTCAGCTGATGGGCAGATTTCCCTTTTAGCTATTGTGAATAATGTTTCTATGATATTCACATACAAGTTTCTTGGCTCATATTTTTTCAGTTTTCTTGATTATGTAATTACAAATGGAATATCTGAGTCATACAGTAACTCTAATTTCAATTTCTAGAGAAAATGTCTATCTATCAGACTGGCTGCACAATTTTATTGACCCACCAGAGATTGCAAAAGGTACCCTAATGCAGAGGCAGTGATATCACACTGTGGATTTGATTTTCACACTTCTAATGACTAATGATGCCGACGATCTTTTAATGTACTTATTGATGATTTTTTTATATTTTTGGAGACATGTGACTCAAACGTTTTGTTCATTTGTAAATTGGTTGTTTTTCTGGAGTTATAAAAGTTCTTCCTGTATTTACTACACTTATCAAATGAGAGAAATATGATTTTCAAAGAGTTAATACTATTCTAGGGATCATCTTCTAACTGTCCAGAAAGTACTCTTTGAATCTCAAAATTCTTCATTTTGATGATATACTTATATTTTTATTTTGCCTGTGGTGTCATGTCTAGGAAACACTGTCAAATCCAATACCAAGAAGATAACTCCTATGCTTTTTAAGAATTATGTAATTTTAGCATTTGCATTTAGTTTCGGAATTCTTTTCAAGCTGACTTTATAATTTGTGTTAGTGAGGGTTTCATTTATTTTTCTTGCTTTCTTCCAGCTTTTAAGTCTCCCACCTGATAGTTCCACATCCAGCATCATTTGTTGAGAATACAATTCTTATCCCCTTTTCCAGCTATCAGTTGGCTATAAAAATAAAAGACTCTCAATTATGTTTCATTGATTTATATCTATCCAAGGAATGCCTATGCCATTCAGTTTCATAAGTAAAATTTGAAAATAGGAATTCTGATCTTTGCAATTTTATTATTTTTTGAAGTTATTTTGGCTATTCTATGTTCACTGTATTTTAAGTTCGGCTTATTAATTTCTACAAAAAGAAGAATCTCAGTTTTTTTTTCAGATTACTTTAAATCTGAAGCTATATTTATAGAGTATCACCATGTTAATGATTAGTCTTTCAGTCCATGAACATGGACCTTCTCTCCAATCATTTAGAAATTCAGTGATGGTGAACCTTCTAGAACTTTCCATTATACAAAATTGTCCACTGAATCACACATGCCCATAGTGTCACCACCACTGCTTTGTATCTTCTTTAATTTATTTCAATAATTATTTGTAATTTTCCTTGTTCTTATAATGAAGATGTTAGATTGTGCAAAATGATTTTGTGATATTTATTTAGACATCATCTTGGTTTTGTATTTCATACTCTTAACATAGCATATTATGCTGCTTGAATGTTTAGATATATCAAATTGGAATTCATTGTACAAAGCCTACTTCATCATTATATACTATCCTTTCTATATGTTATTACATTTGGTATGCTAGTATTCTGTTAAGAATATTTGTATTTATATTCATAAAATATTGCTTTTTAGTATTTGTGGTATCTGAATAGTTTTAATAGCGAGGGCATATTCATTTTACAAAAATGAGTTGGTGAATATGTATGTCTCTTTTTTCTTGTGAGTAGCTTATATGTATTCTGACCACAGTGAAATAAAATTAGAGATCAATTTTAGAAATTAATAAGTATGTGCAACTCAATAATCAATTGATTAAAAAAAATCACAAAAAGCAGTGGAACCACACCTGTCTCACAAGCGCAAGGTCCTGTTTGACCCCCAGTGCTACAAAAAAAAGAGCTAGAAAGAGAGATACAAAGAAATGAAAGCACCGTGCCAAAAATATGGAAGGCAACTCAATTAATCATAGCTCTAAATGCTTACTTTAAAAAGGAAGGCATTTCTACATTATAAAGGAACATAAGAACAAATGAATTCAAAGCAATCAAAAAACAGTAAATGACTAGTGAAAAAATGCTTATAAAAGAGACTAAAAATATAATAGACAAAGTCAAAAAAGCTAAAAGTTGGTCCCTTGAAAAGGACCAAGAAAATTAACAGACCTTTAGTTGTTAAGATGAAATAAGACTCTTTCAAAAAGTAGATAATAGTTTCATAAGAAATTTTTAACAGGTTTAAAAATTGACATTGATAGACTTGGTATCTCTTCTAGAGCATTTTTTATGAAGTAGGAGATAGACATTTAGTTTAACTTTCTACATTTTACCTAAATCTGTCAGGTGAATTTTTAACTTCTCAAAATATTAACTGAAAATATGTATCCTATTACATTTAATGGAAGCTCAAATAGTTCATTGTTAAAATGTGCAATCTGATGCCTGACTCAAAATAGTTATTCAATACACACTTGCTTTCTCCAATTGCAAAGTACATATGTGTCAATTTCTGCTCTTTTCATGACATCTAACAGATAGCTTGTATGTTTACCTGGCAGATTGAAGCAGCCTACCTGAAGTGTTCATGACTTATTCAGGAAATGTGGAAGTGATATGTATCTGTGCTATATATGAAGACAGTTTCTTGGAGTCAGAAAGATTCCAACCTCCAAACATCATTAATTCTGAGACTATGAACAGGTTACTTGATTTTAATGTTTCCAAGTATATTCCATTACACGACTGTGATGAAAATAAAACATATTTCAAATAATTGGCATGAAAATAAAATGATTTTATATAATCTCACCATCTCTCACAGTTTTAGCACAAAAAAAGAAAATATTTTCTTCTCTTTTGGCCTCCTCTTACCCTTCTTTATCTTCTACTGTATTTTTTTTATGTATGATTAAATACCACAGAAAGCAAAATTCCATGACATGATGACAACAGCCACTAAAGATGGAAAATAAGCCTTTCTGACATTCTGGTTATAGCCTTAGCAATCTCTTCTGAAAATTATGCCACGTGGCTAGAATAAAGCAGATGTTTAGCTGACCTCACCTTCACTATGAAAAACTGATTGCTTATTTGTTCATCTTATTCCAAATGAAGCCGGGAAGTAAATTGCTAGCTTCATGGTTTTCAAAGAATCATTGGTTTTCCCCATCTGCATGTCAGACTGCATTTTGAGCCATTTCATGGATTTGATTTGAGGGCTAGCAGGTACATTACTATGATGAGTGTTAATGGCTTATATCATAAACCCTTCCCACACTTGCAAATAACTAGAATATTTGACCAGGGAGAACATAAGGGAAATGATTGCATCTTTTTTCCCTGCCTTTTGCTATTAACTCACTTCTCATTAGCTTACATTATGTGACACAGTAACTATGGCAATGATCTGTTTCATAGATACCATAAAACACATGGTATCTAGCCTGTTGTGAAACAATTGCACTTGTCAAATGATTCCTATCTCTAACCAAAGAGATCAGGGACTTACAAAGCAAAGTTTAATATACACACTTTTACAGAAGTATAGAACACTGGAATGACTCAAAACAAATCCCAGAAAATCATCATATAATAGAATTTTTGGTGGTGGTGATAAAGCTACTAATTTATTCTTTTTTTCACTGAGTTTATTGGTACATTTAAACAATACAGTTACATTTATCATTGAGATATTGTACCTTTACATGATATGTCTTGGTTCTTCTTTTCTCCCCATACCCTGCCCTCCCTTAAAGCTTCTAATTTCTACCAGTCACTGCAGTAACCAGCCAAATGAAGTCAGGAACATTTCAAATG
This sequence comes from Fukomys damarensis, assembly GCF_012274545.1. Lineage (NCBI taxonomy): Eukaryota > Metazoa > Chordata > Mammalia > Rodentia > Bathyergidae > Fukomys > Fukomys damarensis. The sequence goes on along the minus strand of NW_022900947.1, from coordinate 12,959,280 downwards.
TGTTCAGTGAGACTGAGGAAAATGAATTTTAAATTTATTTTGGTTTTAATTAATTAAAATTTAAATGCACATAGCCACATGCTGCTAGGGGCTATACTATTAGTGTCTCTTGACTGCTTTGGAAAAGTGACCATTTTGATACTAAAATTTGAAGAATTCCTGGAAAATATTCTATCCAGAAGCCAAAAAGCTTTCCTAATCAATTTTTACAGGATCTGAAATTTTATTAAGATTCTGAAGTTTGAATTTCCCTAAGGAGAATAAAGGAAATGTTTATACATGTTCACAAAAATAATTTAGATGTTATTATCAATAACTTCCTCCTTTTTTCATTTCCTCTTCATGCTTCATTTTTTAATTCCATTCTTCAGTCATCACATCAATGTTACCATTTCTCTTCCTCTAGCTCATTTCTTTTTTCCAATTTCTGTACCCACTTATGTCTCCAATTTATTTTACCATCATCCCTTATATCCCATATACTCTTTATTTCCTGGTCTCATAATTCAGCACTAAACGTGATATCTTGCAAAGACATTCAACTTGATTTTCCTTCTTCCCTTCCTTCCACAACTCTAGTTTATACCCCATTCCCCACCTGTCAGCATTGCATAGAAACAGCAGAATAGGTTTGGGGAAAAACAACCAAACCCCAATATATCTTAATTTATTTGCATGACTGCCTAGACAACATCACCCATTATTAGCACCAATTAATTTTCTTGCCCTTTATCTTCATATCAGGAAGATTTGAAGACTTCAACCTTTTAACAAATGTGCTCTCCGAGTTTTCACTTATGATATTTCTTAACTCAGAGACTATAGAAGGACTCTGAAGAGAACGTGCTCAGGCTCCTATGATAAAACCTACCAGCTTGGCCCATTCTTCTGATTCTCACAGGTTCTTTTTTTTCCCCCACTAAGTTTATTGGTACAGCTAAAGAAAACAATAAAGTTACATTTATCTTTGGGATTTGTACCTTTACATGATATATCTTGGGTCTTGTTTTTTCCCCATCCCCCTGCCGTCCCTGCACCCCCTTCACCCTTCCCTATTTACAAAGACATTATTTCCTTTTTTACCTTTCTTCACATCATTCTTTTCCCTTATTCCCTTTCCCCTTTCATTCCCACTTCAGATGTAGACATTTTCCTCCTATTCCACACTCCCAATTATACCATTTGAACCTTATTTACACTTATAGTTTTTCACACCAGAGAAACTATTCAGTATTTAGTCAAGTGTGCTCTATTTATTTCATTTGAGAATAGCCTCAATGTGCATCCATTCAGCTATAATTATTTCTAGCTTATCATTCTTTATGGCTGAGTAGTACTCCATTCAATAAGAAAACCATATCTTCTTTATCCACTCTCCAACTGATGGGCAATTGAGCTGTTTCCAAGTTTTATCTATTACAAACTGTGCCACTATAAACATGGGTGTGCGTATATCACTGTGGTATGATTCTTTTAATTTTTTTGCAAAGATACCCAGAAGGAGGATAGCTGGGACAAATGGAACCACTAATCCCAGTTCTTTCAGGTATCTCTATATTGATTTCCACAGTGGTTGCTCCAGTCTACACTCCCACCAACAATGGAGAAGGATTCCTTTCTCCACACAGCCCAGCCAGCATTTGTTATTGGCTGATTTCTTAATAGCAGCCATACTTTCTGGGGTGAGTGGAATCTCAGTATAGTTTTCATCTGCATCTCTCAAATGATCAGTGATGTTGAACATTTTTTCATATATTTATTTGCTGCTTTTAATTGTTCATCTGAGAAATGTCTGTTTATTTCAAATGCCCATTTTTGAATTGGGTCATAGTATTTGGAGAGTCTGATTTTTTTGAGTTCTTTACATATTCTAGATAGTAGTCCATTGTTTGGGGAGTAGCTGGTAAAAATTTTTCCACACTGTAGGTTGTCTCTTAGCTCTATTGGTGATTGCTCTTGCATTGCAAAAACATTTTCATATAATGAGATCCCAGTTGTTTATTCTTTGTGCAAGTTCTAGTGCTGCTAAGGATTTGTTTATAGTCTTCTCCTACCATTTAATTATAGAATACTTGCTTCTCCTATGCCAATGTCTTTGAGAGTCCTACCTAATTTGCTTTCCAGTAAGTATGATGTCTCTGTTTTGATACCTAGATCTTTCATCCAGTTGGAGTTTAGTTTATTGCATGGTGAAAGATAGGGATGGCTTCAATCTTTGGAAAGTTGGAAGCCAGTTTTTACAACACCATTTATTAAAGAGGCTATCTTTCCTCCAGTGAGGATAGTTGGCTCCTTTGTCAAGGTTGAGGTAGCTGAGTATGTCTGGTATTGTTTCTGAATCTTCTAATCTATTCCATTGATTCCTGGGTCTTTTTCTTTGCCAGTATCATGCTGTTTTTATCACAGTGGATTTGTAGTACAGTTTAAAGTTTGTGAACTGTGATATCCCCTGCCATGTCTCTGTTGCCTGGAATGGTTTTTGCTATTCTAGGTCTCTTCTGGTTCCAAATGAATTTTTGGATAGTTTTCTTAAGATCTGTGAAATATACTGTTGGGATTTCAATCAGGATTACATTGAATCTGTATAGAAGTTTTGGAAGTATGGCCAGGAGTAAGGGATGTCTTTCCATCTTCTTATATCCTCTTGTACCTCTTTTTTTCAGAGTGCTGTAATTTTCAGTGTAGAGGTCTTTTGTCTCCTTCATTAGATTGATTCCTAGATATTTCACCTTTTTGGATGTTATTGTGAAAGGAATTGTTTCCCAAATTTCTTTCTCAGTGAGTCTGTTATTTGTATACAAGAAGACTACTCAGTTTTGAATGTTGAGTTTGTATCTTGTTGCTCTACTCAATCTGTCAATTAAGTCTAGCAGCCTTTTGGCAGAGTTTTTGGATTTTCTATGTAGAGTATCATATCATCAATGAATAGTGGCAGTTTAACTTCTTCCTTTCCTATCTTTATTCCTTTTATTTCTTTCTCTGGCCTAATTTCTGTGGCTAATGTTTCCAGAACTATATTGAACAGTAGTGATGACAGTGGGTATACTTGTTCCTGATTTTAGCATGAAGTTTTCTAGTTTTTGACCATTTAATATGATATTGGCTTTGATTTTTTCATAGCTAGCTTTTATCAGGTTAAGATAAAGACCATCTATTCCAATTTTCTGTAGGGTTGTTTATCATGAATGTGTGTTGAATTTTGTTGAATACTTTTTCTGCATCTATTGAGATAATCATATAGTTTTTGTCCTTCATTCTGTTAATATAGTGTATTACATTTATTGATTTATGTATGTTGAACCAACCTTGCATCCCTGGAATAAATCCAACTTGGTCAGGGTGTATGACCTTCTTGATGATCTTCTATATTCTATTTGCCAGTATCTTATTGAGGATTTTTGCATCTATATTCATTAGGGAGATTGGCCTGTGGTTCTCTTTTTTGGTTGAGTTTTTCCCTAGTTTTGGAATCAAAGTAATACTTGCTTCCAGGAAGGAATTTGCAAGTATTGCTTCCCTTTCAAGTTCATTGAAGAGTTTAAAGAATAGTGGTGATAGATCTTCTCTAAATGTCTTATAGAATTCAGCAGTGAAGCCATCAGGGCCTGGGCTTTTCTTTGTTGATAATATTTTAATTACATTTTCAATTTTGCTAAATGTAACTGTGGTGTTTAGAATTTTTATGTCTTCTTCATTCAACTTTGGAAGTTCATACATGTCTAGTAATCTGCATTACTTCTGTATTTTCCATTTTATTAGAGTATAGGTTTTCAAAGTAGGTATTGATGATCCTCAGGATTTCTGGTGGATCTGTTGTGACTTTACCTTTTTCATTCCTAATTGCATGAATATGAGCCTTTTCTTTTCTTTTTTTTTATAAAGTTGTCTAAGGTTTATCAATTTTAATTATTCTTTCAAAAAATCAACTCTTCAATTCATTGATTTTTTTGTATCATTCTCTAGTCTCCATTGCATTCATTTCTGCTCTAATCTTTATCATTTCCTCCCTTGTATGAGTTTTCCATTTGTCTTGCTCTTCTTTTTCTAGAAGTTTAAGTTTAAGAATTAGATTGTTTATTTGAGTTTGCTCTGTTTTCCTAGTATGGACATGTATTGCTATGAATTTCCCTTGAAGAACTGCTTTCATTGTGTCCCATAGATTCCTGTATGTTGTATTGGCATTACCATTTAATTGTATAAACTGCCTAATGCCTTCCATGACCCAATGCTTGTTCAGCAGGGTGTTGTTTATTTTCCAGGTGTTTGTGAAGTTCTTGCAGTTACTTAAGCTATTGATCTCCAATTTAATTGCACTATGGTCTGATAAGATACAGGGGATAACTTGAATGTCTTTGCATTTACTTAAGCATGATCTATGAGTTAGCATGTGATCTCTTTTGGAGAATGACCCATGGACAAGTGAAAAAAATGTATATTCTGTTTTTGTTGGGTAGAATACTCTGTAAACATATACTAAGTCTGTTCTATGACTTGGTTCAGTTCTGTTGTTCCATTTCTGATTTTTGTCTAAATGATCTATTTGTGTCAGTGGAATATTGAGATCCCCCATTAAAGTGTATCAGTGCTTATTTCATTTTTCATAGCTATTAATATTTGTTCTGTATAATTGGGGGCATTAGTACTTGGTGCATATATATTTATGTTTGTCATTTCATCCTCTTGTATTGTTCCCTTTATAAGAATGTAGTAGCCTTCTTTGTCTCTGTTAATTAGATTTGGCTTGAAATCTATTGTGTCTGCAAATAAGAGAGCTACCCCGACTTTTTTCTGGGATCCTGTAGAATGGAGAACTATTTTCCATCCTTTTACTTTCAGTCTATGAATTTCTTTGTGGATTAAGTGTGTTTCTTTTATACAACATATAGTGGGTTTTGCTTCTTAATCCATTCTGCCAGCGAGTTTCTTTTGATTGGTGAATTGAGGCCATTAACATGGATGGTTATAACTGTTACATATTGGCTTTTCATTGTCAGGTGATTTGCCTCTTGTTGGTTCTTTTATTTTTTTCTCCCTCTCTCCCTTTAATTTATTGACTTGTCTGGTATAGTTGCTCTGTTGGTCCTTATGGAGTTGTGATCTTCATTTTCTTTTTCAGGGCAATGTTTAGAAGTGTTCGGAGTGCTGATTTGTTGTTCATAAAATTTCTCAGGTGTTCTTTGTAGTGGAAGTATCTTATTTCCTCATCAATTTTGAGAGAGTTTTGCAGAACACATCAGTCTAGGTTGGAGGTTGTTTTCTTCTAGGACTTGACACTTCTCACTCCAGGCTCTCCTTGACCTGAGGGTTTTTGTTGAAAAGTCTGCTGTGATTCAGATGGGCTTTCCTTTTTATGTGATTTCTTTTCTCTAACTACTTGCAGTATTTTGTTCTTCTGTTAGGTTTCCAGGATCTTGTATATTATATGTCTAGGTGTAGTTTTTCTTTTTTAAATCATAGTTAGTTGGATTCCTATATGTCTCACTTATCTATATGTCAAATTCTTCCCCTCTCTTTGGCAAGTTTTCTGTCATTAATTCTGTGAACAGTTTTTTTATGTTATTTTTACTTTCTCCTGCTACTTAATGGATTCCTACAAGTCTTATATTATTCTTTGTTGCATCATCTAAGAGATGTTGGATTGATTTCTCATCGTCCCTTACTATTTTTAACAGATCTCTCTTTTCATGGTCACTGACCACAATCCTATCTCCCATATCTGAAATTCTATCTTCACATTCATTGATCCTGCTGCGAATGCTTCCTATAGAGTTTTAAACTGGATATCTGTTTCAATGTGTTTCATGGATTCCATTTATTTTCTATGTTGGGCTTTCAAGGTTTCCATTTCTTTCCTATACTGGGCATTCATGGTTTCCATCATGGTCCTGAGCTCATCTATGTTTTTATCTGTTTCTGTTCTAGAGTTTGTGATCATGTCTTTCATTCTTCTCACTATCTCTGTGGTTATCTGGGAAATTATTTCTGTGTTGATTTTTTTCTAGAGCCTCATTTATCTGTTTTTTTTGTTGTTGTTGTTGTTTTTACTTCCTGTGCTATTGGTTCAGGGGGTCCAGATGGTTGACTCTCAGGCTTCTCCACCTAATTTAACTCAGAGTTTACTTTTGGTGGGGTGGAAGTCTGTGTTTGTGTCTTGTTTAAATGCCTTATCATTTCTATTTTTCTCATTGGTACTGTCCTTGGTTTAATTCCTGGGTTAATACTTCAATCTTCCAGAGATAGCTGGTCTTTATGTTTTGAGTCTTTAATGTCTCTGAGTCAAACTCATTTTCATTATACCAGGGATGAGAACTGATTAGATGAATCACAACACCTTAGCCCAAGTGATACCATCAGCAACACAATAGCATCAAGCACAGCTTAGAAACTGACATTTTTTGGGTAGTTATTAACATATCACCTTTAACCATGTGAATGAAATAAAAATCAAGGACCAGTCCAAAATATGTTTATAGTGAATAAAGTCTTCCATATAGCAACTTTACTCTTTAGGTTGGGGATTTAGAAGGAGATGGGAGGGAGAAATAGATAGATAGGATAGAGAAATGTTATACATGAGGTCAGAGGACACAGGAAGATCCCACAAACTCTAGGGAGCTGTTGAAGAGAAGAGACAGAACAAAATATTCCCAAGAACAGACAAACTAACAGCAATATGGAGGCTAGAGACTATAATCACTTTATTTTAAAACTAATGGCAATTGAGAGAAGGAAAAAGAGGAGAAAGGGGAAAAAAAAGAAAATCAATTCAAATTAGTATAGGAACAGGAACAAAAAAGCAGATTAATGGTGATCAAGGTGGGAGGGAAAGAGTGAGAGAGAAAGAAAAGAAGATTTAAAAAAGCAAAAGAAAATTGAAAAAAGAAAAAGATAGATTAAAATATATTTAAATGATTAAAGATAAGCAAAAAATATTACTTTGAAAATAAAAAATACAAATAGAAATTGAGGGCCTCCTTCAGAATATGTCTCAGTTGACACAATAGACAGCTTGGACAGGAGTTTGCAGGTCTAAGCTAATTAGTCTCAGCAAGCCAGCAGCTGTCCCCTGCTGTTCAGGCTGATTTTTTGCTGTAAGGCCCAAGTTGAGATCTCTGGGTTGAACTCTGAAAGGTTCTACTGCAGGTTCCACCTGTCTTTCCCCTGAAGTTAAACCAGGTTCCAATGTGAGGTGCTGGTCCCTCCGACTCACCAACTATGGTGGTGTGGTGTGCCTTTATCACAGATTTTCTTCACTTTTCCAGTGGGCTTCAGTATTCATCTAGCAGCCTCAGAGAGGCCTTCTTTCTCTTGTTCTTGGGGTAAGGAGAAATATGAACACCACTGTATTGGCACCTGCACTGCTGGGATCCTCTCAGGAGCCTATCCAAAGGGAAATGCCTACTAGAGGTTAATGAGCTATGGCTGGGCTCCTCTGTGGTGTCGGCTTGAAGGGCTTCTCACAGATTCTAATACATGAACACACTGTTCTATAATGCAACTCACACCACTGCATTGCATCCCTTCTCAGTTTCCTTATTTGAAAAATCACTCTCAAAAGCTTCCTGTCTCTTCTGAATAATGGTATCATTTTTCTATGAATATGACATTTGTACTATCCCTTACTTAAAAAAATAATTTCTCAGGACTCTCAATCCCCTTAGCCTTATACTTACACCTGATTCCTTCATGGAATTCTAATTTACTATCTTGACATCCTCTATTCTCATCTTTTCTTAAACACAGGGATGCTTTCATCCCACTACATCCACCAGAACTGCTTTTGTCAAAGGTATCAGTGACCTCCATTTAATGAATTCAACAGTGAATTCTCTTGGTTCTTACTTCACTGGACTTAGTGATACTTGTACATGTTTGAGTACTGTACCCTTTTAAAATTACTTTATATACTTGGCTTATAGATAATCCTTCTGTCATATTTCTATAATCTCTATGGCTTCTAAGCTAATTTCTTTTTTAACACTAAAGATGTGCAATGCCTCCCACCTACAGATATGGTCCCTGGGTCCAATATTGCAGGGCAAATTAAACATGAATAATAACATCACAATTAATTGCTCAAATTTGCAAATATGTTCATATCTCTCAAAATCCTGAGTTCCAGGCTCAAGTCTAATAGCACATACTTGTCAGCTTTCCCATCTCTGAAACACAATATTCAACACCCACACATTAAAAGAGAAGAGAAATAATTTGGTTTATAGTTCCAGCATATTTGGTCCATGGTAAGCTCACTCAAGGAAGAAACCTTTTATAATAAAGGTAATAGGGGGCAAAGATACTTATTTCATAGTGGCCAAGAAACAGAATTAGAACAGTACTAGAGAGGCAGGGACCAGAGATCATGAACATTATACAAAACTAGACTTCCATGACCAACCCATACATACAGACATTAGTCCCCTCTGACATTGTCATCTCTGAAGTCAGTCAGATGAACACAAGTTTAATCACCACACTGCATATTCTGTGTTTAATATATATTGCATAATTAATATATGCCCCCTTATAGTCACTCCCTTTCTGATTTTCCTATAGTCTTTCTGTTCTTCTAAATATTTCTGTTTTCCTGCTTCTACTTTTACCTTTTCCTCATCTATATATTTTCAACAAAATAGTGTCAATGTTTTTTCATTGAGTTTATTGGTACTTTTGAGGTATACAGTACAGTTGCATTCATCATTGGGATCTTGTGCTTTTACATGACAGGACTTGCTTCTCATTTTTTCCCCATACCCCTGCCCTCCTTTCACCCCCTCCTCCCTTCACTATTTACAAAATCTTTATTTCCATTTTTCATTTTCACAGATTTTTTTCTTTTCCCCTATTTCCTTTACTCTACCCTTCCCACTTCCCCTACACCTTTACCCCTTTTCTTCCTATTTCACATTATTAATTATACCATTACGTTATTATTTACAGTTACAGTTTTTCACATCAGAAAAACTATTCAGCATTTACACATGTGTGACTTATGTATTTCAATTAAGAGTATATCCTCAATATGCGTCCATTTTCCTATAAATGACTCTAAGTTCTCATCCTTTATGGCTGAGTAGTATTCCATTTTATAGAAAAATCACATCTTCTTTATCCAGTCTCCAACTGATGAGCAAGTGGGCTGTTTCCAAGTTTTAGCTATTACAAACTGTGTTGCTATAAACATGGGTGTGCATATATCACTGTGGTATGATTCTTTTTTTTTTTTTGAAAGATACCCAGCAGAGGGATGGCTGGGTCAAATGGAACCTATAATCCTAGTTCTTTGAGGTATCTCCATATTGATTTCCAGTCTGCACCTCACCAACAATGGAGAAGTGTTCCTTTCTCCCCACAACCCCACCAGCCTTTGTTAGTGATTGATTTCTTAATAGCAGCCATTCTTTGTGGGGTGAGGTAGAATCTGTGTTGTTTTCATCTGCCTCTCTCGAATGACCAGTGATATGGAACATTTTTTCATATATTTATTTGCTACTTTTACTTGTTTATCTGATAAATGTCTGTTCATTTCAGATACCCATTTTTGAATTGGGTCTTTATATTCAGGCAGCCTGATTTTTTTCAGTTCTTTATATATTCTAGAAAATAGTCTTTTGTCTGAGGAGCAGCTGATAAAAATTGTTTCCCACATTGTAGGTTGTCTCTTAGTTCTGTTGATGGTTTCTTTTGTAGTGCAGAAGCTTTTTAATAAGATGAAATCCCAGTTGTTGATTCTTTGTGCTAGTTCCCATGCTACTAAGGATTTGTTCATAAAGTCTTTTCTTATGCCAATGTCTTCAAGAGTACTGCCTAAATTATCTTCCAGCAATTTTAGTGTCTCTTTTTTAATATTTAGATCTTTAATCCACTTGGATTTTAGTTTAGTGCATGGTGAATGATTAGGATCTAGTTTAAATCTTTGGCATGTTGAAATCCAGTTTTTCCAACACCATTTATTAAAGAGGATATCTTGCCTCCCCTGAGGATGGTTGGCTCCTTTGTCAAAGATGAGGTAGCTGAGTACATCTGGAGTTGTTTCTGTATCTTCCAATCTATTCCACTGATCCCCAGGTCATTGTCTTTGTCAGTACCATGCTGTTTTTATCACAGTGGCTTTGTAGTATAGTTTCAAATTGGGAATTGTTATACCTGCTGCCATGTCTCTGTTGCCTAGGATGGCTTTTGCTATTCTAGGTCTCTTCTGGTTCTAAATGAATTTTTGGGTTCTTTTTTCTAGTTCTGTGAAATATAGTGTTGGAATTTCAATCAGGATTGTATTGCATCTGTATAGCAGTTTTGGTAGTATGGCCATTTTCACTATGTTGATTCTTCCTATCCAGGAGCAGGGGATATCTTTCCATTTTCTTATTTCCTCTTTGGTCTCTTTTTTCAGAGTGCTGTAGTTTTCAGTGTAGAGGTCTTTTGCTTCTTTTGTTAGACTGATTCCTAGATACTTCATTTTTTGGATGCTATTGTGGAAACAATTGCTCCCCTAATTTCTCTCTCAGTGAGTCTGTTATTTGTGTACAAGAAGGCTGTTGATTTTTGAGTGTTGACCTTTTATTCAGCTACTCTGCTGAAAGTATCAGTTAAGTCTAGAAGTATTTCTAGAATCAGTTTCTTTTATTTATTCATTCTTATTTTCATCTTTGCTATTCTTTTCCTTTTTTTTGAGACAGGGTGTTGCTATGCAGTTCAGGCTGGCCTTCAGTTTCACTATGGAGCCCAGATGGCCTCAAACACATGGAAATTTCTCTGCCTCTGCCTTTTGAGTGTTGGCATTGGAGGTGTGCACCATCACACCTGGCATTGTTTCCCTGTTTTTATTTCTTTCTCTCTATTTTCTCTTTCTCTGTACTTTCTCTCTATTTTCTCTCTATTCTCTATCTCTCTTAAATCAAAATGTACTGCTCCTTACTCATGCATTACTCAAATCCCCAATGGTGACCCTGATCCTGCTGTGTCTCTAACCATCATACTACCAGCTCTCTGCTCCAACCACTTTCAACTTTGCTGTTCTAAGAACTCTTCTATCATACTTACATAGTATAATTGTTGTGCTTGCTGCTTTTTCTGCCGATAGTTTTCTTGACAAGAATATTTGAACGACTTGCTATCCATTCTTTCCAGATTTTTCAATGCTGCTATTTTTGAGACAGGATTTCCCTAACTGTACTATATAAAATAGCAGCCCTTCTTTTTTCCTCCCCATCACATTTACTCCAATTTAGTGTCCTTCATTGAACATTATATCCAGACAAAATGTATTATATTCTGTATATTTTATTTCCTCTCACCTCTCAACAAAATTGAAAGTGTAGTTCTGAGTGTAGTCCCTGCTATATTAGTCTCTGATATATTCTTAGCTCTTAGAGCTATGCTTGGTAAAAGAAAATCTATCTAATTTATCCTGAGCCATTCAGCAGATGAATAAATAGACATTTGCCATTTTAAAGATAGATCTTATGCTTAGCTACTTACAAAGCTAATCATTTTAACATAATATCTAGTGAAAGTAATTTTAGAAAAAAAAATATTAATCCAATGGTTTTCCAGATTATAGGCCATTTTCCACATAAATACTTTCTGCTTCATTACTTCTTCATTCAGGTAACTATGTTTACTTAGGGCTAAAATGATCAGCTAGTTCTGAATAAACACTAAATTGTATTATTTTACTACCTGAAAAGATAAAATAAATGAATATTTTAACCTTGAAATTTATAGTCACATAAACCAAGATTTGAAGTTGGTTCAAGGGCATACCAAGACATTTTTCTCAACCCATTCAATTCTCTAAAGATAAATTTTACTTTGATTTTTTTCCCCAAAGTATAACTATGAAGATAATACAGGCATCCTCCTTATGTTTTTGTTTCAAAAGTTAACTAAAGTGAAATATGTGAGACAGCTGACAAAGAAACAAGAAGGTCTATATGTACCTGGAAATAGGGTACTGTGACCCATTTGTTTTTGTAAATAAAATTTTATAAAAATATAACTACACCACTTTTTTACTTACTGTCTGTAGCAGCATAGTTGAATATAGCCTGCAAGGTCTAAGATATTTACTCTGTCATCCTTTATATTAAAAAAGCACTTTCTCATCTGTGAATCATGCCATAGTGATTACTTTCACTAGTAAAAATAGCTTCCATGACCAGAACACTTGAGGGGTTTTTTAAATGGCCTTTGGGGAGCCTAAGGAAACAGGATCGTAAGTTCAAGTCACCCAACCTAGGCAACTTGGCAAGATCCTGTTTCAAAATAAAAAATAAGAATTAAAAGGGATGGAAATGTAGCATCAACACAGTGACAGAATACTCACCCAGCATGTACAAGGCCCTAAGTTCAATTTACAATACAGAAAATAGAGAAATCATTGATGTTTGATGCTTGACAGCCTATAATCACTTATATAGCTCTTATTATCTTAATTAATTCACAAAGGTATCAAAAAGACTTTTTTAGGCAGTAATACTATTCCCACTTAACAATGAAGAAAGTAAAGCACAGAAATGTTACATAAGCTGCACACAATAGACTACTATAAGCAGTATTGCAGGCACTTAAACTTGGGCTCTTAAATATTTTTCTTCGAAATAGCCATGTAAAACTCTGAAGGATACATTTCATGCATCCAATTTATAGGGGAAAGAAACATACTTTGATTTATGGGGTCACTTAGTAAGTCTGAAAACTTACTCTGTCTTGCCAATTTCATATTGATCTTGGGTGTACATGGCAAAACTAGAGACCCAGAAAGCCGGAATGACTTTCAGGGAAAATATTGGAGAAATAAAATCAGGAGACCATCAGATAGGGACTTCATCTTAAATCAGGGAAAAGCCAAAGCTTTGGATGAGGTCTGTGTAGTGAGTGATGCATTTGTACACATGAAAGAGAGTTTTTAGTTTAATGATGATTCCTTAGAGTGCGGTGCTCTGTGTCTTCTAATTGCCTACATCAGCTCGAGACCACTGAAGCTTCTACTTCAACCAGCTCACATAATGAGAACCACAAGTTCACAGGCCACATAAGCAAATAATGAGAAGAACTGTGCAGAGTGAGGAAGAACTGCCTGAGGCATTAAAATGCATACAGTGTTAAGAGTCAAAATAACACAGACTTTGGGGTTCAATCTGAGCTCAAATCCCAAGGCTCACAAATTACACACTAAGTGACCTTATTATGTAAGTTCCTGAATTTTTTGGTTCCTTACGTTCATCATCTTTGAAATGTAGATTGTAGTTGTACTCAGAAACATAAGATTTCTGGAAGGGTAGAAGCATATACTACTTCTAAATTGTTTAGCATACACTAAATACTAAGGTTGAAAAACTGATTCATAATATTTGTTGGTACACAAGACTTTCTTGGCGCATAAATCAACTTCTCCTCTTATATTTCCAGTACTCAATGTGTTGTTTGACACACAACATATACTAAACAAGTATTAAATAAGTTAAAAAGGTGCTGAGCCTTGCTTTCCCTTCAAAGCATAAACTTATCTACTTCCTATTCTGATTCTGCCAATCCATCAAAGGATAATAGTCATTATTCTCATAACTTTCTTGAAATATGAGTGCTTGATATTCTATTTTATTCATTTAGTTTCCAATTTGTTAAATGGTTTAAATATTATGTGCTATGTGCTTGCATATCTTTGGGAATAATTGTAGACATTCAATTAGTGCTGCAGAGGAGGATGATAGGGAGAAGATGTTATGTAGACACCATGAGTTAGCATTACTATGTACTTGCCAATGCAGATGTTTTTCTGATTTCTGTACCCACAGCTTATTCATTACACTGTAGGAAAAGTAATTCTTCTCAAAAGAAAATCATGACATATAATTCACTTACTTCAAACCACTGACTGACTTCCCAAAAAGCTGAAGTACATCTGCAATGATCTGCAGATCCTGTCCCTATAATGCATACATGTGCTTACTGCCTGTCTCTTCCATTAAAATATAAAATCTATGAAGGTGGAGATTTTTCCATTGAAAACATTTGCATTTCCAGCCCGGGAAACAGTGCTGAAAGATGGTACATGTAACCTAGATATTGGGCTGAATAAATTAATAAACACAGCAGCATAAAAGTCTCCTGAAAATTTTAATGGAACAGATGCTGGACTTAAAAATTAAGAGATGTAGTTTCGAATTCTAGCTCAGCTGGTTGAAGTGTGATATTGGATCCCTCATTTCCTATACTCCAGCTATAGCTTCTCACTTATAAACTGAGTTGCAGGGCCTTTGAAGCTTTTAAATTCTTTTAAATATAGAGCCTCATAGAAGGAAGCTGCACAAAGGGGATTTTTGTGACTTGCACTTCAAAACATAGTTCCAGCTTTACTGAACTTTTTCTATGTATTTTATGTAATGTTTCACATAGAATAGGGGATTAGTGTTTAAATAGAAGATTTTTATTGTTAAGGGAGCAACATGCATAATCTGGTCTTTATTAGTTTGTTTGGTTGGAACAGTAACCTATTTGGTCAATAAATTTACTATGATTTACTATGATAAAATAAAACCTAACTGTAAATGTGACTGTCAACAGAGCCTTAATATTGGCACAGCTTACTCTGAAACCTTTTCATATTCCATGTGTTTAAATTAAGTACCTTTGTACATCATATATGTTACTTGGAAATTGAGAAGCAGAAAAAAATAAAAATTTTAAACAGTAACTGAAGACATAACATCTGTTTTACTTTGAGGTTTTTAGAACTAGTATACAGCCAAATATACATGATGAATTAGAATAGAGCATTATTTGAACATACACACTAGCCACACTTAATTTCCATAAAAGATTAAAAACATTCACAGTGGTAGTGTTTATTCCCAGCTCCAGGAAACAGACCAATGATCGCTATATTTTAATAGCATATGCGTAACTAACCTTTTGCCAAAGTAAGATGAAAATTTCAGTGTCAGCACCTTGGGATTTTCCACAAGATTCCATAAAATGTAAATTAAAATAACCATCCCATCCTTAAATACAGTGTCAGAATATCTCTCATTCTTTATCTTAGATATCATTCATAAATTTATGAGAGTGGCTGTAGGGAGGTTGTGTAGCTCTGAAACTCTAAAACAACCAACTGATCTATAAATAGAGTCACTTAGACTTTGTACAATGCTGTAAAACTCAGGGAAGATGATTGCTAGCAGGTTACACTTTTTTATCTTTCCATAAATCCTTGGTGGAAACAAACTCTGAAGACTCATGAGATCACTCAGCTCTTTTAAACCTCCTTTAGACCTAAATCCAGAGCATTCTGGTCCAAGAGTTTCCAGTGAGAACTTTTAGACACTTGCTAACCTTTTGTATCCAAAGCTTGTGTGGAGTAAAGAGTGCAAATTTAAATTCAAAAAGAAGAAGGAGAAAAGTTTAAAAATGAAATAATTGAGTTTAAGTCTCAGCTGTCTTTGTCCTAAGGAAATTATAACCCTGGAAGATCTGTTCTTGGAGATTAGGCAAACCTGACAAGAATGTCACTTTGCTTCCCACACACTATTCTGACCTAATTTTCTTTCACCAGCCTTCATCTCCCATGAACAAATACCTAGAGACAATGTGAGAACACAGATGACGGATGGTGTGTATGAGACGGGACAGAACAATGTAGGCTCTTCAGCTGCAGCATATTAATGATTCCTGACAGGGGTACCCTTCCATTTGTCCTCAAAATCTGAACTTCTGAGAGGTAAATTCACGGCAGCCCTTTAGGTGGTAGGTGGCACTGGAAGGAAATAAATAAACCAACAGGTAATCTAAGTGGGTTGAAACACTTCTCCGGGGCGAAGGAGGAGTCTGCATCCATCACACAGTGACATTATAAATCTGTACGCCGTGCAAGGCAATGACATGAAAAATTAGAAGGAACAAGCCACAGATGCACACTTTGTCAGCCTCAAAGGAAAGGTTAATGCAAGTTAAATATTGACATGTCAGCAATACGTATTACACCAATTATACATTTATACCATCACCGGCTGCACTTTAATGACCATGTGACACTGCCAGGTCAACCTAGGGTGGAGGGTTGACAATTGAAGGGAGCTTCAGAGGATTGGAAATCAGTGCACTTGGACTCATTAGCATTTTATTTTGTTTCCTCGATTTTACCCTTCTATTATGCAGTGTTCTCCAGAGAAACAGAGATGAGAGTTGATAGCTTCACATACACACATGCACTTGCACACATGCCCAGATGTGCTCCAAGGAATTGGCCCAGGTGATTATGAAAGCTGACAAGACCCCCAATCTGCTGAGTGAGTTAGCAAGCTGGAGACCTAGGGGAGCTGACAGTGTACTTTCCTCCAAGGACAGGTAGGCTTTTTGTTTCATTTTGTTTTGTTTTTTGGTAGCGGAGATAGAACTCGGGACCTAGTGCTTGCAAGGTAGGAAGAGGAACCACCGAACTAAATCCCTGGCCCAAGGCAGGCAGGCTTATGACCACCAGCAGAGGCAATGCTTCAGCTTCAGTAAAAGTAAGGAAAGTGTCAATCTCCTAGTTCAAGGCAGGCCGAAGGAATGGTTTTGTACTCATGGATGGTCAAGCTTTTTGTTCTATGCATGCCTTTAATTGATTCAACGAGGCCCATCCAGACTATTGCCAGCAATCTCCCTTACTTAAGTCTTCCAATCAATGTAAGAGTCATTGTTTCTCCAATAGCTATGTAGAAATGCTCAAAATAATGGTCAAATACCTGGCACTCTGTGATCCAGTCAAATGAACACATGCAAATAATCATCACAATCTCCACCTGAACCTTAATGTGAGCAAAATACTAGAATCTGACAGTCATGGGTTATTTCTCTTGCATCAAGTTCTGCGCCTAGTGCTGTGCATGTAAGCTCCCACCACAACCCTACAAAGCCATGAACTCTTACATTGGCTCTATATGCCAGATGAGAGGTTAAGTGCCTTGCTCCAGGTCACAGAGCTGGCAAGCAAAGGGGACCTGAACTAGAACCCTTGATGTGAGCCTGGCTCCTAAACTCTCAGTACTAACTTCTGTGCAATATCAATGCTAAATAATTGTTGTCTCTGGGAGACTACTTGCAACTGAACAACTGAGTAAAAAAATTTCTGTATAAGAACACCACCAATTGATCCAGTGTTTAACTTAACCACTTCAAACTTTGTGTTCTTGCCATCAGAAAACCCCATTATCCAGATCCCTTAATGTAACTAGGCCAGCAGAAAAATGTTAGCTCTATCAGTCCTACAAATACTGAAATACATCAACAAGGACAATTTTTAGTGGTTGTATTTATGGAAGAAGCAGAATCTTGAAGAATTCACTGATTCAAGGCCAGAGCAGTGAATGTGCATCATAAGTCTGGAGAATTTTGTGTTGTTAAAAAGTGAGAAAGTTCTCAAAAGGACAGGGCTGTGTGAAAGGGATATGAAAATTCTAGCTTGAGTGTCCCCTAAGATATCATATTTTATGAGGTCATCCAGCCATAATGCAAAATGGACCTATTACAGAAACCAACACAGAAGAACTGATGCTTGAAGCTGGACCAGTTTGAACAACAGAACAAGTAACGTCTTATTGGATTATAATCCATTGAAAAATCTGAACCAATAGAAGACAGTGAAAGTAACTTTTCAGTGGAGAAAATATGCAAATATTACCCCAGCCAGGTAAGCAAGTTAGATCTTGATAGTGTGCACGCTTACTATGGTAGGATAAAAATTCAATTCCCAAAGTGGGTCTTCCTGCCCCAAACCCACAAACCCAATGCTATTGTCTGAAGGACTACCTCCATCCAAAATACATGTGTTGAAATTATTCCTTCCAAAGTGATGGCAGTAGAAAGTGATTAGATCATGAGGGCAAAACCTTCATGAATGAGAATAGTACTCTTACAAAAGATGCCAGAAGAGATTCATTGTCCCTTCCAGTATGCAAGAGTACAGCCAAAGTCCCCATCCATGAGCCAGAAAACTCCCCCTCACCAAAATCACATCAGCTGACAATAAAATCTTGGAATTCCCAGTCTCCTGAGCAATGAGAAATTAAGTTTTGTTGTTTATGTTCCTTTTTCAACAGAAAATTAGATAGACTAAAACACCCAGTATAGAAGAAAAATATTACAAAAATCCAATGGAGGACATTTCTACAGAATACCTCCATTACTGCTCCATTACAGGACAATTATTCCTCAATACTGTGAATGCCAAACCATGGTCTGAAAACTTCACAGGCCAGGCTTTTTTCACTCTGCTGTGTGCTCTGAGTATCCCCATTCTGACCATTCTTTCAAGATTATGATACACAGTATATTAACTATTGTTATTCTCTAAGTGTTTTGGAATGAAATTTTATTTTATTTCTTCAAAAAATTAATAGAAATCATTTTTTACATTTTATTTATTAATGTCTACATATACTGTGTTCAAGTAAAAAAACAAAAACTTTTCAGGCTGGAGAGGGTTAAGGAGAAATGACAACTGAGTGTAATAAAGCATCTTTGAAAAGATTCTAAAAAGAAAAAAATTTAAAAAAATAAAAAATAAAAAAGTGGATGGCAAATAATATAGAATTAATAGTAATGGATGAATGTTACTTCCTTAATTAGGAAAAATGCATCATCAGAATCTAAAATATTAATCTTAAAGAAAACAAAAGCATATGTAACTTATCTGTAGTTGGCTAATTTCCTATAAATCTAAAATTATTCTAAACTTTGTTAAAAATTCTCATTTTGCTAAAAGCTACAGGAATGTGAAGTGGGGCCTAGACTTATACAAGAAGAACCTAACGTAAATAACTGTTCATTAAAACCCTGAGCAAGTGGATTCAGAGCTGCTCTGGGTGGGGTGGCTGGGCTTGAGAGCGCCCTAAATGTCCACTGTGACTAAAGGTATGGTGTACAGTGTTGTTCTCCTGGAAGCTAAGGTAGACATTTCAGAGGTAGGGCTTACTGTGAAGTCCTCAGGTTATTGGGACCAGGCTCTCTTTCTTTCTGCCTTCTCTACTTGCTCCTGTACTTTTCTTACCATGGCTTGCACTATCCACCATCTCCATGATTCAGTGACTTTCGATTGCTCTCGCTTTGAAGGGAAAAGTTTTAAGAAGCTTTAGAAGGACTGAAATATTCAGATCCAAATGGGGAAGGCCATTTTTATTCTACCGTATCAACCATACATACTATCAGTATCTGGCTTGATTACCTAGGAAAGGTAGTATTTCCAGATTTTCTCCACTAGAAAGCAAGCTAGTGGGGCACTATACATCTGAACCTCTAAAATCATGAGCTAAATAAACCTTTTCTTTCATCCATTTCAGGTAAATGATAACAGTAATGAAAAACTGAATAATTTGAGGGTCAGATTTGTCCGCAGTGATAGAATGGAACAAAAGGTATAGTTAACCTTGATCGTGTGATTTTTAAACCAAGATAATCCTCCTATACCACTTTTCATTTATTGATTAACCTGTTAATTATTATTTCCTATGATTCGAATGCTGAACAAAATATGCACCTTGTGTTCAAGGACCATATAATTAATCTACTGTACATGACACAGGGGGAAATGCAATGATTAACTTACATGAAGACTTCTATGGTCTATACCACATGAGTATAATGACAAAAAAAAGAATAGTTTGCAATGTTGACGCTACCTTCATTTTGTACTTTTACTCCCAGAGCTGTGTGGAAAAAAAATTCTTTGGCTTTAGCCACTCATTCCATTATATTTTATTATAGAGACTTAATTGGCTAACACAGGGATCATTTTTTTTTTACATAAGAAAGTATTCGTGTTATATTGTTAAAAGGATAAAAGGCAGTTAACTGAGAATTATATGCAATATAAACTGAAATTTCCAAACTAAATATTCTTCAGTGGCATGCAATTTTTACAAAGAGTGAGAATATATTCTAAACCTTTTCTCAGATTGGAATGATTGCCAATTTTATTTATTCTTAGTGTTTTCATTTTATCAATGATGGCCTTGGACTATGTTCCGCTGCATAAAAATAGGTAAGAAAATAATAATAATAGCTGGTCAAAAGTGAATGGACTAGGAGAAAAGATATTTTGAAATGTAAACAAGAAAATGTCAGTGTCCTACTCTAAAAAATTGGGCTCTAGAAGCAATTCAGCACTCAGTGTCATCTCTGGCATCATGACCTTCAACCAGGATTAGAGCACAGGAAATGGGACATTCACGGGAGGGCGGTGATCTCAGGAATTGTCGGATGACCTGTCATGGGGACCGTCTTCCACCTGGCCGAGGATTCACCCTTATGAAACCATTTTACGCCCTTCCTGTCTTGCTTAAAATTGGCTCACAGATCATATGCTTTCTGAGTGTGCAGAACATCAGAATATCAGCAACCAGACAGGTGAGAGTGCACAGGAGGGGAGTGGCTGCTGGGCAGTGAGGAAGACCTCATCTAACATTGGAAGCGCACTTTTCCAAGCAGCCTTCAAGTCCATACAATGGACTCAGGGAAACATAAAAGATACAGAACTTAGAGCCATATTGAAACAAGAAAGGAACTGAAGCAATGAAAACTAATATGAGAAAAGAGAGAGAAATTGAATTTTCAGTAAAAACAGATTAAGGACTTCTAGACTAAAAACATAAAAATGCCAGTGAATAATATGCCTCCTATTCTCTTTCTCTGCTCTCCCTATGTGCATATAAATACTACATATGTATATACTTGTAGGAAACATGAAAGAACAAAAAGATTCACACAGAAAGGGTTCTGTTCAGCACTTAATGGAATCCAAATCCACCAAAAGCTACATGTATGATTTTGGCTTTTGTATTCAGTTCCATTTAATTTCCATTTTAATTGGAAATGGTGCACTGGAGAACAAAAAAGATGATAAGTCATCAGAGAAGTTATTAATTCCAGGAGTAACAAAGATAATGTTTATATTTGCCAGAGAAGAGGCAATTAAAGTGAGATTATGATTGGAGGGGATAAGAGGCAAGGCATACAAAATAGAGGCACTAAAATGATGCAGAATAATAGCAGCAAAAGAGAGCATGTGGCACTGTGATTGGTGATGCTAAAACAATCCAGAAATAGAATGATGTGTCAGATAATTTCTCCTACACCACGATGTTACTCACATTAGTAAACATTAATAAACATTAATAAATGATGAAGAGCAATAAATCAGTGACAGGGTGATACTAGTGATACTCTAAAAATTATAAAAACAAGAGTAATAATGGTTAATAACCTTCATAGTTTACCAAACACATGTATTGTAGGACTTTATTACCAATTCAGCTTGGAGTTTCTACGTGTATTGAAAAAAAAAATGTTTCTGAATTTCAAATGAGACACTGAAGAACATGTTGCTAGAGATACTTTGATCTTTTTAAATTTTTGGTGTTCACAAGTATGAAATCCAAATACATTAAATGTTCTGTTTGATGCTTAAATGTTTTGGCTATAAGACTGAATGGAAAGTCTATACTTCTGGGCTTTATCTATGCCAAATTTCACAAAATTAATGGTACACTTAATTTTAAAAGGATAACATTTTTTTTTTCCTTTCAGGTAAGGACAAGAGTAGATTCCAGGCCTCAACATTTTCTTCAGAGCTCCATTGCCTTTTGTTTCTGTTTGACTTTTCTCCCCAAAAGAAAATCTTTCCCTTTTTGCATCATTTGTCTGGTGCTAGAAACATTTAAATTTGCTGGTCTTGAATGTATTTTCTGAAAATAGGATGTCATAGCCAAAAATCAGGTGACCATTTTAAAAGAGAGTATTAAAGACATTTTCAATGAAGTTGACAGAGACCATAAAAGTAACTGTGCTACTGATATTCAGAAAAAGGAACTATAAAGGGTGATGGCCAATTGTTAGGAAGGCAAAGAGGAAATTGGAGTCAAATTCATTTCTGAAACAGAAGCCTGGAAAAAGGAGGGATGGCAGCCCTGAAATTTGAAAAGCAAATGGATGCTTCAGTTTGTAGTAGAGAAAGAAAAAGACACTGAGGCTCTGGATTTGTCTATGATCTATTTCTGCAGTAATGGAGATTAAAACCATGGCCTCGGTCAAACTAGAAAGGAGAAAAGAAATTTCGTGAGGTGCTTGACATTATTGGCAGGGTGGGTTCTTTGTTTTCAACCCCCCATGATGCTTAGTAAATATTGGTGGTGATGATCCATTATTTTCCTAGTGCCAGGGGTGTATAGCATCTGATGATACAAGGCTCACAGGAAACAATGATTTATATTGTCAGGACTGCTTGATGGATAAGTAAATAGAATGTCTAAATGCATATGCAAATGAACTGATTTACCAGTCTCATTTTTCAAATGACCTCTGTTTTGTATTCTGCATTTACATAGAAGACTTATTAGAAGACTTAATGGTGTACAGTATTCGGGTTCACATGGAGAGCGATGAATTTTAATGAACATCATTTATCATCTTCAGGACTCAACCAATGCATGTCCAAGTCCGGCCTGTTACTCTCTTGCCAAGTTCAGCACCTTGCAATGGGATTACATCAACTCTTAGCACCAGGACTTTGAACACAGCATTAAGGAAATATCGACAACACAATGTTATTTTGCTGATAAAATTGATGCTTGATCTTAAAACGATGATTACTACTACGCATTGGCAGCTCAAGCCTTATTATGATATCAGTGATCTAAAATCATTGATTGTGCACCTACTATATACCAGGCCCTAATTTAGAAGTTTTCAAACATTTTCTTTGATTTTATCTAAAGCTGATAAAGTTTCCTGTCCTTGAAGGATATAAAAATTTAAATTAGGAGACTACACAAGAAAGATTGTACGGAAATGTTACCATAAGGCTGATTATGCACAGAAGCATAAACTAATCTAATTTTTCTCCATCAAGGGTATTAATATTTTCCACTGATCTTATATTTTGACCTCTTTGAAGCTTGATTTCTTATGGCAATGGTCTAGTATATCAAAAAAGAGCTAAATAAATGTAGCGCTATTCAGATACTGCATAAAACCTTTTAATAATGTTGAGTAACTGATGAATGATTTTATGAGAATTAATTAGCATTTACTAAAAACTTAACATACATTAATGTACACATAAAATAATGAAACTTAGCAGTTAGTTATCTGTTATTTGCAGAATATCATTTTACAAATGATGAAACAGAGATTAAGCTTGGGTGTGGTGACACACACCTGTAATCCCAGCACTCAGGGGACCGAGGCAGGAGGATGGCTCTGAGTTCCAGGCCAGTCTAGGCTACACAATAAGCTCAAAGCCATCCTCAACTACATAGCAAGAGTCTGTCTCAAAACAACAGCAACAACACAAGAAACCGAGATTAAGATAAATTAAAGCTACAAGGCAAGCATTTTTGGAGCTGTAAAACACTAAGGAATAAAGCCTAATGAAGCAAATTTCAAAGCCCATTTTGTTAGTATCATGTCATGCACACTCAAAAATAGAAGACAATATTCCCTGTCAAATTAGAGAGGCAAAACCAAAGTCTCAGAATAAACTTATAAAGAACAGAGAATTTTGGAGGATTTAGGAAATATGGCACTGTGTAAGTGACATTTGCTGAGTATACCACCTTCCCAGAACTATAAACCTCTAAGCATAGCATATTGTTTGCAGCACACTTGTTGTTATACCAACAGATTAGAGAAGTAACAAGGCTTAAAAGGAAAGGGTGTTTACTTCTTGTTCATGCAGTATTATGCTTGTATTCCATACAGTTTAGAGACTCAAGAATGAAGCCTTTCATCTTCAAAATCTGACATTCAAGAAGTCCTGCAGGTCATCTCCACTAAAAGCAAGAGAGAACAAAAGGCAGGAGAAATGTGTACGAGCACGGCAATATCGCCCATCACTTGTACTCACACTCCTGTGGCTAGAAGGTCTTGGCTGTACTTCGATGTACAGAATTCAACAGAGGTACTCATAGCCACACATCCACTTTGCAGATCCAATTTTTATTATGGAAAGGGGAGAAAGAATTTTTAAAGATAGTTATCCTTCTCTGGTAGAAATGAGAATAAGTGACTTCATCATTCATGCTCGCCTCGGGATTCAAGGTTGTAGAAGTACCAGCTCACATGCAAATCTAGCTGGCACCCACTGAACGATGGCCTGCAAACTAAGTCTGATAGGAAAAGTGGGGATTTATTTGTCCATTATCTGTGACTTTTTTCACTCGA
The DNA here is from genome assembly GCF_012274545.1 of Fukomys damarensis. Taxonomy (NCBI): domain Eukaryota; kingdom Metazoa; phylum Chordata; class Mammalia; order Rodentia; family Bathyergidae; genus Fukomys; species Fukomys damarensis. Next base: position 12,935,085 of record NW_022900947.1, on the reverse strand, counting down.
CAGTGTCAGTGATGAGTAGTTGTGTCAAGACAACTAAGCTTTCAACTTTTTCCAATCCATCCTTTTATAGAAAAAAGTTTGCTCACTGTAAATTTTTTACTGTACCTACTACAAACTATGAAAAACATGGTGGCTTAAAACAGCCCAGATTTTTTTCTTAATTTTGTACTTCTTGAAGTCAGAGCTCTGAAATGGCTTTTACTAGACTAATGTCAAGATGTCAGAAAGGCTGGGTTCCTTCAAGGGGACAATCACTTTTCTTGCCTTTTCTGGTTTGTGGAAGTTACCTGCATTCCTTGGTTCCTGGCTCCTTTCTGTCTTCAAAGCTAGAAATGGTTGGTCAACACTTTTTCACAGTGCATCACTCTGACATTGACTCTTCCAATCTCCTCTTCCATTTTTAAGAACTACTGTGAACATAATTCTTTTGTCTTTTTCTATTTAAATACTCCTGTAATCATGTTGGACCTGCTTAGATAATCCGGGATAATCTCCCTGTCCCAAAATCAAATGATTTATCAGTTTAAATTGATCTGTATCCTCAATTCTATTTTAATATGAAATCTAAAATGGGACAGTTTTCATAGTTTAATGTAAGAATATATTTGTCAGTCCATTATTCTATCACTATGGTACTTAATCTACATTTGAAACAATCTTGTTTTCATTGCACAAATTTCTGCCCATAAAAAAAGATAAGGCTTTGTTACAGTTATAAGCACTGAATCTGTGCTTCAAACAACACGTAAAATATGGTTGGTGGAAAGATTGGAGAAGAGTAATTGAAAGGAGAAAATATCTAGGCAAAATTGCAAATAAAAAGATGTAGTGTAGGATTAAATATTCAGAGATATGTGTACAAGGAAACCTTCTGTTTTGAAATGAATGGACAAGAAGAAAATGCAGAAATGTTGTAGCCATTAGATCTATTGATTAGTTCAGATTTTGTAGTTCATTAAAACAAGGAAAAATACCATTCTTAAAAATGGTTACAAAAATGAACCTTATTGTAGTTGAGGGGGATGAGCAGAAGAGTAACACATAAAATACAATTTTTGTTTTTCAAATTTAGATATTCTCAAGATAAAAATAACTTTTATACATCGAATAACTATTTCTATGCAGAGATCATCTCTGACATCAGTCTGCAAATAAGGTGGTATTATTATTCCTCGTTTATAAACCCCAAACTAAAACTGAAAATATTTATTTTTATTTTTGAGTAAACAAACCTAGCCAAATTGTATTTAAATTTTAAACCACAAAATATCTGAGACCATACTTTACCCTATAGAGGGAGTCAAGGTAGGTATTGGAAATGTCCATCTGTTCTTCCAGTTTGTTAAGAGACAAATATTGAAGATCTCCGTGGAATTGTCACGTCAAACTTAGCTGGAAGTACTTAGATTCAGCTTCTTCCTTGGATTTTTCCCTTCTTTTTTAGTTGACAAAATTCAGTACTCCTTTGAATCTATCTGCAAGGCATAGTTGGACCAGCTCTACAGACCTACATGGTCTCATTTGTATTTTGAACTGCAGAGCCCTCCCTCTGTTTCTGCAGGTCAGCGTGAGATTCCTCTACCTGTCGTAAGTATAGAAAAGAATAAATTGCATTTTCAACCCTATGGAAATAATTATATTTTCAAGGTCGCCATCAATCGTGATAAACTTTGTACCTTCCCCTCGGGAGAAGAATGATTCAAATCCCTGATGTATTGCTTTTGTTGTATTGAAAAAAAAAATGGTTTCCACTGATAATAGCCAGTTATGGAGCAATCTGCACGGAGTAGATTCATTCATCGCACTCCATGTCTCTACTTTTCCTTTTGTTTCACCAAATATCAACATGATCATAATAACACTGATACATGTCAATCATTATCTTTCCTATATTTTTTCTTTTTATTGAGTTTATTGGTACAATCTAGGTCTACAATGCAGTTACATTCATTACTGGGATCCTGTACCTTCACATGACGGGTCTTGGTTCTCATTTCTTCCCCTTGTCCCTGCCCTGCCTTCACCCCCTCCTCCCTCCCCATTTATAAATGCTTTATTTCCATTGTTTCATTTTCTCGTATTTTTTTTCTTTTCCCTTATTCCCTTTCCCCTACCCTTCCCACTTTCCCCACACCTTTAGCCCTTTTCTTTCTAATATTTTATTATATCAAAAATATCTTTATAACCAATGTCTTCTTTAATTTTAACAATAGTCTTCTGAGGTAGAACTAGAATGACAGTCATAATAGATACAGATGGTCAAGGAGGTTTAGAACATTCTCCAAGGTCAGTCAGTTAGTAGGTATAGGAGCTGAAAATCAAATCCATGTCACAATGATTCTAGAGCTCCTAATGAAGGAAAAATTGGATGGTCTTGTGCACCTTTCCAGATTTGTTTTTCGCACTAGCACACAAATTGAGCATACCAGAGTATAACTATTAATACGGCTGTTCTGAATTATGTGTGCTTTCTACCTGGGCTTAATCTGCCCACCTTCATGTGTGCCTATCCTATTCATGTAAATGCCCGGTGTATTTTCTTTTACTGTTTGTAGAGCAAGAAAGTAAAGGATTTTCCATTTAATTTTCAAAGAACTAATGATGTCCCTACCCATCTGGATGGTTTTACTTCTATCAGTGGTTTTTCTTACTAGCTATGGTTATATTATTTTCTAATCCTAAAATGAGAAAACAAAGAAATCAGTACAGAAGCTAATAGATCCCAGAAAAACAAAAGGGCTGAGGACATGGTAACCTAAGGCCAGAGGTCTCCGACATATTGCAATTCCTCTGTGGCGTGGGAGCCATAAGTCAGGACTGACTTGAGGATGTGAGTGATTTTCTTTGTGAAGGAGCATGAAATGTATGCTCTGCAGTGATTCTGTGTGAGCTCTTAATATAGTGTGCACTCATCTTTCACAGGCAGCCAACAAATTTGAAAGTTGGAAAGGTAAAGCCATTGTGTTAGGGCTCTGAAACTTACAAATTCAGACACTTTTTTTTACTAATTTAATATATATATAGATGAGGTGTTTGCATGCATGCTTGAAAATGTTGTCCTCCAGGCAGACTTTGCTCTAGGTCAGCTTGATTCTCAGGAAGGTAATCAGATGTTGATGAATTTATATTCCACTCCACCTAACAATGCCAGTACAAAAAGAAAGTATCTTTCCCAGTAGTCTTGGCAAAAAAAAAAAAGAGCTACAGTTTTATTGCCTTAGCTTGGCTCATGATCCATTCATGAATGAAGCACTGTGTGTCTGACCAAGTCTAGAACATGTGTCCACACCTGAAGCCAGGCTGTAGGGCCACACCAAGGATTTAAAGTGGTGAGAAGTAATGCTCCAAATTGCACTAAGATGCTCTTGTTAGAAACAGAAATGGATAGTGAACAACAGGTGCTCCACAGTAACTAGAGATTATAGTTGTTGAGTGCTTACTATGTGCTAGCTATTACTATAATGGCTTTACATAAACATAGTCAATTAATCAGTATAACAATATTATCACTCTAGGTCTTTTTCCTAGCATAGAGCAGTTAAGTGACTTTTCCCAAGTTACACAGGAGGCAGCCTTTCTTGTACTGTGTATTTTGAGCATCTGAGCTTGCCTGTGACCAGCAAGGTGATACCAGAGAGAAGTTATCAAGTAAGAACCCAAATCTATTATGTAGGTACACTGCTGCTATTGAGTAGTCAGAAACCAGCCCAAGAAAATAATAACAATGTAGGTAAGAGGAGTATATATCTGAAATCCTACTAATAGAAAAAATATGAGTGAGAGAGGTAAAGAGGGAGAGAGGGAGAAAAAGAGAGAGGTAAAAGGAAAGGGAAGAGAGAGAGAATGCACAAATCAGTTTTATTCCTGATAGAATTCAAAATGAAGAACATTCAGTCTTTTGTACTTGCTCAGAATTACTCATATTTTAATGAAACCAATAAACCTTGCCAAGAAATGTGTGATTTTTCTTATGACTCTTGTCGTGTATCACTCTTTCATTTTTTATTTGATAGATCTTTGTCTTAGTGCATTCTAGCTACTATAACAACATACCACAGAACAGGTAGTTTATAAACAACAGAAATGTATTCCTTGCAGTACTTGAGACTGGAAAGTCTATAATCGAAGTAGATTTTATGTCTAGTGAGAGTTTACTTCCTGTCATAGATGGAGCCATTTTGTTTGAAGCTCACATGCCGGAAGGGGTGAGGGAGCCCTCTTAGACCTCTTCCACAAAGAACTAATCTTATTCATCAGGGCTTTGCTCCATGACCTAATCATCCCTCAAAGGGCTGATCTCCTAATAGATCAACTTTCAGGTGAGAATTTCAGCACATGAGTTTGTTGGGGTGGGGGCATGGGGTGCAGAACATTTAGACTATAGTAAATTTCTTTTTATTCTTCCACTTCAAACTCTTCCTGGCTATCACATGAGCTGTGTTCACCTTTGGCCTCTTCCTCCAGCAAGGTTCTACTCATTTTTCAGATCTCAGCAACAGTGTCCCCTGAGGGTTCCAAGTTCAATCCCCTTTCTCTAAGCTTTTGATGCCCTTGAATCTGCATGCCTGTAAGCACTAATCACACATTACTCCAAATAGTTGGTAAATGTTTGCATTTGCTGAAACACCAAAAGCTCTCCAAGGAGTGTTTTCTAACTTCTGACTGCAAGATAATAGGTGATGGTTCTAAAATCTTACATGCACTCCTCCTTCTACTTAAAATAGTTTCATTAGTGGCTAATCAAGTATCAAATAATCCCTCTCCTTTATCCACAAATACACTCAGGGAAATATACCTAGTATTCAAACAGTGCTTCTCAGTTAAGAAGAAGCAGTAGCTAAACTGAAGGTCAGGTAGCACCTCTGTTACTTCTTCCTCTGTTATTTCCCAGTCTGGCAGGTGATCTTGCCCCTGCTATCAGCAAAGTTCTCCCCAAACTATATACAGCAGCACTACGTGCTGATTAAATGATTCTAAGACCAAGCAAATGCCTGTGGAAAGATTTAAGTAGAAGCACAAGTAAATAAAAGGAATCTGGCATATTTCTAAGTCTTTCTACCACTAAAGATCTCTACCTGGTCTTACATACAAAAGATGGAAGAAAAATAGCAAGGCAGATAGAAAAAAAAATCGACCTATGTTGTTTTTGATGCTGTATTCTGAATATTATCAAGTTTCATATTTCATGATTAATTTTTTGATTGAAAGCAATTGCAATGGACTAATGGTTTGTTTCCTCTCAGAATCTAAATGTTGAACCCTTAATCCAAAACTGACGGTATTGAAAGGTTGAGGGTTTAGGAGGTAGTCAGGTCCTGAAGATAGAGCTCTCAAGAATGGGATTAAAGCTCTCACAAAAACTGGCCAGAAAAGTAGTTTTCTTTCTTCACATAAGAGCTCAATGAGAAGTCAGTGGTTTGCAGTCTTCAAGGAAGCTCTTACCAAAAACAACTGCACAGTGATCTCAGACTTCCTGCCAATAGAACACTGAGAAATAAATCTACTTTGATTACAAGCCACCTGATCTTAGTAGCTTTTTTTTTTTATCTTTGTTACTTTATGGCATTCCAAACTGACTGAGACGGAGCGATAGAGTAAAACACAATAATCTCATAGAAAAACACATAAAACTCTGATTTACAGCAGAGCAAGTACCCAGAAACACATGATGTTAAACTGAAAACTGACTGAGACGGAGCGATAGAGTAAAACACAATAATCTCATAGAAAAACACATAAAACTCTGATTTACAGCAGAGCAAGTACCCAGAAACACATGATGTAGAATTGCTATTATATTTGAGGAATGTGGTATGGTTTGAAGAATGTGGTATGAACGGCCACCTTTAAATGCCAGCAGGAACACAGTGAAAAGAGTGTTTAGGTTGTAGCCTGTTGGAGGAAGGAAGAGTGTGCCATAGGAAACCTAGGTGGTAGGAGAGAATCAACAGGGTAGAATTTCTTATGTCATTTGGGGTTGGATTAGAGAATTCTCATCAGGGTTCAGTGAATTGGAAATATTTTAGGTTCAGATATTACCCATAATGAGAGAAATTTAATAATTGAGTGTCACAATCAGTTTTCATCCAGGAGGCAGAGGAGTGGAGTTCGAACCTCTATTCTGAAGGAGCAGCAATCACTTACAGGCAATACACGTCAGGAGATGAAGATCTTCAGGTCCAGGGTTTCACGTCAGTCTCTGTCATCTTTGTGGTTCCAAGGAGAACCTTGTCTGTATCTCTCACACAGCCAGACCACCCACAGTTTTCGCCTGTTTGGGGGTTATGTTGGTCTATTGGGAATAATGCACGCTGTTTATTTTAAAGGGCCATTTTTCACTTTCTCAATGGTTCGGGTCAGAATGACTAAATGAGGTTTCTTCCTTCCTGATCTCAAATTATGTTTTCTCTCCCCTTCTGACCTCAGGGTGCAATCTTACCATCTTAATGTGATAAAAACTTATCCTCCAGTACTAGAAGGGAATGGAATAAGATGGAACCGGACCAGACAAAACACTGGCCATTGATAGGCGGCTCAGCCCTGGGCATGCCTCAGGAAAAACATCAGAGGAAAGATACAGCACTTCCTTCCATTAAAAGTAGTCAGCCATCTCACTAATCTCTGATTGTGGCAGAGGGCAATAGAAGAAATCTCACTGCTTTATTTATTTCAAAGAACAGTAACCCACCCACTTACTCACGTGTTTCAGCAAATGTCTTAGCTTCTGATGAGCTAGTTCAGTAACACTGGCCTACTGTGGGAGCACTAGTAAGAGGGAAGGGACAGATTGAGTTCAGAAGAGGAGAAATTATCTTTCAGTCATACTTGACTCAGATTGTGATGTATAGGATATGCTCAAGAAATATTTGCTCAGTAAATGAAATAAAAAAGGATGAAAAAGATTTTTAACATATCATTTTCTTATGACAGGAGGATATCATGTGCTTTGGAGCCAGAATCACTAGCTAATCCCAAATTTTATTTTCATGTTATATTACAACAGTGACTGAGGGTCAGTCCTAAAGGTCTTTTCAATGAGGCTGTCATAAAAATTAAATGAAGTAAAATGTGTGATTTTTGTTCACAGTTTCTGTACACTCTGAATATACAGTCATGAGCAGAGTTGTGGAAGACACAAGCAGGTCAGGATACCCCAGAAAAAATGCCAAATAAATGGAGAAATCTCTTAATAGCAACGATTCATTTCACCAAAGGGATTCTATATTTTGTCTGAGAAGTTGGTACCTTAGGATATGCTTTAGTGTTTAAAAATTCAAGCTGTCCAGATAGAATTGTTTGCCTGTTTTAGTTCTGTTTTGTTAAGGTTGATATAATAATTTCACGCATTTTTCCATTCTTTCATTTAGCATGCATGACATTATAAGAGAAGCTGGCATTAAAGATGAAAACATGGTCTCTGTCCTAATAAAGCTGTCAGAAGTTATTGATATTTAATATTGATAATACAAGATTTAAATTCATACTATTAACAAATCAAAGACATCTTAGGAAGAGTCTGATATTATCTATAGAGTAATCAGTAGATATAGTCTGATTTCAAAGTCAGCATAGGAAAAGAATTCTGGATATGGACTGAGTTTGTCTGTCCATATTCAGAAAAAGAAAGTTGGAAAAGATCTCTAAGAAAGTGTTTTCTGCATGAAAGATTAGATGATTTATTACCTATGTTATGAACAGAACTAAGAGAAACACTTGCTAGCAATTTAATGAGCAAGGTTTATTTTTGCTGTATTGAAATATATTTGGATCTTGCTTGGAAATGAGATTGCATTAACTGATCTCTGAATGTCTTTGCCAATCTAAATTGCAAAGAACATTGAGCTATTGGAAATTCACTTTGCCATAGGCTTAAAAACAAGTCATCTTTTGGGGCCAGTGATTCGAATTTTACTCAGAAATGTTGTCAGAATGTTTTCCTGCTTTTTATTTCCCCAAGAGTTTGCTTGCTGATTTAATCAAATCTAACAATTTGATGGCTAAAATACAATGGGGCCTTCTACAATATTCAAGTTTTCACTCTAACATTCATTTGTGGGATGAGCTTGATCACACTTAAACTCTCTGGTCTAAGTGTCCTAAATATAAAAAAGAAATGGATGAGTAGTATAGTCTCATAAAAATTGTACAAAAGTGATAAGATTATATATTTTAGAAATGCAAAGCACTTTTATTAGTTAGCAAAGCAGATTTAAATTTATAATATTCAGGCCAAATATTGTTGGTACACTGTCTTGTCAACAGTTCATCTGGATATAAAATATTTCAAGCTTCTGGCTACTCACTGTTGTTGGTAGATTGAAATCAATATAATATTTAAACTTTATTGACTTTATTTCATATTTAAGGGCTACTTGTATATAAACTATCTGAAAACTGGACTGAAAATATATAGTCTTACACTGTTACATGCCATTTAGAATGAAGATAATTTAGAGATTTTGTTAGTGGAGGGAAAAATAACAAAATATTTTGTTGCATCTGTTTCTTATGTTAAATATTTATTTCTTAAATTATGAAAATGGTGTGAACAATAGCCACCATCTGCCAAGGACCTCTTTGTAGCAGTAATTGTTTCCATATCATTTTTAATTCTCAGAATAATCCTAAGATATAAATAGGTATTGTTAGTTCCCTTTTTGAGATGGTAACGACCATGGCAGATCTAAAAGTTTCTGTAATATTCATGTGATATATTTCCTTTCCTCCAAAGTTTATCTCGAGTCAGAAATAGTGCAGAGAGCTATGGTGTTTGGTCTTGAAAGGACAACTCCCCCATTGATTGGTGAATCAATTCTTCTATATTCATGAATACTCTCCTTACAGACTGCTTTCTTTAAGGCTGGATTTATCTTGATGTTGATCAGTAAATAAGAGAATTCAACCGAATTCTGCTTGAGTGACCTCTAGCACTAGTTTAGAACAAGCCTTGAGGGTTCTGGAGGGCTTGCTTAGAACACTTCTTTTGCGGAATGTTCCTCAGCCTGACCATTTTCTTTGTAGTGGGCTGGTCATATTCATTTTTTGTATTTCTATTTGAGACCTGGACAAGTTGGGTTAATGTCCACACAAATGCCAAACAGATGATCATAAGAAAATGGAAAAAATGCCAGGTTGCTAGATTCATTTTCAATTTATAATGGAAATGAAGAAGATTCTGAAACAGAATTTTCAGGTAGAAAATATAGCACATGCATCCTCATTAAGAAAGCTTGTAGCTCTTATTGAACAAGAGAAGTAGTTTGATACTCCTGGAATTCATTGTCAGAATGCAAAGACATAACAAGAGATGTGGCTATGAGCCAAGCAGAGAATAGATTAGGGAAAAGCTTTTTTGCTTAAATAGAAAAAAGAGTGAAATTTTTTAACATTAAGGTAATAGTGGAATAAAGGAATCCAAATCTTTATTTTATTTTATAGGAAGCTTTGATAAAGTCCAGAAACGTTTCAGGTTTTAGAAGTCCAAAACACTTTACTTAATCCAAAGATGTTGAGTTTATTTTCCTGAGATACAAAGCCATTAACAATTGTTCCTTTACCTTTGGTTCTAATATGGAAAGAGGGTAATATTCAATCAAATTTATAAAATTATTCACAATATAATAGTGCAGCTACAGAGCGAGTGAGCAAATCATTATACTTCTTGTAGAGTTTGGAGTTGAAGTAAGGCAAAGACTATGAAGCAGTGATAATTTGGGAAAACTACATGAGTTAAAATAAGGATTATAAACAAGAACCTCTAAAATTAGCTTAACTCATGTATTTAGAGTTTATACTTTCTTTAAACTCTTTGCACTCTTTCTTTGCAAAATCTTTACAAATGTGTGATGATATGTTTTATATGATCTCTCTGTGCCTATTTTCAAGTAACATGTTTCATATTACATTGCCCATGATAATGGCTTTCAAATTGCAAATTTTTCTCTGCACATTTTCTAGTACCCTCCCTCTCAGAGAGTACATGGGTTTAGTGTGAGAGAAAGCTCATAAATTACAATTTAAACATGCATTCTAAACCAATGCGCAGGCATTTTTAAAATAGAAGATTGCTAAACATGACGTAAGAGTTGTATGCAAACCTCTCTCCACAAATGCTGAATTGAAGACATTGCTGTGAGCATGACTGGAACCAAAAGGATCGCCTTTTTCCCTTCCTCTCTCCTCCCTTCTTTCCCTTCTTTCCTTCCTTTCTGCTCTGTTTTTCTCATCTATTTCTTCTTGTTTTTCTTTGTGTTTTCCCTGGATGAATTCATTTTCACTCTATTTCTTCTCTAAGAAATCTGGAAAATGAATTTATCTTGATAGTGTGCAAAGAAATTTTATAGCGCTTAACAGTTTACGATGCTTTATTATATCTTATGCCTTTTTATCTTATGCCTTTTTTTCCACCCTCATAAAGTATATTCATTGGTTCAGGGGTTGATTCAACATCATTCCCTGTACTGATCCACCCTCTGTGTGAGTTACAGAGTTGGGATTTGCCTAAAGTTTCATTTGATCTCCGAATCCAAAGGATAATGGATTTCAAGATGTCAACACAAAGTCTCTTCATGTCACTTATTATATATTTTACCTCGCAGTATATTTCCCTTTCTCAAACAAAATGCTCCATTTACATCTTGGTTTCCCAGTTTTTCCCAAGGATTTGAGATTCTCTTAATTTCAAATTACAAAAGTCAAATAGGCTGAAGCAGAATTTAAAAAGTCATTGCCACTCATAGCCATTAAGGCCAGGAGATACACTTTCCCCAGGGGATGGGTTTGCCTCGGTGCTTGTACTGTCTTCATGTGTTAATCAGTACCATGTTTCTCTCCATCCTTCTTCTCCTCTCTGTCCCCGCCACCTCTCCTTTCTATTTTCTCCCTTCTGTCTCCTTCCAGGTCTGTCTTCCCAGTGACTCGGATAGAGTTTTCCAACTCCTTATGCTGAACTGCAGGAAGTCCTTGATATTTAGCAAAATAAAATAAAATAAAATAAAATAAAAAAGCTTACTATTTCAATAGTGCTAAAATAGTCCTGAAATTGTTGATCAACTTAGATTATATACCTATCCTTTAAAAATATAATAAAATATAGAAACCTTCCACCACCACCCAGAAGAAACCCCACCGTGCTACTTTTTCACCAGCTAGACTGTGTAATTGTCTTCTCCTAAAAAGTGAAAAAGGAAGTCCCCAGAACGATATTATTCAATATCAAATATACATTAAGCAATGATGATGTGTCCAGTGTAAACCACATATTGTACATCAGTGTATGCATGTAAGCTACTCTTCTTATGATGAACTATGAACAGGATATCAATCAATTCCCAAACAACATCTAAATTATTATTCACAGGAAAGAGAACAGAGACCAATCAGGCAAAAAGCAAAACAGTGTTCTTTAAAAAAGAAGATACTTGGGCTGGGGATGTAACTCAGTAGCACCACGCCTGCCTGGCAAATGCAGGGTCCTGAATTGCATCCCCAGTACCAACAACTAAATGAATGAATGAATAAGTAAATAAATAGGAAAATTAAAAAGAGAGATGCATGTTTCTTTAGAGTGCTATTGTGTTTGAGCTCAAAGGAATTACATACTCCCAATTCAGCCTATTTTACAAATGGATACCTGACACCCAGAGGGGACAAGCAATTCAACAAGTAACTGAAAACACCACATTTGAGACCTTGAAACCACATATTTAACCCAAGATTCAGTGTTATTAAAGGACTACAGTGCTTTTCTTTAGTGTTTCTTCAGCCAACTCTGTAACACTGTGACTCTTGTACATGCCCAAGGGTAATGTCCTTAGTATAGTGGTGACATTTTTCCCTTTCCTTTGACAAAAGAATTTCACCCCCTTTTTCTGCCTCTGTTTCTGTTAATAACTTTTAAGTACCATAATTCTTTTAAAAAAGCAATGCACGTTTTACTTATGCTCTGCCATACACAGGCCTTTGGATGGGTCTTGAACTAAATAAACAAAATTCCTATCTGGAATTTTCACTTAAACTAAAATTCAACTAAATCTTCCATTTCGGTTCTATCTGAACTTTCCTATGTTTTTCCTATACCTAATTTTCAAGAGTACTCTTTTTCTCCCAAATCAGTAATCCTTCCCATTTCTCATAGACTTCCTGTTTGATGATTGCTTGACTAATAAAACCATACAGGGAAGGTATTCTAATTTGTCAACTCCCCTTTTCTTCTTGGGAAAATTTGCTATAAACTTTTATGATAAAGACCATTTCCTGTAAATGTTTGTTGTAGAGATCTCATTATTTGCTTTATCTCAGATCCTATTATTCTAAGGCACAACAGAATTTCCATGCTAGATTTACTTGCCTGCAGAGATTTGCAAAATCCATAGTTCATCTGCATGAAGTTCCAAACTAGGAAAATAACCCAATCCTGCACTTCTTTTCAAATCCTTTCCCAGGGAAATCTCCTCTGTGAGAGTTCAGTTTGTTGGATTAATGGCAACAAAATACAGCAGGAGCTCCAAGGGTGTCTATTCCTCCTTCAACAGAATCCCTGCTATTTTTCACAGCCATCTTCAAAGACACATGGCCTTTGACTTGTGTTGCATGGTTACCATGGAAACAATTCAGTTGTCAAGCTTTTATCTTGCTTTCTGATATTACCTTTGCAGTATTTGATATTGACTACTGTCTTAGTTACTTTTTCTCTGTGCTGAGACAAAATATCTGACAACCAAAGTTAAAGGAGGAGACGTTTATTTCAGCTCACAGTTTGTAGAGGTTTCAGTCGATAATCGGATGTCTCCAAAGCAGGGTGGCATGGCAGAGGAGAAATGGGGTAGAAGGCCACAAAAGCATCCAAACAGGAAGTAGCAAGCAACAGGTAACAAAGGACAAGCAACAACCCTCTTTCTGTTCTTCATGTTTTATCCAGGCTACCTGCCCTTAGGGTGAGTAGCGCTCACACTCTCACCCTTAGTCCCACCCAGAACTAAACCAAAACTGTCAGTGGACTAATTTTGTAATCACACACCCTTAATCCCAGCATCACATGCTCTAGATCCAGCTACCCCTGAAAAAGCCCCACCTGTGACCTCATGGGACTCTGGGGAAGACATCTAGACACAAGCCATAGCATCCACTAATTCTGTTATCTCATCACCAAAACTGTATTTAGTAGTATGGATCTGCTTATTACCGCATGTAGACTGTTTTTAAAAATTTCTTTCAGATGTTGCACATGTTGTGCTCTTCTTTATTACTTATCCTCCTACTCCATTTACCTGCCTACTGTTCTGGTTTTTCATTATTAATTAAACAATTATATATCATCTACAGTAGACAACTTTATTTAATAACATATCTCTTTCAGAAATGTAGAATAATTAAAAATTGGCTATATTTAGTACATTCTACAAGTGTCTAATTCCATTTTAGATAAGCAATAGGAAAGTGAAATAGTGATTGCTATCAGAAAATAGATCCTAGTCCCTGGTGGTTTCATATGAACCCTGCCAAACTTTTGGGGAACACATTATAATCTTTGTACTAAATATTTCTACTTCCTAATTGATTTTTTAAGACTACTATAAACCTATTGCCCAAAAACATAAAACAATGGTACAATAAGGGAAAACTATTGGCCAATATCACTCACTACTAAAGCTGCGAAACTCTAAAAGCAAATATTGTTGAACAAAATGCAATTGTATCAAAAAACAACTATATAGTACATAACATCATAAATAACTGAGATTTATTCTAGGAATACAAGTGTGGCTTCATGCCATATATATATTTCATTCATTAAGTTTAAATATTAAGAAAGAAAATAATTTGGTGAAATTCGACATCTATTGTGGCAAAATAATTTACCAAGTGAGAATAAAAATGCAGGACCCTTAATGTTATTAAGAGTAAATTCACTCTGCCTCTCTAAAATATGAAGTGCTGAAAAGATGAATGCATACAATTTAGTTTGTCAATTAAAAATTATTATTTGCAAAAGCACATAAAAATCTTTTTTTTTTTTCCTTTCAGTGCTGAGGATCAAACACAGGATCTTGCACAAGTACTAAGCAAAGGCCCACATACTGAGCTACATCCCAAGTCTTAAATATCATTCTCAATGGTAAACAATTTAGAAAAATTCACTGATCTTCCCCAGCAGGGGGAACAAGATAACAGTGCTACTGTCACTATACCTGCTTAGCATTATCCTCAAGACATTAGCAATTATAGTAACATAGATAAATCAATACATGTAAAAGAAGAAAACAAAGCTGTCATTTTTATAAATGTTCATATTAAAAATGTATCTATCTCCACAACAATAAATTTAGTTTACTTTAAATTGCTAAGCAAAGTGGCTGAGATAAAAATCAATGCAAAAAATAAATTGCATTTCTATAGACCTGAAATAGAAACACAGCATAACAACATAATTTATATAATAGTAACAGAATTTAAAATATGTAGGAATAAGTTCACAAAATACACATATTTATGGGAAAAATATATGACTGATGATGGCCTAAAAGAGCACCAAAAACCGAGCACGGTGGTGCATAGAACTCTGTGACCCCAGAACTCTGCAATGGTGCGACAAGTTCGAGCTCTATTTGGGCTACTTAGTGACTTAGTCAGACCTTACCGCAAAATAAAAAATCGAAAAAGGGTTGAGAATGTAAATCAGCATAAAGGCCCCAGATTCAACCCCTTAGTAACAAAAAAGAAAACAGAGGAAAGGCAAAAATGAATGGAAAGTACCATCACAGGCATGAATAGGAAGTTTCAATTTCATCAAAGTGATATTTCTTTACAAAGTGATTGCTAACTTCAAAGCAATTCTGACTAAATCCCCATTAGTTCTTCTTTTCTCTGGGAATTTAATAAACAGGTGGTTGAATGTAAGAGAAAGAGATAAGGACCCGAATAAATAAATAGCATGGGACATGCAGAATCATTCTGTACCAGACAGCAAGAAGTATTTAAACTTCATTATGTACGAATGCCCGGTGTTTCTACAGAGGTATGTAAAGTGTCCAACAGAACAAAGCAGTGAGACCAGATACAATACCCACTGATATACTGGAATTGTTCCATGAGGAGGAGGGTTGTATGTCAGAGATTAATATATGGATTGGATATATCACTGTTTAATCTTTAGGATAAAAAAGTATAGTGGAGCTCTATCACATATCATATTGAACAGACTCAATGAGGAAATATTAAAACAAGAAACAATTAAAAACTGAGAAAAAACATAAATGACTACCTCTATAACTAAAATACTTGTAAAATCAGCAAAAGCTACTCAGCATAAAAGTGAAGTGTGTAAATTCAATTATATTAAAATCAAGAATTGATGATCATCAGAAGATGATATTGGGCCAGGATTTAGCTCAGTGGTGCCACCACCTGCCTCGCAAGTGCAAGGACCCGAGTTTAATACCCGGTACCAAAAAAAGAAAAGAAAAAAGATGATATTTACAAACCTGAAACTTACATAACTGCATAAATGTCTGCCCAGAATATATAATGTATTCTAATACGCACATACACACATACACAATCAATCAATCTGTAAGCCATTTGACATAGTTGAAAATGTGTAATGCCAGAATATTTCTGTTACAAACATGATAGACCAAAATTAAAAAGAAAGAAATTATTTTTAAAACTACACTAATCTACAGTTTCTGTTAGAAAAGCACACTGCTATTTATGCCTTTGATTATACTGACAAAGCTTAAGAAGAAGTATTATTCTGCAAAAAAAGTACTGGTAAAAACGAAAGTAAAACCCCACTAAATGCAAAGAGGCCTCTGTACAATGGCAGACAATTCATCCTTTCTCCTGAAAATGGTCATACACATTCCACACCCAGAAAGTTCCATTCACCTATATAATTTAGAAAAAGCCCTAAAGAAATTCCTTTTATGGAGCAAGGACATATGTTAAAGATGGCCTTGGTATTGTTTCTTTTTTTTTTTTAAATTAAGTTTATTGGTAATTATTTTTAGGTATACAGTATAGTTACATTCATCATTGGGATCTTGTACCTTTACATGATGTATCTTTGTTCTCATTTTTTCCGCATTGCCCTAGCCTCCCTTCACCCCCTCCACCCTTCCCTTATTTACAAAGTCTTTGTTTCCATGTTTTCCTTTTCTCATATTTTTTCTTTTCCTTTCTTTCCTTTCCCCTACCTTTCCCACTTCCCCTACTCTTTTAGACCTCTTCTTCCTATTTCACATTATCAATTATACAACTTGAACCTGATTTACACTTTTTTTTCTTTTTCTTTTTTTTTTTTTTTTCTTTTTTGTACCTGGGATCAAACTCCTTACGCTTGTGAGGCAGGCAGTGGAATCTCTGAGCTAAATCCCCAGCCCAACCTTATTTATACTTTGAGGTTTTCTCACTAGTGAAACTATTCAGTATGTACGAATGTGTGTCTTATTTATTTCACTTAAGAGTATGGTCTCAACATGTATCCATTTAGCTATAAATGTCTCTAGTTTCTCGTTCTTTATGGCTGAGTAGTTCTCCATTTTATAGAAAAACCACAGCTTCTTTATCCACTCTCCAGTTGCTGGACATTTGGGCTGTTTCCAAGTTTCGGCTATTACAAACTGCTGCTACAAACATGGGTGTATGTATATCGCTGTGATAGGATTCTTTTAATTCTTTTGGAAAGATACCACACAGGGTAATAGCTGGGTCAAATGGAACCTCTAGTCCCAGCTCTTTGAGGTATCTCCATATTGATTTCCATAGTGGAGGCACCAGTCTGCACTCCCACCAACAATGGAGAAGGGTTCCTTTCTCCCCACAACCCTGCCAACATTTGTTATTAGTTGATTTCTTGATGGCAATGGTGGGGTGAGGTGAAATCTCAGTGTTGTTTTCATTTGCATTTCTCAAATAATCAGTGATGTAGAACATTTTTTCATATATTTATTTGCTGCTTTTACTTGTTTGTCCGCCTCAGCACTGTTTATGACAGTCAATTACTTCATTTAGCTAGAAGGTGGACTAGGGGCTTCTGTCCTATGACTGTGCCTTGCCTTATGTTTATGTGATATTTCCCATTGAATTATCAAATGTTACATTATTTAAAACATTAACGTATAAAAATATCATGACATGTGAGGGACATGAATAATATTCCAAAGGAATTCAGAAGAAAATATCATTGCAAAATTATTCTCAGATTGTTAGAATAGTGAAATTCTCATATATGTGCTAGCATTTTACCAAGCTCTGGAGATTGTATCATTCATTATTTGTATCTTTCTTTGATTTTTAAAGGATTTAAAATTGCTTATAAAATATTTTATGAAATAAAATTTAAAAATAGCAAGGTGCAGGGACAAAGGTATTAAAAATGAATAGAAAAAAAAGAAATTTAGCATTAGCAAATTGGAATTCACAGTATTCAGTTAATTTTTGTTTAGACTGGAGGATGCCAATGTGTCTCTCACCAAATGAGGAAAAACTGTACTATCAGTTACTAATTTAGACTATGGTAAGTCATTTAGAGGGCAAGACCAGGGGATTTTATTGCTGTTTACTGTTACTCATTGGCTTTGGTTTTGTTTTTTCCTGGCACTACTTTCTAAAATAGAGATATTGCAAAACGTGACAAGGCCATTCTGAGTAAAAGAATATAATCAAGGTGCCGATGTAAACATAGGCAAATGGCAGATGTAGACAGAAGTCAAAGAAGGATTCCATCCAGCTTTGCTACAGATGTCTGAGGGTGAAAAGGTTCCCAGGGCACACTGGGACCAGACTGAGAGAAACAGGCCAGAAAGTGGGCTCTTAGTGTGTCCCTGGACTGGAAGTATCAACACCACCAGGGGACTAGTAGAAAATGCTGGAAAAATCTAGTCCTACTGAATTGGAAATTCTAGAGAGCTGGACAGAAACCTCTACAAAATGTGAGCTAAAATAAACATTGCTGCCTTTAAGCCGTGGGTGTCAGGCATTGTATCTTAGCAATGAGAAAGTATCTGAGATGTAGGTAGATTAGACAGACAGATAGCAATAGATGGGTTGCTGATAGATAGATGATAGATAGATAGATAGATAGATAGATAGATAGATAGTCTCCAAGTGTGCTTTAGGAGACAAAATTGCTCCTAGATTGAAATAGCTATACTAAAGCATTTTCAAATTAAGATGTATAATATGGATGTTATTCAAGTCCTGGAACTGTTCTCACAACTTTGGTTGTAGAAGCAGTATATCAAATTTGAAAGTGGATAAGGAATTCTTCTGAAGGACTGGTGTATGCCAACTTGGAGTACATATGGTAGGTAATAAATAATAAGCATTCCAAGTCCTTTTGAAACAGGTGTGTGCTGGATCCACACTTTGAGAAGTCCTGCTCTTTAGAATGAATTATGGGAGCATTGCATCTGGGGAAAGCTGCGTTATATCACCAATGAGGAAATACTTCCTTTCCAAATGCAGGTTTTATTCAAGATTATTCACTCGCAGCCGACATTTGTAGGTAGATGGCAATGAAAATGAGTGAACCAGTCCTGATATAAAAGTAATAAGGATGAATAGAGATTGTGGCTATTTAAAATCTAAGGGTGGTTAGTACGCTAAAAGTGACTGCTTTCCACATGAAAAGGGACTCCGGAGAGCCAAATCTCCTGATATTTAAACATAAACTGGCATTTCAGATTTTTGTGTGAAATCTTTTCATCTAAAAATAGTTGTTAAAAATCCAATTTTGGTTGAGGCTCTTAACTTTTCAGGCTGGATTTGGACTATAAATTGATTGTTTGTGATATCAGTAGTAAAAGTGCCAGTCCACTGGCAGGACCTCTGAAGAGGAAATCAGAAGAGACGAGTCCATGTCCAAGCTGGAGTCTCCTTTGGGTGCCCATCTACATTGTGTGGTGTGAATCTCTCTGACTGGTTCCTGTTTTCTTTCTTTTTTGAGGGCCGCTATCCAAAGTGTGTAAACCTGTCTATTTGTATAGCCATTTTATTGGCTGGAGGAGAGTGAAGAAAGGAGACATTCCGAGCCTTTCTCCCGACAGTTCCTGCCTGGGCTGCCTCTGGTGTACGCACTGGATATGTGCATCTGAATTCCCCTTGGAGATCAGCAGTTCGGGGAGAAGAGGCACAGCCAAAACTGGGAGAGAGGAGGAAAGATATACAGCACAGGGCGAGGTCGCAGTGTCCATGGATCCGAGCTCCCTGCTTCCATCTTTTAAGTATGTCAACAAAGGACGGTGAGGCCAGAATCTGGGTTAAATTACTGACCGTGATCATCAAGTATGAAGTGGTGAATATAAACTAGACACTGAACTAATTCCTGTATATACAGACAGGCAGATATTGATGCAGACATTTGCACTAGCTGAGCGTTCAAGGGACCCCATGTAAAGTCACGAGGCTAACGTGAATGGAACTGCTGTTCATAGTGTTGTGGTTTAGATCGTGTCTCCCAAATTCTCACTCACGTATGCCTGAGAGGGACTTTTGAAAGGTGGATGGATAATGGGGGCACTATACCCGTCAGTGGATTCATCCGCTGTCGAGCTCACAACTAAGTGTACTGTTAGGAAGCAGGGCCTGGCTGGGGGAGGTGTGTCCCTGGGAGCGTAGATCTACTTCCCTCCCTCCCCTGCTCCTCCCTTCTGGCTCAGCTTCCCGGCTGCCACAAGGTGAGCAGCTTTACTCTGCTCATACTCCTCTCCTCCACCCTGCTGTTTCTGCCTTGGAGCCAGCGGACCAAGCATGGCGTAAACCTCTAAACCAGTACAACCCTTTCTTCTTTCAAGTTGCAGGTGTTGGGTGTTCTATTCAAGTGACGGAAAGGGACCAACATACACAGTATTTCCGCTGAACTGCTATTTTACTCTGCACTGTCTCCAGTTACCCACAGCCGACTACAGTTCAAAACTACAATACAATAAGATATTTCAAACTAGAGATACTGCAATTATACAATAAATTTCATTACAGCATAATCATTTTATTTTATTAGTACTTAATGTGCCTGTATAAATTAAGCTTTATGATGGGTGTATATGTATAGTAAGATGCATAATATTTATAGAGTTAGGTATTCCTGGGGTTTCAGGAATCTACTAGAAGTCTTGGACAGGGTCCCCAAAAGTGGGGGGACCACTCTGCAGAGACAGCACTTAACCATGATATAGTGCTATTTTCTAATTTCTCAAATACAGTACCATTCATTTTATAGAAAATGTAAATTAGATGACAGTTTTATCATTGTTATTGTTGTTTGGCAGAGAAAGAAACACTCCTGAGTAAGGGAAAATACAAAATTTTGAAAGAATATTAAATATGTGTGTGTGTTTAAATTGAGAAAAATCAGTAGTTCTCTTTGCTGCTAAAATCTCTGGAGCATTCAAAATCCTTAGCATTGCATCAGCCCTAAATGGAAGGAGTGCACCAAAATTCCCAATCAATAACCTCCTAGAATGTAAAACTTGGGTAATTCTAACATCTTCCAAAGTTTCTGAAATAAATAAGAACAGAAACTGTTTGAGAAAAGGAAATATTGCTGTGGAAGACTATGTCATCAAAACTGAACTTTCAGAATTTGCATCCAGAAAGCTTGGCCTTTTTCTGCTTTTAATACAAAATTATTGATAGATGTAAGTACCCAGGACACCATCTCTGGGAAGGAGTTTACATAGAGCCGAGAAGAAGAGAGACATTTGAAGCAATGAAAAACATCAAAGACAAAGAATTTTTCTTTAATTGCTGTATGTAATGAATACATTCATCTTGAGAAACTGGTACTTATACACACCTCTTAATCTTGTTTTCTTCCTTTTCCCCAAATCCCCTTCTCATCTGTGCAAATTCTACCTCTCTATTTCCTAGCATCTCTCTTTTATTTTGTTCTTAACTTGTATATTGGGTTTCTCATATTAAAAAATCATGCAGTATTAAGCCTTCTGTGCCTGCTTTAGTTCACTTAACATTATGGCCTCAAGATCAATTTATTGTCCTATGAATATATACCACATTTTATGTATCATTTATTTATTGATAGATGTATAAAGCCACTTTCCTAACTTAACTACTATAAACCATGATATTATAAACGTGAGTATATAGGCAAAACATTTTGCATCAGTTTTGCTAATTATCTCTCAATTATTTAATATTAGTATTTTAAAATGAGACTACCATTAAGATGTGGAGCAAAAAAAATTCTTTGATGCATAGGAGTGGCCCAAGAGAATGTTACTCTCTACTCACTGTCTAAAACTACAGCACTGTCTCTCCCTATTCCCAATAAATGTTACCATCACTAGGCCAAAAGGGGGGAAAAAGTCCCTTCCCATTCAATGCACTTTGCTGGGGCAAACCACCCTAGAAAAAACATTAATCTTAGTTATGTTAGTGTTCTGTCCAGTGATCAAATAAATGTCAGGTAAAATCCTTCAGAGTGCTTATTCCACAAGACTCATTTAAGTAATCTTGTTTGAACTACAATCCTTTAAATAAAAGAAATTATGTGTGCTTAAGAAAAAATACCCAAGCCCCATCAAACCATTGGCCTTAGTATTTTTGATTTCAGAAGATATTGGGTCTGTCATGCCTACATGCGCAGGCTCAACCTTCCTCTGCCAACCTGCAAATGGTATCTGGAGAAAGCCATCTTTCTTAGATAGTACAGTGATATGATTTTCTAAAAATCTTATTTATCTCTATATTTAATTCCAGGGGTCAAAAAGAAGCCAATTCCATGTGAAATGGAATTATTATGTTCATCTCACCTGCCATGAATTTAGTGGAAAGATATGGGGACATCAGCCCACATACTTGTGATTTCCAGATCTATGAAGGTATAGCTAAGCCATTACATAAAAGTCTCTAAATCATTATACGAAATACTAAATAGAATGCTGCTGGGTTTTTTTTTTAATAGTGAATGTTTTTTTTTCTTTCCTATTTGCTATTTTGGACACTAAAATTTAGACACCTTTATCCTTCCCACATGTCCTTACATTGAAGAGAAAAGAAATCATTGGCTGACTTATGGCTTTATCAAAAATGATAATTAAATTGGAGAGATGAGAATAGAAAAAAGGGAAATAGAGGGAGATAACTTAGTGCAGGCTGGACAAAGAAACATGAGGTATGAGGATTTTCCCTAACAGGAAAGGCCAAACCCTGTACAAGGTGCTACAGGTTGCTTCTGAAGCAAATTTGTCCTGCATACAGCGCTTCATGAAGGTTGGAGAACTCCCCAGCACTGAGACAGATCAGAGCAAAGAGGATGCAAGACACTGCTGTACAAAAAAGTCTGGTGGAAATAGGAAGAATACAAAACAGAAGGTGACAGCAAATGTGAAGAAACTACACAAACCCTATTGACTTTCCTGAAATTCAATACGAGAGTGAAGATGTTGTGGACTGGGGTAATCCAGAGTCAGATACAATATATTTCAGAAGATGATTGAATTCCTGTGAGGCTTTTGGAAGGAAAGCAAGTTAGGAACTGTAGAGTGTCTTTTGCGGGGGAAATCTGAGACGCTGGACACTTGAAAATCAATGCGTAGAGGAGGGACAATGCACCAGAGGCTGCTGGGCTCTCCGTCTTGCTATCCCTTCTCCCCTTCTCTCTTTTTATCTTCATTTCTCATATTCTTCTGTCATTTCTCCCTTCTCTCTCTCTCTCTCTCTCTCTCTCTCTCTCATTCTTTCCTTCCTTCCCACATGTCTACCAGTATGTCCATTATACCCAACTAAAGACATATAAATCTTTCTTTAATAGTTACAGCCACAACACATGCGGGGTCATGGTTTTGAGCAATAGTGGCAAACGCACACAGCTACCCAAAGGCTATAGGGAGGGAAGAAGGTGAAGCCACATTTTTGCAGCAAGGACATCTCTGCATGTGGATGACTTCGCATAATAACTATGTCATCTGGACTTATATGTTGTCACTTATTTCTCTCCTTTTATTTTATTTTTGTCTATAAATAAGCACATTGAAAAAATCCTGATGATATGAGTCAGGTAATTGTTTAAACTTTTGCTAAAGTGTGTCTTAAGGTTTTGATGTTTATATCAATCTACTAGATTATACATACAGATGTGTATGTATATATGTGTACATGTACACATAGGCAATTTTAAATAAATAATTTTAAACTCAAACCAAGTAGTTCCTTTTTTTGTTTGTTTGTTTGGCTGGGTTAGGAAATTGGATTTTAAAAAGACCCTTTGGCTAGAAACACCATTGTACTCTAGACAGGAAACTTTTTTCTTTTTTGATGAAGACAATTTTTTCTTCGTATGGAACTAAATTATTCTCTAATTCCCCTAGTGGGACATGAATTAATATAGGAGAACAGAGTTTACTCTCAACAGCTGTAACTTGCACCTGTGCAGTATTTTTTAATCCTTTTTCACTTCAGTGTGATAGAGGAAAAAAGCAAGAGAAAATACTTTAAGGTGCCTTCCAATTGAGATGCGTAAAGCATTATTAAGAACAGAAATTCTCAGTGGGGTTTAACTGTGCCTATTAGGAATTAGTCTCAGGGAACCAAATATAAAAATTATATAAGATTTTCCCAACCTGCCTTCAGAGTGGCAGTGGGATCCACAGTGGTCATTTTCTGGTTTCTCTCCAATTTGTCATACTAGGCTTCCCGAGATAATTTCATCTCTTGCCTGCTTTGATCCACAGCCCACAGAGTGGATGCATCTGTAACACCATCCTGGCATTGTGCGAGGATCATTGGCTGAGGCGGAGCACACAATCAGCTCTGCTGTATGCTTGCTCCGCACCATTAAGCATTAATGAAGTGTCCTCTAATTGCTTCTCACTCCCAGCTCCCAGGCTCTTTATTGCTTGGTACTTCTGTGCAGCTACCCTTGGAAGTCAAACTAACTCCCAACTGTTGAGATGGCAGGCACATGCTTCCCTGTGGAATCAACATTATTAACCTGCCCAGAAATTGGAAGGCCAAGGAAGGAGGAAGAATGTCCTCATCGTAGGTTGCTAAAAACCACCTTCAGTTTTGCGTTTAGCTGCCAGCTTTTTAATTACAAGTGCTGCCATCGATGCGTGGCTTTGTATGAAGACCTATCCCTGTGATCAAAACTATCTGAGTATCACTCATTTCTATCTGGAAAGCTTAGCAGTGATAGAGGAGAATGACATGTAAGATTTCTGAGGGAACTTCTGTGAAGAAAACTTTGTAAATAATGCACAGTAAGAGAAAATTATTTGGAAAGCACAGGAGATTATAAAGAACGAAGTCAACCAATCTAGATCATTATGCAGAGATAAAAGCAGTTAGAATGCCCGGCCATTTCATTAAAATATATATAAATATATATGAAATATAAGTAAAATATGTACGTTGTAAGTATAAATATATACATATATATATATTGTAAAAATATTGTAGATGTGTCTCAGAAAAACAAATCTCTCCCAACAGAAATAGAATGATCAACTTCTTTGTGTGTTGGGGTTAGGATGAAATTTTTGTTGCTGACTCAGAAAAAAGTAAAAGGAACAAATGTTAACAAAAACTATCACTACACATGACAATTTAATAAGTGGAGATTAGGAGAGCATTATTATCTTACAAGAGCATTTCACTTCACCCAAGATCCCCCCATAAGACCCAAGTGGCAAGTCTGTCTTAAAATGCAGTGCCAACTATTACACTGGACATATTTATAGACTCAAAATCTCCAAATGCAGTGAACAGTTCCCGTTGACCAAGTAGTAAAATAAAATTCAGGAAGTGGTAATGGCGAGTTTGCAAAATTCAACAACCTCTGGAGTTATTAGACAGAAGACTTTTCATTTTTAATGAGGGCTGTTGGGAATTTAGGGTACACAAATAAATGTGGTTCTGATTAAAAATATCAGTCACATATTGCATTCAAACTTTTAAAATAAGATTAACCTTCAGTAAAGTTTCTATGGGATCAGACTATGTCAAAGTGCATTCTTTTTTTTTTTTTCCTTGAAGATTCAATGCAGGGCTTTGCTAGCACACTTTCTATCACAGACCCCAGGCCCTGCAAAATACAATTCTGAAAATGTAATTTGATTAACATAAACCCATTCGATAACTATTGAAGTAACAATTATGCTTAATTTATCTTGAAACATTAGTATTCTGTCTTTTTTTCTCTCATTGAGTTTATTGGTACATTTTAGGTATACAGTACAGATACATTCATCATTGGGAACTTCTACCTCTACATGACAGGTCTTGGTTCTCATTTTTTCCCCATACCCCTGCCCTCCCTTCACCCCCTCCTCCTTTCCCCATTTAAAACACTGTATTTCCGTTTTTTCATTTTTCTCATATATTTTCCCCTTATTACCTTTTCCCTACCCTTCCCACTTTCCCTACGCCTTTAGCCCATTTCTTCCTATTTCACATTGTCAATTATATCATTAGGATCTTATGTACTATTACAGTTTTTCACAGCAGAGAAACTATTCAGTATTTACACGTGTGACTTATTTCACATAGAAGTATATCTTCAATAGTATTCTGTCTTGATACTGAAAATATTCTCAGACTATATACTCTTTTAATTATCCTTCTACCCTAGATTTACATCACCAAATTACTCCTCTCCTTCCATGAATCCCTAGAAGACAGCCAGTGAGTCATATTTGTGATGAAGCACATGGACCTCCTCTTCACTTAGGCTGTTTTCCTGAAGCTCCGAGGGTTGAATGTGGTCGAGAGCTAAGACTGCTGCCTGCCTGTCACTCCTCTTTGGCTTCTACCGCACAGTTGAGTGGGTCTGTCCTTGAAGTGATGGAGGGGACAGGGCCTGGGAGAAATCAGAGTGACAGCTTAGCCCGAAACAGACTCTCTGGTCATAGACTGATGTGCTTCAGAGGATAAGTGCCTGCAGCTGGCAGTTCCACAACGTCTGTGGGCTTAAAAGTACATATTTACTTAAGTCATAGATTTTCAGATCTGCATGAGAGTTTAGGGTTCTAATTTTACAGTGAAAAGAAAATGGCACCTGCATGAGTACAGGGAACCTTTTCAATGGTAAATTATAGGACTGGCACTTGATCTTCTATTTTCTGGCTCTCAAGCATCTCCGGAAAAAAAGATATTTTTTAATAGTCCTCTAATGTTTGTATATTTTTATAGCCCTGGACCAAGGTAGCTAGGCTCTTGGTGTGTCCTTGATATTAGTGTTTTTCTGTTTTTACATTTTAGTCTGGCTTGCCTCACCTAAGCCATCTTGCAAATGTGAACAGTCGATTACACAAGGAAGATTTTAAATGAAATGTGGTTTATTTAGTACAATTCAAATATGATTTGTGGAGGGGAGCCATCGAAAAAGACAAATAAGTTCTTAGTACTATTTTGAAAACACTTTTGATCCTGTCAGTGTTTGGCCTGTCAATATGTGTGTTGATATAAAATCTCATGGTACATCTATAAAATAGGTACTCGGTCAATGCATTTTATTTGATTCAACTGTTTAATGAGCTATGGTAGTGAGAACCAAGAGAGAGGGCTGGACTTAACCAGATGAAATTGTCGTTACCAGCAGAATTCACGTCTACTGCGAGTGTGGGACAACTCTTCTCACGAAGGAGGTGTGTACACAGTAGACAAGTACTTCCAGCTGTAGTCTTGCCTGCCCTTCAGTTTACCTTCCCTGATCTAGACAGTATAAAAAGAGTGGTGTTAAAAGGCTGTTAACAAGAGAGTGGGAAGAAAGGTTCAATCCATCCCAGATGTAGTAGCTGACACCTTGTCTTAGCCACAGTCTTAGTCTAACACCTCATATATCATCGACAATGGCCCAATCAGGATTCATACATTTAAGTGAGTTGTCATAATTAGGTGCTAATAATTGGGGCTAGGGTTCCTTTGGGTGAAGAAAACATTTTGGTAGTCTGTTTCTCAGAGCGTCACACTAGATCTTTTGCACCTGACTTTGCAATCATACTTCCACTTTTCCATTTTATGAAAAAATAAATAAAAGAAAGAAGAAAACAAAATTTCATAACCAAGTAAGAGAACAATAGTTACTATACTATGCATTGTTGTCTTCAATGTAGTTACTCAGAGTGCAAAATGTAAACCAAAAGGTTCTTTCAGAAAAGAAGAGATACAATTGTACTATCTTAAACATAATTTTACAATTACACATTTTGGTCTTTTAGTCACTTTATTTTGAAAACATGATTGTATTTTTTTCTACCCTATTTGGAAACCATAAGATATGATATTCTGAACTATATTTCAGAATCTAATTTAACAACAGGATGATTTAATACTGTCTTTTTGGAGAGCAAGAGGGTGAAAAAAAGACAAAGACATTTTTAGGTCTATTTTACAAGTACTCTTTAAACAAAGGACCTTTGAAAGAACTTCAGGACCACCAGCAACCTCACTTTAGCAGACATAGTATTAAAGATATTTTCATGCATCAGATTATATTCAGAATAACAGTTTGTAGCATGGGTAAATAAAGGAGGTAAATTGGGGAGAGAGGCTTAGAAAAGAATAAAAAATAATTAAAGTGGTGAAAATAGCAGAGGACATTTCTTAAATGGGGAAGAGACAGGACAAATATATAGAGAAACAACAGTGCATGACTAAGGGAGAAGAGGCCAATACAGAGCTATGCCTGCTCAGGTGTGACAATGCTAACGCACTTGTTACGTGAGAGAAGAGTTGGAGACAGCTACAGATAATTCAAGATAAATTCCAGATAGATCGCTTCTGAATAATGAAAAGTGCTCCAAGACATAGGGAAAATTATTATTCCCCCAAACCTACAAGCAATGGATTGTAGAGAGCAAGGGTACACCAAAGGATACAATAAATCAGGAAAAAGGAAGAAGGCCTTTGACCTCAAACCAGGAATCCCTAAACTAGGACGGGGCTGTAACTCTAAATTAAATGTTCAAATTAGATATGACTGAGAAGCTGACATTGAAGCAAAGATTTATGAAAGTTGAAAGATGTGACCATGCAGATAATTGAATGAAGAACATTTCTGGCAAAGGAAATAAATCAGGCAATGCCTCAAGTCTTTACACAACCCTGTGAGGAAGACAGTGTGGTGAAAATAGAACAGCAATACTAATGATTGCTTCATATAAATTTACAGAGGTAACAAGAAGCCCAAGTATGAAGGATTTTGTTGGCCACTGAAGGTATTTTCACCTTTTCTTCACATGAGCCTGGAGCCATGGCAGAGTTTTGAGCAGAGGACTAACATAACCCAACACAGTGAAAGAGGATTACTCTTGATGACTCCACAATAAGAGAGGAGAGGAGGGCAATGAAGAAAACAAAGTGACAAAGACAGACTGTGACCAAGAGTCCTCAAAGTGGTCCTCATCAATTCCTTCTTTCCCTGTGTTATACCCATGCTTTATTTTTCCACAGGAAGAGCTAAATCAGAGGTCGACATATCAGCTACTTATGAGATAGAAGTATAAGGACTTTGTAAGACCTTCTGCATCTCTGAATTAAGCATCTCGAAGCTCAATCTCATGAAGCTCCCAAGTAGAATATAGGCAGCATGTTGTTGAAACTCAACCTATGTGGAAAGTCCACATGAAAATGGTTCAAGAGACAGATGAAGATTCGCTTAGTAGGCAGCATTAAGTGGGAGGATCTCATGTACCATCTGATCCTGTATACGTGAATGTCCTCAAGGAGAGACTCAGCCAGCTACCACAACCAAAGCCTGCTGAAGGGAAATAGATAACTGCTTCAAAACAAAAGGTTGCAGAGAAATTTGCAATAATCTATGCAGCTGTAGACAAGTGAAGCCTAACTATTGTTTAATCTGTAGTACGTAGAAGTGGGGGAATGAGCCTAGTTTAACTTCTTAGGAAAGTTGTTGTAGAGCAAAACAATGATTATCATCCAAATAGCTGTGAAGAGAGAGCAAGAATTAAGGATGGTTACAAAATGTTTTAAAAGAACAATAGAGAAGTAGGATTAACTATCAAACAAGTTTTTAAGAACTACAGATGCAATGGATATTTGGGAATTTATTTGATGCAGGCAAGTAGAATAGGCAAAAGAGAGAGATTCAGACAGAAAGAGTCATAGAAGAATTATCTAAATTTAACTGTCAAGGGCCGGGGATATAGCTCAGTGGTTTGGTGGCCTGCCTTGCAAGCGCAAGGACTTGAGTTCAATCCCCCGTACCAAACACACACAAAAAAATAAATTTAACTGTAAAGTAAATCTGAGTTTCTTAGGAGTAGTTACAGAAGGAATGGTAAAAAAAGACTGAAATGTCAGAGAAAATGTCAAAAAGATAAGTGACAATTTAAATTGTTGAAGAAAGAGTCATACTTTGGAGAATATGATCATAGCTTATGCTGAAAAGCACCAAGACTACGTCAGGTTGTATAATTTTAAAATAAGAGGTTTCCATAGACATGAGAAATTTATGAGAGCACATGACAATTCCTTAGTAAGTTGTGCAGAAACAAATGCATAAATAGAAAAGAATGTGTACTTTTCCATTTGTGGAAAAGAGCCCCCATGCATTGTGAGTTTTGTGTTGTATGAGTGTGTCAATATATTTTATTGTTATCTGTGTTTATTTCCTTTCTTTGCATATATGAGAGGAAGGAATTTAGATTTTGTTTGTTTTTGAGAGGAGGGTAAATTTGTCATTTTCTAACTTATTCCAAAAGTGTTTAGATTAAATATTGTGGTATTTTTTAAATAAGAGGCACTTGAACATTCAAAGAAAATCCTTACTTTAACCGATTTTCAGTGTAATCATAATATATTACTGATCCAAATAGATTTGTATAAGCTTTGATTAAATATCAAAAAGTTAATATTCTTTCTGCACAAAATCCCAAGCCCACCTCTGCCCTTCTGAATAAGGAAAAAAGCAAATATAAATGTGTCTAAAAGATCAACATGAAAAGGAATCTAGTTTTTCAATAAAGAACAGAGAAAAGGGAAAGCCTCGTCTTCACCTTTATAGCCCTATCCCTTTGTTATGTTTATTTGAGGAAAGGAGGGTTCGTGGAAAATGTAGACAGGGGAAGTGAAGTCAGTACAATTTTATCAAGCTGTAGAAGCTATCAGCACATCTAGTTTGCTGCTCAGAACTCAGTTTTAGTTATTATTCTCTATTAATCATTTAAGACCTAACTCACTCTTCATTGCAGTTCTCAGAGTAATTTTCTATTAGATAGAGGTGGCATTAGTTTTTCTCTATTTTACTCTACAAGCATGATATCTACTACTCATGTCACTAGACAGGTCCAAAAAAGTCCTCCCAGGGAGGAGACAGTGTTGTCAACCTGCCCTGTGGAGCAGGTTCTTGATTTATTGAAGAAGAAAAGCATTTCAGGATGCATCAGAGTGAGGAACAGGCAGATTTATTAGGCATAATTAGACAAAATAGGAAAAGAAACTGAGGAGCTTGAAGAGCTAACGTTCCCAGAAGGATGTCAAACTAACTCTTTAACAAAAGGAAGGAAATGGAGTTTTAGAGAGTTGAGAGGGGCTAGGGTCTGGTTGATTTATATCAAGATGGCTCCAGGAGAAGTCTTTATTGCTTGAGGGTATCACCAGATAGGGTCTGGAGGCCTTCTTTCCAGTCCTTGGTGTCCTGAACAAAGAATTGGACAAGGCACACTGGAAAAAAAAAAAAAAGACACTATAGCTGTAGATTAATTGAAGGCAAAAAGTACACTTACTGAGCAAGAGCAGGCTAGTATCGAAGTTTCATAGGGGTCCAAAGGACAAAGGGAAAGGAGTCTTTAGTATCCAATATATCTAAATTGAGTCCCAAAATCTCAGGTAAATATTGCACTGCAATGGCTGCCTTATCAAAAGCTCATTTGTCTCAGGCTAGACGTGAACACAGGATCAGGAGGAGTGTTTTTTAATTGGTGTGTAAGCAAAGGATTAAGAATAGCATCTTCTCACTGGCCCCAGGATCCACACCAGATTCAAATGAAGGCTTAGTAATATGGCCTTCCATTTGGTCCTGTGAACCTCTCTTAGCAGCCGTAAGCCTGGGGTCATTTCGGCTCCAGTGTTCTGAGCATGTCTTCACTCTTTGGAAACCTCTTGCTCAGCTAGTTAGCTATGGGTTTTTAATGACTTCTGACACACACGTACCCCACTGATTCTGTGGTTTGCCCTAACTCTAATCTCCTACCCCAAGGTGGGCAATTCAATCTCCAGGAGATGATTATTTCTGCTTTTGCAGTCTCAGTTTTAGAAAGTGTCCCTGAAATGCAAGGTGACCACAGGTTTAAGGCAATGACAAGAGGCATGGAGATGCTCACTCACAGTTGAATATCCCTGAAAATCTTTTATCTTGGTGCCCTCAGTCTTGAAGGAGGATGAGATAGGTTATGTAAATTTAGTGCTAATCAACCTGGTGTTACCAGCCTGTAGACAGACACCCCCTAAATGATTAACATGCCTATAAGCTCAGCAAGGATCTGAGGCAAAGTTTTAAGGCAATAAAGAAGACAAATATAAAATGAAGGTCAAGCTTTGTTCTCATTTAGTTACCTGTTGGGCATCTGTAAGCCCAAATGAAGAGTTACTGCTTCTCATCAAAAGCAACTTCTAAGTCCCCGACTGCCTCAGAAGAAAATCACATCAAGCTTTTGATGAGTAGCAGGTTAATGTTCTGGGAGTTTGTTTGCCCTCTGTTCCTATAGTAGCCTCTGCCTGCATTACTTATAAGTAATTGTTAAGCCTTAAAATTCAACATTTTGGTGGTTTTTTTTTGTAATTTTAGTACTAGAGATTGAACCCAGGGACTTCCAACTAAGCTAATACATTCCTAGCCCTTTAAAAAAAAGTTTTTGTTTTGTTTTACAATTTTAAGATAGGATCTCACTAAAGTTGCTTAATTATCTAGGCCTGGATCAACTTATGATCCCCCTGGTTCAGCCTGCCAGAATATTGGGTTTTCAGTCTTGTACCACTACTAACTTAAACTTATTTATCACACACACACACACACACACACACACACGTCAAAACTGTTTTAAAATTAGTTGGCATGTCATTTATGTTGTGCCAAACCACAGATACATGGGGATAGATTAGTATTAATTATAGGCCAAGCAGTTTTTAAAGAACTTTGCGTGGATTACTTTTTAAAATCTGAAGAGGAATCTCATGAGACAGTCACTACTACTATATTCCTCTTTTATGGCAAACACAGGCCATAAATATTAAATAACCTGCCAATATTATTGTTTGTAAATTGTATACTGAAGCTTTAAACCTGAGATGTCTGCCCAGAAAACGTATGCTTCTACTACTGTATTATACTGCTTATGTATGTGAGAAGAGAAAGAAGGGACAGTTTATTAGAAAAGACAATAGGACTGAGACATTCAGCATTCTGAATTATCAGGGAGATTACAAAGCCTTTTCCAAGGGCCTATGGAAAAGCCCAGTTAAATTTATGGGCAGAAAACAAAGTGTGTCTCTGGACTCGTGGCCTTAAGTGGACACAAGGACAAACAATTTGTGGTTCACCCATTCTGAGTACTATTTACCAGTAGAAAGGGGTTAACTACTGATGCAAATTGCACCTAGATGGTCTCTAAAGGCACTATATTGAGGGGAAGAAACAAGTAACTGAAAACAGTTCTGACTCCCCCAGTGCCTTAGGAGTAGGATTAAAGTAACCATAATGGGTAGCTGAGGTAGATTTTGAAAGGTGTTGGCATTGTTGAGAAACCTGATACAGTGATGGATACACAAATTCGTACATGTTTTAAAATTTATAGTCAATCAAGATATCACTTTAAAATTATGTGAAAATTTAAAGAAACTTTAATAATTCTGGAGGAGAGAAAAGAATCCAGATATAGTAACAAGGTCACATTCTGTAAATGATACAGCTGCTTCCCCTTTCATGGCTTCAGTGCTCTTTCTGTAATTAATGATTAATTAAAGCAGCACATTGCCAGGATGAATTCTGTGAGGTGCTTAGCCCTGTAACTGAAAATACAGTCACTAAATAAATTATTGTAAACACCGCGGTCTTGAAAGGATTGTGAAAGCAGCTTCTACTAAGTGTAGTATCCCTAAGTCTAGATTCCCCAGTTACAGTGTGAATGGCCATCCTCAAGAAGGCATCTTCGTACTGAAGCTCAGTCCACTTGCAGAACTTCTCTCCCACCTTTCTATTCTGTGACTTCATTGTGTTCTGTGGAAGTGCTTTCTTCTTGTTGCAACCTAAGCCAAGAATTCTGCCAAAGAAGCCACATGTGACACTTTTCAACGGTAGGAGTAGAAAAGCGTGCTATCTCCGTCTTCATTTCTCCTTAGCCATCTTTTGTTCCACAGCCACTGCTTAAACACTAACCTTCCCTTTGGCAAGGTCTTCCCTTTTCCCTCCAGGTAACAAACTCTCTGGTCCATGAGACCAAGCGTGGCTCCTCTGTTGAGTTCTCTAATTCCCCACTATCAGAGTAGCTCATGTTACTCCATAAACACATAACCCTGAGAGGTGGTTAAGTAAGTGATATGTTCATGCCATGCTGTCCAAGAAAAATTTCAAGTATTTTAAGGAAAGTTGCCTTAAACCAAAATATATTAGAAGTCATCTATATACTTGACCTTCATAACCACTGTTTGACTTTTCTTTACACTAGACTATGTAACATTGGTAACTCTATTCTCAGTATGTAGGAAAAGATTTAAAGTCATTTTCCCAAAAAGGCACATGGCAGAGCTGGGATGTCAACCTAAATGTGACTGAAAATCCACATTTCCTTGACAAGTTTTATACAATACAACAAGTACACTTTTCTTTAGTCTACAGAAAATACATATGAAATTCATCAATTATTATAAAATTTAATTTAACTCAATAATTCTTTCTTACATGAGCAAATTTTAGGTTATAGATTCCTATGTCCTTAAGAAAATAATTATTTAACTATCGCCAAATTAAAGTGTTCTATAATAGAGAGATTTAAAGATATTCTTACTCGTAATTTCCAGATAAAAGGTTTCTATTTTTTTATTTTTCTCCCCTCTTCCCATCTCCAATCCTACCTTTCCTCTTCTCCTGTTTCCATTTCACCCTCTCATTATTATTTTTTTGCTTTATTAAAATACTGAGCTTATTTTGCATGTATATGTTTGTCTCCCCACCCTCTCCACGTCTGACCACCACCACTACTACATCCTAGCATACATACTTAAAACCAAGCAAAGGGTAGAGTTCCATCCCTAAAAACTAAACAGGCCTTTTGGACAACACATTCTTGGCAGTCATTATTTTTATGTTACTACCATTTCTTAAAGTTGAAGTATGTTTTAATAAGATACATTAAGATATTACAGATAGCATTAAGCAGATTTGTGAATAATTTAAGAACAACTAACAGGATATACTGTTGGGGCTTCCCCCCTACACCCCTTTTCAAGAAATTAGCTACATGTGAGGTTGGTAATGAAAAAAAGAGCAAAGAAATGTTATGTCAGATAACTTTTCCTGCCAATTCATGACAATGACTAATGTGGACATTGGCACAGATGCTGTCAAAGTGAGAAATACGAATGAGGTGGCAGGTGGAAAAAGCTTACCTCCTTAGCTTTGTTGTGTAGAGCATGCTCAAGCATCACCCAGTTACAAAGCCACTTGGGAAATCTCTGCTCATGGAAATGTATGAGAAACAGGCAAACCTCAGGAACCCTGGTAATAAGAGTTGGGGAAATTTGGAAGTTGTTCAATAACAGGACTCCTCCATATTGCTTAATCTTATTGATATATTTACATCAGCAGGAATATATATATAT
>NW_022900947.1:12847714-12900185 GCF_012274545.1 Fukomys damarensis | reverse complement strand
ATATATATACACATATGCAATGTGTTGTAAAATAAAATAAGCGCCTATTTAGAATTCAATACACAGTAATCACTATACAGAAGAACTGCGTATACCTGTTATCACGCACAAGTCTCATAATGATCAGGATGCTTTTCATCATTTGCACAGTGAGAGAACCTATTGAGCCCGCCTGTCCTCATAACAACTATTCTATCTTGCTTTTCCTGAATAACTACTGCTGCAGCCATTGTCACTGTCTTTTGACAAAAGAACCTATATTTGTAATCTACCCCATCATATAAGCATTTGGACTTAGCTGCTCAAATGAGATATTTGTTAGGCACTCCTTGAAATTTATTTGGAAAGTATAAAAAGCTTTGTTTGGTTATTGTCTGAGTGTACTCCAATTATTCTTTAAGCTGTTTCTCTTGGATGGGTAATGATGACAGTTACACTCACAGAAATTCAGCTGACATGCAAACAAAAGACAAGGAGAATGCTTAGCTTCAAGCAAGGATCACCCCTAATAATTGACCTTGTACTACAAATTTTAACTGTTTTAACTGTTGAGCAATTGAATTTCAGATTCTAAGCAAAAGAATGATGACTATGTGGGTGTAGGACCAGCATTATGAGTTTGTACAGATGCAAGCATGAAAGGAATCAAGTGCTATACCATTCGTTTGTTTGGTAGATATGAAGGTCAGCTGTAAAAATTCATTTACATGAACAGAATGCAATTAGAATTATGATAATAAAGTGGTTCATCAAAAACCAAGACAAATACACTGAATTTTAGTACATCGATATAAAGTAGTGAGCTCAGGTATTTTTTGAACAAAATACAATGGAGTCAAATTGTGCCAGCCAAAATACCAACTCCACTGATATTATTTATCAATGTCCTTCATAGACTATAAAAGGACTTGGTAATTCTTTACTTCAGAAAAAAACACTGGTTTTGAAGTAGAAAGGAAAGACTTATAGACCAAACCAGAAGGTATCAGTATTTTTATCAAGTTTCTCCAGTGACACGAGATAAAATTGAAACTGAGTTCGCTCTACTAACTACAGCCTTTGAAAGGACAAAACCACAACTATTTTTCAGAGCTTTTCAAGTTGCTTGCTACAGAACCTAGAATCAACAGATGATTGAATGAATGAATGAATGATTACGACCTTTGGGAAGATACAGATATTAAAGTTGACCATAATGAAGTTCCAATGAAAGCAGCTAAGTGCTACATGGTTATCATGCAGAGAAGAGTGTTCATGAAGAAGTAGCTACAGCTCATCATTGTTTATTGTGCCCCTATTAAGAGTGACCAGTGTGCTAGGCACCTGAGCTATGAAGGTAAAAAATCATTTTGTTAAAATCTACTAGGAAAGACTCGTGTAAGCAACAGTAATCAGTCTATTGTTAACTTTTAAAAAGAAGATCTATGGCTCAGAGTCAATGCATTAAATTAAGTCTTGGATATTATGTTATTAAGGGGGATCCTATTTTGTAAAACAAATGAACTCAAAATTACATAGGGTTGCACGTAGGTATCTGCAGTTGGCAGAAAGGTAGCTTTCCTCCCTGTGTTATTCAGCAGTCCTCTGTGGTCTTACTGTCTCTGTATTCACTGAAGGATGGGTGAAAAGAGCAGGAAAAGGCCACAAACATTTTTCAAATACCATAACCTATAAGTAATAAACATAATTTCTGTCCATCAGCCATGGCAAAGGCTAAAGGACTCCACCTAGATGACAGGAAATCTGGAAATTTTACTTCCTGTCTGTGAAGCTGCTTTCTAGATTCAGCCCTTTGCTTTGGAAATTTGGAAATGATAAATACTTTTGCCACTAATCTCCAGAATAGGCCAGCAATGCCTTACTGGGAGAGTAAGGGAGCCCCACAGAAATAGTGGTTCACGAACTCAGACTTGATTGATTATCCAGGAAGATAAGCAAGAAGGATGTTCCAGAAGTGATCAGGACTGCAATGGCTTGAAGGCTGAAGAGCGCAGGTGTAAACAAAAAAACAAAGGCATTCCATCTTCCCTCTTGCTAACTGTCACAGTGAATGGCGGAGTTGAGATCAGAAGAGTGGTGGGGGAGCTGAAGATGAAGCACCTAAATGTCATTATAGTAACACCCTGTCTCCACTTTCAAGCCCCCGTTTCCCTCAGTATTCTCAGTGACTGGCTGTAGGTCATCACAAACTATTGTTCTCATTCTTGCTCATTCGTGAGGATTATCTCCCTGCTAGACAGGGCCACTACAGGGAAATCTTTCCTATTGAATGACTGACCTTTTAATTCTCCCAATTGACTGCGGAGATAAAGCCTGGTCATGTGTCTCAACCAATTGAGAAAAGCAGTGCATGGTTCTGTCACTGACACAAACATAAGCTAAGTACACCAAGGACATGGGCAAGGGCTGTTCATGTAGCATCTGCTAATTAACCGCCTTTTGAAATGTAGGCAGTTCAGTGTATTGTGTCCTGGTATTGTGTTTCCTCATCGATACCCTTCAGCCAAGGAGTACAATCCCCAGTGGCAGAAATATGTTCATTTATTTTTAATATTCCATGACCTACTCAGGGTTATGGCCTCATTAAAAAGCGATTGATGTCTTTGACATAAGTCTGTGAAGTGCCCTTGTTGTCTGCATTTAAACATGATGAAGAAAGAAAAAAGAAAGAAAGAAAGAAAAGATTTGCCCTAGATCTTTCTAAGTCTGTAACAAAAACTGACAAGAGTAATTGTTTGCTACTCCAGGGACTTAAGAAAAATACATAACCAATCAACGAGGTCAGTAAATTTTGCTTTTTCTATATAGGGTTGAAGAGGTGTTATATTTAGAGTTTAAATTGGTAACAGTGGGAAAAATTGACTGTCTTATTAATTTGACTTAATTAGTTTTCTGTAGAACACTAAGATACTAAAATATGTGGGCTCCTTTTAACTTCAGGTTATCTATGTAAATCCTGCAAATGATCTGATTTTCTTTCATCTCTCTACAAATAAGGTACTGGGGAGACTCATGAATAATGTGCATTAAGTCTACATGGTCCAAACCGAGCTTTTAAATACTGATCATTGTCAAGAAATGTGATTATCATTAATCCGTTGAAAATTTACAGGAAATTATAGTATAAATGTATCTTGAACAAAACATGCTTTTATGTTTTACTGATGTTCAATATTCATGTCAATGTGTTTCTCTTGAAGCACTTCTTTGTCCTATAGCATGTTCTCAATGATACAGGAAAGACTGCACCCTACTGAACATCATTTTGCTAGTAACTGTATTGTATGATAAATGTATTACATATTTAGAAACTGAGAGCCAATGTTTGAAGCACACGTCAGCCTTAGAACTCAATGAATATCTAATGTCCGCCAGAGAACGTGGCAGGAAGTAGACTGCAAAGAAGAAGAAGCTAAAACCCCTCACCTTTGATATATTCATAGTTTAAGAGAAAAGTCAGCATGTGAACTGATCCCACTGAATTTGCAGAAATGTTAAAAGAGGGGGGTGCATGGTCTTTTGAGAACAGAGAGAAAAAGAAAGAAAAACAGTTTGCTATAAATGTGGGTTAGGATCCCAGATACACTAGGGTTTCATCACAAATAATAGTGTGCTCTTAAATCCAAAACCATCTTCTCTAATCTTAGAGAGATTCTCAAAATACAGCATGCTATAAGCATAAAAGAGAATAACCCATGCAATTGAATAAAGTGATATTTTATTCATTCTCACAAATGTTATTTCTTTATTTTAAATAGAGACATGAGTAATATTTCAGATATGCAATATTTAGCATGAGCCTTGAAGGAAAAGTAAAGGTTTACTAGATGGATAAGAAAAGGATGGGGCTGAGGATTTAGCTCAGTGGTGCCGCCACCATAAAAGAGAATAACCCATGCAATTGAATAAAGTGATATTTTATTCATTCTCACAAATGTTATTTCTTTATTTTAAATAGAGACATGAGTAATATTTCAGATATGCAATATTTAGCATGAGCCTTGAAGGAAAAGTAAAGGTTTACTAGATGGATAAGAAAAGGATGGGGCTGAGGATTTAGCTCAGTGGTGCCGCCACCTGCCTTGCAAGTACAAGGTCCTGAGTTTGATCTAAAAAAAAAAAAAAAAAAAAAAAAAAAAAAAAAGAAGAATATTTGAGACAGAATTTAAAAATACAAAAGCAAAATCTGTACAAAATATAGATCAGTGACTCAAGGCTCCATCTCCTTTACTTCAAGCAAAACATAAATAAATGTGTTTCCTATTGTAAGAAGGAAATGAGAAAACCGATTCATATTGAGGATTATTGTTATTACTTCCTGTAGATGCTCCCCAGAACCTCATGTGCTCACACCTTTTCAGAGGTGGCTGGAAATGGGTGTGTGATGCTGGATTAAGGTGTGTGATATTCGGATTAAGGGTATGTGATAACTAAATTGGTTTAGCTTAGTTCCGGGTACACCGTGGATGTGGGTGGCACCATCCAGTAGGGCTTGTAGCCTAGAAAGAATGGAAGGGAAAGGAAAGTTGCTACTGCGTTCTGCCTGCCACCCATGGACTATTTCTCCTCCACGGTGTCACTCTACCATGCCACCCAGAAATACCTGACAATGGACTGCTAAATGTGTTTCCTATTGTAAGAAGGAAATGAGAAAACCGATTCATATTGAGGATTATTGTTATTGCTTCCTGTAGATGCTCCCCAGAAAAGGTGCTCACACCTTTTCAGAGGTGGCTGGACATGGGTGTGTGATGCTGGATTAAGGTGTGTGATATTCGGATTAAGGGTATGTGATAACTAAATTGGTTTAGCTTAGTTCCGGGTACACCGTGGATGTGGGTGGCACCATCCAGTAGGGCTTGTAGCCTAGAAAGAATGGAAGGGAAAGGAAAGTTGCTACTGCGTTCTGCCTGCCACCCATGGACTATTTCTCCTCCATGGTGTCCCTCTACCATGCCACCCAGAAATAGCTGACAATGGACTGAATTCCTTACAAACTGTGAGCTGAAATAAACTTTTCTTTCTTTAAATTGGGTGTCAGGTATTATTAAATCTCAGGGATGAGAAAAGCAACTAAGACAATTATCTAGATATTCACGAAATCTTTAGGATCCAGTAATCCTATATTACAAATGAGGATACTGAGATTGTAATATCAAAACTGCCTCGGAATTATTGGACAAAAATTTCAAGCCTAAGATTCAAATGTATTTATCTTACCTATAAAATCTATGATGTTTTTACTGTATCAAAATGTGAGTTATAATTTGACAGTTTTAATTGATACTTACATAGGAAATTAGAGCATGGAAAAACTGGCTGGGAAAGTAGGCTGACCTGTTAAATACAAGATCCTAGAACACATGCCCAGAATAGTTCCTGAAAGTCTACGTGTGGACTTCTCTTGAGAACTCAAGCAGGTTTTCAGTAGGGTGGCCAGACCTGACATCAGCCTGAGGAGTGAGATCCCAGCACCACCTCTCAGGACTCATATGTAGAAGTCCTGGAGGATTTACTCGAGATTTGGACAGTATAAAAGGACACGGGCACCAAGAAGAGCTTGCTGTCATGGCTTTGCTTGGGACCACTGGGCATGCTCTCTTCAGGGTGTCCCTCTACCTTGATTTTTCCTCTTTTACTAAGCCCATGCTTGCTCTGCAGAGCCAGCTTCTCTCTCATTCTTCATTTACACTTTTTCAAATAATTTTTACCAAATAAATTTGCTTGTTTTGTTCAATTCTTTGTTGGAGACAAGAAGAAACTGGACTCCAACTACAGAAGGAGAGACAAGCAACCCAGAAACAGTAACATTTATATGACAAGCCATTTTCAGAAAGAGCTACCTGTTGACAATACTACATTGGTGATAGAATTCATATCACTAAAAATATAAAATCACAAATAATGTATAAAGTATAAAAACTTCCAAGTTGATTGACTGAGTTCTCTGGCTATCTTGTATTCAATGCACAACAGAAAAGAGGTATAATTCTCCCCATGAAGGAAATCAGCTCAGAGCAATGACACTGAAGTCTGTAGGGAAAGACGTAGAATAGACCGAAATTTAAAACTTTGGGGTCCCCAGGTAGGAAGCAGTGAAAGTGAGAACTGTTTCCTTCCAAGCGGGCTGCTATAACAAAAGTACCATTCACTGGGTAAATTATAAAGAACAGAAATTTACTTCTCACAGTTCTGGAGCCAAGGAAACCCAAGATAAAACATGCAGCAGATTTTGTGTCTGGTGAAGGCCTGCTTCCCAGTTAACAGGCAGCAGATTGATGCTGTGTTCACAAGATATAAAAAGCAAAGGAGCGTTCTGAGGGTCTCTTTTATAAGGGCATCTGTCCCCTTCATGACACCTCTGGTCTCATGAAGTAACCATTTCGCAGTACTTCCAACCCCTAATTCCATCATGTGAGGGCTTAGAATTTAACATATGAATTTCAGGAAAACATATTCACCTCATACCAAGAATCAAACTGCGTGATTCCAAACCTTTTCTACCAGATCTGGATGGCACATTTGATATAATTTGGTTAATTTTTGTGCCTAACTGAAACTGACTGAATGTATGGGCATAAGCAAGGATGCCTTGGACTGCTTTTGCTGTATACACCATTGAAGATGATCCATAACTCTTGTGGTTTTTCATCACCTTCTGCAAGAAGAGCTGCATTGAAGTAAACCAACCAAAAACTACGATGCAAGCTCACAATGAATGACAATTTGAGCCAGGCAAACTGCAATGTAAAATTCTTCAGCATCATTCCCACCTACCCTGTCTAAACGCTAATGGTTTTCACCTTTGTACTGGAGCTGTGAGTCAAAATGCGCTTCTCATATTTTGCCCCAGTTGAAATAGGCAGTTAGCACAAAACCAATCACAATCTAGACACCCAAATTATCATTCTTCCCTCTGCAAATAAATTGACTTCAAAGTTAGGAGCAGACTCAGAAGTGGGCTTTAAAAGAACTATGTAACATAGTTTATGTGACATAATACAATACATCTATGCACATATAAAACAGGTTTTAAATAAATTTTATATAAATTATAAATTTATAAATTTGTATAAATCAGGTAATTTATATTAGAAATAAAATTTTACATATAAATGCATAGATAGTACAAATATCTATGGCATATTGCATATAATGTAGTATATAGATTTTTATATTCATATATAACATTATATATGTATATGCGTGTATATCATATCAAAGAGACTCTTTTCCTCTTAAATCATGTTCAAGAATACAATGAATATAAAAAGTGTGGCTATTTTTAGTTTCATCAAAGACACTATTTGAAGAATGAGGGAAAATTAAATTTGAAAGTGGACAAAATCTGTCTTTTATGCTTACTGTTTTTCATGCAGTAAAAACCAACCATAGTTAAGCACTGTATATTCATCAGTTTTCCAGTTGCTGGCACAGAATATTTGACCCACGACTTAGAAAAGGAGACGTTTAATTTGTTTAAATTGTCACATTTTCGGGGAATTCAGTTCGTGATCTGCTAACTTCACGGCAAGAACATCACGGCAAAAGGGCCTGGTGAAGTAAAGCAGCTTAGCGTACAGGGAAGGGAAGCAGAGAAGGAGCACAGAACCGGAGACGAATGAGAAGGGACAGCATTTATTTCTCAGGGCCACATCTCTATGATCTACCCAGATTTCTTTACTAATCAGCGAGGCGTTTCTTAATCCAATGAAATTGACTTATCAAGATTAATGGGCATGCACTCACTATGTGACAGTTAAAATTAGGAATGTACATTCATTTTACTCCCATGATCTTCACCCCATTTCTAGGCAGCTTATTATTTGTTTCTATGTTAGATGGGAAAATTGAGGCATTAACAGGTAAAGTAACTGCTGGCATTCACACAGCTGATAGAGTAGAGGGGGATTTAAAACTAACCCACGTAGCTTCAGAGTCTACACTCGATTTCCTCTTGAAGTGCTCATTTGGTATATGCGACATGCTAGGCACCGAGCTGGATGATTTTGCTACCAAGTATGCAACCCATTCTTTCCTTTTGCCTCTTGGCCACTTGCAGTTGAGACAGATCAGGTAACTAACCAAACACATCATTTGATTCTGTTCTGCCACCCTAATAACTTGAAGCGTGGGTAAGGAGTAATAAAGGAAGACATGTTGCCTGGAAAATACTCTCATATATTATAAGAAGTGTCTTGTACTCCCAAAGTAGCTTTTGATTGGGGATGCAAAGCAGATAACAAGGCATGCAAACTTTTGAAGTCCAACCAGAGGAAGGGAACAATCAATGGCCCAGCTGCAGAGCTCCAGCCTACAAAACTCCGCTGCCAATTCCCAGTCCTCTTCCCAGGGAGCCACATTGTTCTCATCAGCACGCTCCATAAATTTTGCAGTAGGATGCAAGCTGCATGCTTGATGCTGACAACGATTGAAAAACCTCACCCCAGGCCAACCACTCCAGGGAGAGAACTTGGGGGTTCAGAAGGAAACACCAGGGATTGTTGTTCAGCAGATTTGTCAGCATTTGAAGATCACAGGAGAGATAGAGAACACCAAGATAAGGCTAAGTCCCCACAGGAAGTGTTGTAGAGCTGTGATTTCTGTTCTTAAAAAAAAAACAAAAACAAAAAAAACTGTGGTCAAGCAAAAATAAAATCTGTATCAGTCAGTTGTTCTTGGTAGTTGCAAAAGCACATTAAGGAGATTTATGTGCTGCTTTTTTTTTTTTCCTCCCAGTGAACTTTGCCTACCTTCGAGCAACAGAGGGTGACCAGGCTAGCGAGACTGGTTTTGTCTCATTAGAGAGTAGCCATAGCCGAGGGCTCTTTAAACTAATAAAGCAGTAGAAAAATCATAGATAAAACAAGATAGGATATTCAGGTGCACCTGACAAAAGAGCGCCTTGCAGGGCTTATGTTAATAATTCCACTGTGAAGAGTAGGAATCAGACCTCTAAAAAAATACTTTATAATGTATTTACAGCCCTTTGAAAACATTCAGCATAATAACATGGATTTTTCAAGTTTTCCATTCTCTCCCCCATCAGTATAGTGGTTTTCCCCAGGAAATTATTCAAAATGCAAA
Organism: Fukomys damarensis; assembly: GCF_012274545.1. Lineage (NCBI taxonomy): Eukaryota > Metazoa > Chordata > Mammalia > Rodentia > Bathyergidae > Fukomys > Fukomys damarensis. Next base: position 12,891,098 of record NW_022900947.1, on the reverse strand, counting down.
AGTAAACACTTCCTCTCTCACAGAACAACAGAGTTGTTTTTACAGTGGAAAAAAAATGAAATAAAACATGGACTATAATCCACCGAGGTTGCCCATGGCCCATTGTAAATCTTAGAGGGTACAAGTTTCCATCCATAAGGTGATTTTCCTTATCTAGTAGGAAAAAGTCTGTAATTTCTCACCCTCTGTGTTCTTCCTCAGTTCTACTTTTCTAATTCCACTTTTTTTCTTTATACGTGTCATTTTTAAAAATTTATCTTTCAGTCTTTTCTTTCAGCCTGCTCCTAGCTGCCCGTCAATGGACAATCACACACTCACTGATACAGTGGGCCTCTCTCCGTGTCTGTGGTTTCTTTTTCTTTCATTCTTTTCTTTCTTTTTTTTTTTGTATGTGTTTGCCAGGGTTCGAACTCAGGACCTTGTGCTTGTGAGGTAGGTGGCAGAACCACTGAGCTAAATCCCAGGCCCTATGTCTGTGGCTTCTATATCCCCTGATTCAATCTACCATAGATGATGAAAGCTTTTTAAAGTCTTGCTTCTGTACTGAATATGTAAATCTTTTTTTCATCACTATTCTTTACACAGTATAGTATACAACAACCATTTACATAGAATTCACATTAAAGTAGGCACTATAAATAATTCAGGTATTATTTAAAGTATATAGGAGGGTTGCATAAATTATACACAAATACTGTATCATTTGTGAAAAGATTTGAGCATTCCCCGACTTTACTATCCTTGGAGGTCCTGGGCCAATAAGTCCCTCTTGGATAGTTAAGGACGATTTTTCTTCATTTATTTATTTATTTATTCATGCTACAATTTGTCCCAAAGATATCTAGGGATAAGAATTTTGCCTAATATTAATGCAAAAATGAATTAAACTATGTCCCTGTTTTGATCATAGCACACCAGTTGAAAAATAGAGAGACACATAAATCTGTAGTTGTATAATGTGAAGCGTTATAGTGTAGCACCTGAAAACTCATTCCACGGGGTCCAATGCATTTGACTTTGAATGCTATCCTTTACACTCACTAAGGAAATTGGCCTTGAGTGAGTAACTTAAGTTTTCTGAGCCTGATTTCTTCATTAGTGGGATGGAGATAATATGCCTAACTCAGAAGATTCAAAGGGGAGAAATATTAAGTATGATATATGATCAAGTGCTTACTACTAAGCTTCAAATTACTGTGGCAAATATATGTTAGATAAATGAAGTGTTGTGGTGGGACAAAGGAAAGGGTTCTCATTCAACTAAAGTTCCCAGGAGAGGGAAACTTGAGGTGGGAGCTAAAGAAAGTATCCAGGCAAGGATGTAAGAGGTAGGCAGCAGGAAGTCCCAAAAGTGAAATCTCTATACAAATGTACAGACTTGCACAAGAATGACAAGTAATTATTTGTGTTTGGACTCTGAGTCCATGCTGGGCCATTGAAAAATGTTAAAAATGAAAAATGAGTTTGCCTAAGACTGTGAAAGGATTTCTATTCTGCACTAAGGAATTTTAATCTCTGAAAATGAGAAATAATTAGCAATCTTTCAGGAAAATAACAAAATTCCAGAATTCTGCTACAGAAATTGAAATGTGCAACTCTAGTCCTGTGAAAACAGTGGCTAACAGTAAAGAAAGGCTGGGGTAGGAAGACCAGTTTACAGAATATGCAATAACCTATCAATTTACATTTACATTCGTTATATTTATTTTGATATATATGTATTAAAAACAATCAAATTTACAATATGTATTATGGTTTGGGGCAAGGATATCCCCCCAAATCTTCATGTGTTCAAAAGTGGAGTTTTGGAAGGTGATTAGATCACTGGGTTGTTAACGTTATTAATGGTTTAATCCATTGATGACTTCCTAGTTGCCTGTGCTATTAGGAGGTGGTGTCATTGGGAGAGTGACACTGCAGGATCTATGTCTCTGTCTCTCTATGGCTCTTTCCCACAGTGCTTCATAACTGCCAAGAAAGGAGCAGCTTTGTAACTCCTTGCCCTTCCAACATGTTATTTTTGCCTGAGAGCTATTTGATCCTAAATTAAAAGAAACTTCCAAAACAGTGATCCAGTCAACTTTTCTCCTCTGAGTTGTATATGTCAGATATTTTGTCCCAGGGATGGATAACTAATACTTCAAGCAATAAGAAAAATGAAAGGAAGGGTGGAGGATAGAAAAAAGAACATAGAAAAATTTGTAATTACTGAATACAGGAAATTTTGGATATAGATGCATCCAAAGTATTTTTGGAAACTTCTAGCCTACCACATGGGGTTGTGATGACCTTAATTCCAGCTATTAGGCAGAACTGAGGTGAATGTTGGGTTGGATTGGATTACTCCTCAGTTCTTTATGACAGCTCTTTGCTACATGAGGGTAATAGCTCCTCCCACTTGAAGTCCTCCCCACTGAATTTGGGTTTGGCCAGGTGACTCATGTAGGCCAAGGAAAGTAGACTGTAGGGTGGGATGACAGTGGCAGGCTGATGCTTCAATAAACATATTTTATTTCTGCTCATTCTCATGTACTCTGGGAATTCACTATGAGAATCAGGTATTCCAGTTATCTTTTGGTCCAAAGGGATTGAGAAAACACATAGAAAATGCCCAAGTCCAGTCATGAGTGTGTAGAGACCAGCCAAGGTATCTGAGCCCAACAAAATCACAGGCTGGAACAAGTTTCCTAAACTAATCTGTAGACCTGACAACAAGGAATATAAGTGTTTATGTTGTATGCTGTCTTTAAAAAAATGCAGCATTCTTATGACAATAGTTTCATTAGTTCAATGAGACAGGAAGAGTGACATTCTAATATCTCTTCTAATTGTTCCCCAGACCCAACTACTTCCCTATGTGTGGATTCTCTCAGCTGCAACCTTATTAGTTCAATTAAACTTTTTTCTTTGTTTTCTTAAAATGAATGGGGGAATTTCTACTATTTGCCACCCATTGAACTTTAATACTGCCACAGATCTTTTCATCTTAATTCTCTTATGAGATATAATGCTGGGATAACGAGGGAACATGTTTCATCATGAGTTATCATGTACAGAAAAGTATAATTTCATTAAAGATTTAATTTATGAATGAATGAATACATGAATGGTAGGGTGGATTCCCTAGGTGCAGACTATGTATTTTCTTACACCAGATAAGCATCTTGAAGCCGTTTCATTGATGAACAAAAAATGGGCTGAATTAAAAAGCCTCAGTAATATAAATATTTAAGATATATTTAAATAAATAATAGATTGCAAAGAACTATGACTAAAAGGAAAATAGTAAATGGTGTGGTTAAAACAAAAGGAGATGAGAACAGTGTGAAAGAAATAGAAAACAATATCATATACTAAAGAGATATCAAATGCATTCAATAACCATTAGAAGAATAAGGTGGTGAGTGAACATCCCCTGAAAAATACGAGTGTGTTTTGCTAAGGGAGTCTTTGAGAGTCTTTGCAGAAATCATTGAGAAAAAGAAAAATCCTCCCAAATACTGAAGAATACTTTCTGTGATTCTCCAAGGAAGAAAAACATCAAATAAATATGTGCAAATGCTACATATCATATACACTTTTTTGAAAATTCTTAAAACATGTTAGTATGTTAAAATGTCAACATTCTTCTGTAGTGAAAACTAAATCTACATGTATTTAAGATAACTTTCAATATATTTTACCATACACTAATACATGTGAAAAACATCCAATTAATAATCAATGGAAATATTGTAGCACTGAATAGCTGGAATCATTCAGGTACAGACTTGTTCTCTATATTTATAAATTTTAGTGCGTCTTTAGCATAGGGACCTACTTTTCATTTGTTTGTTTCTTTGTTCTCCCATTGTGCCTATTTCTCTGTGAAAGTCTTCACTTCTATACTATTTCTTACTAGGAATACTAATTCCTAGAAGCTGTAGTTGCTTTCTAGAAGTTTTTTCTGCATCCATACTTTCACTACTACTTGGTGGAATTTTATACTTCAATGTTATACTAGAAAATAGAACTATTTGTCTTATTTACCCCTTTTCCTTCCCAGTAAATGGATGACATCAGCATACTCCAGAGAACCACCCTGGAACTATTCTACCTATGTTTTCTTCCCAAATCAGGGAGCCTGTAATTTTTGATGAAACAAAAGAAGGAAAGAAAAGACAAAGGGTGGGGGGAAAGAAGGAGGAGTGGAAAGTGAAGGAATGGGGAGAGACGGAAAGAAAGGAGTGGGAAGAAAAGGAAAAAAAAAGAAATAACCAATAAAGTAAATCTTCACAAGGTTCAAAGCTGGTCAAAAGGTGACAAAAATTTGGAATAGACGTTGTGAACCTGTGCAATAATTTTTTTTAAATCAGTTAAATTAAATCATGATTTTAATAGTCATCCCATTAAATAGTCTCAAAATCTTTGTAATTTTACCACCGAATGATCATGAAAATATTCATCTCTCTTTGCATAGATGAGTCCAAAATCTTGGATTAGTTTGAGCTCCTTGTGCTTGATGCTTACCCCCAACATAAGTTGGCTGGGGAACAGGAATAAGGAATTTGAGAGAGTGGTACAGATAATAAAAGAAAAGTTATCCAAGATGTGTTGTGAGCAGGCTGTCACTGACAGGAATGAGGCCCTGTAAAACTATGTGGCATGAACCTTGGGAATGTCACTCTGAAGAATGTGACATAAATCTTTATTATCTGTCTCCCTTCTACCATCAGCTGAAAGGATAGCTCTGGGAGTGTTAACTCTTCTAATTTTCTGGACTAAGTCACAAATATACTCAGAAGCAAGAAAACTAAATTAAATGAGGTGCTTGAATTAGCTTACTGCCTTTTTCTGCAGTAGCTCCTCATCCAAGATGCAACTGAAACAAGTGCAGTGAGCAAAAAAAGCAGAGTTTGCTTTAGAAGGCTTTTAACTGCTCTTGTCTTTAGACATGATCCTCTCCAAATATTTACTTCCATCCAGGCAATGATTCACATCTCCATCCATTAATGCAACACAAATTTCCTAAGTACATTCTTTGGTATTGTTTTATGTGTTGGTGAATTAGACCAGTCTTTAGTGTCATGGTATTTGTAATTTAGGAGACATTTAACAACAAGCAAATAAGCAGGAAAAAATACAGCATTTAAGAGTAATGAATCTGAAACAGAGAATTGTAATACATAATATTAAAAAACACTGGATAGGTGAGTTGTTAGGTGGCTGCCGCAGATAATGTGGAAACACATGACTTAGGTTAGGACTGAATATGAAAGGGGAGTTGATGGATTCAGGATGCACTTAAAAGTATGACAGCAGATTTTCTGGAATTAAATGTGAAGGAAAGGAAAAGAGAAAATTAGGGAGGATTCCTAAATTTTTGGCTTCAGTACTCAATAGATGGCATGGCCATTGCTTTGGGTGGGAAATCTGGGGGAAGGGAAAGTTTCAAAAGAAAATGATGTTTCTTTAGACCCCTGTTTAATTTGAGATGATTAATAAGTATACAGTGTGGAGCTTATGTGTGGTATTTTTATTTTCTCATTTAAAAACACTTCTAGCACTCTGTTTGCCCAAAGTAAAGTTAAAAATAGGTATTACACATTCTGAATTTACAAAACTGCCATTTTAGTTATTTTTCTCATTGCTGAGACAAAATACCCTATATTCAAAGTTAGAGGAGCAAAAATTTATTTGGTTCACCGTTTGAAGAAGTTTTAGTTTATAGTTGGCTGGTCCCAAGGCAAGATGACATGGCAGAGGGGCATCAGAGAGGTAAAACAGTTCAAGGTAGGTAGAAGGCAGCAAGACAGCAAGAAGGGAAGCTAGAAGGGAAAAGCCCAAACCTTCTTTCTGTCCCTTATATTTTATTCATGTGTAGCACTCATACCTACAGTGGAGCAGCTTTAATCCTAGCATCACACTACGAATCACTCCCAGCATCACACACCCTAGATCTAGTCACCTCTGAAAAGCCCCACTTATGACCACATGAGGCTTTGGGGAGGACATCTAGACACAACCCATAACACACACACTGTTTCTACCTACTTATTTTAAGATTTAGCCATGTTGATAACTGTTTGCCACTTTTAAAAGCAAACATTATCCTCAAAACTTTACATATCACCCTGAAACATCTCTTCATTATGTCTTGCTCAGCCACTCTCCTCCCAAACTTGGTTTTGGTTTTTATCCTTCAGAGATGACTGATAACACTTTTCTGAGCTAAGTCTATCCTATCCTGGGCTGAGAATACACTGCCCTCAGTCTATACTTTGCTTCTTTCTATCATAATGCTTGACAAATGATATACTGTAGTATTTTATTGCTTTTTGTCATCTCCCTCATTAGCTGCATACAGAAAAACACTCCCATCACCTAACATTTCTCCTCAGGACATATTAGATATCTAATTCTGCTGCTTCAATTCAGCAATGAAGATATGAAGGATTGACTAATGATACATGAATTAAAAAATACAGAAATAGAGCATATTTATATTTATAAATTTATGTTTATATTTATAATTATATTTAATTATGTATCTAAGCATTCTTGGCTACAATATGATATGACATTTACTTTATTAATTTATGTTGTGCCCTTGAAAATTTATAATGTGATGGTGAGAAGTAACTGGTTCACTTCTATCAATTTAATAAATAAAATGTATATTTGCCTAAGTTCCAGTACTAAAACAAGCAGTGAATTGAAGACAATATGTAAACTTTATTTCCATTTCTTATTTGTATGCTCCAAAAATAGTGTAAATGTAACAAATAGATACAACTGTAATGAGAGGGCAAAGTGTACTGTAAATGGGTGAGAAGATTAGGAAAGATACAATGTAAGGATTAGGTAAAGACTAGAAAAGAGAAAGAAAAGCAGTAAGTTAAATCATCATAAGGTTCAAAGGCTGTCAAAAAATAACATAAAACTTGGAAATACAAGTTTTAAAATGGTTTTAAAAAAGAAATCATCAATTTTAAGAGTTATAGTGTCAGGGCCAGGGATTTAGCTCAGTGGTTCTCGCACCTGCTTTGCAAGTATAGGGACCCAAGTTCAATCCCTGGTACAAAAAAAAAAAAAAAAAAAAAGAGTTATAGTGTCTAGGAGATAAAAACAAATAGAAATCATTTTGGTAAAATTAATATATTCCTTCTGATTAAGAGAATAGCATCTTCAAATGTATTCATGTAGAATGAATAAGAAAACAAATGGATTTCTTATTGGTTCACCAGGATTATGGCTAATAAAGATGCAAAGCCAGGTCATTGAATCTTATCTGCTTAAGAGTGATGGCCAAAAAGGCTCTGAGGAACTGTTTAATTTTATACAATCAGTTCAGTAGGATTCAAAAGCCTGAAGAAAATAAGAATTTAGCTCTATTTACATAAACACATTAAAATTTACTCTACAATAGTTGCTCTTCATATAGATATCAGTTTGTTGAAATAGCTCAAACAAAAAAACAAAATAAAATTTGATTTTATTATTATTTGACTGAAAGCTAATTAGGATTCTCTTGAAATTTTCTAACTCCAGGTCTATTTTCATATCTTTTCAGTGGAGAGGACATTAAAATCACCAGACTGAAACTGATTAAACAAAGTGTTTATATAAAAAAAATTTTAAACATCTCTTTATACAGTTTTTCAGCAGGTTTTGAAGAAATCTGACAAACAAAAGCACTATCCTCATCATTTCAGGTTTGAACTCCTTTTCTCCTATGGCGCAAAAGAATGAAGGAAGGTCTTCAGCCTTTCTGTTACTCTCGGGACTGTGTTGAGTCATTTAAATTAACTAAGAGAAAGGTCAAGTGTTTTATCTTTCAAGTTTTCCCTCAATAAACTCTAAGTATGTCACAGGCAAAGCTCTGTAGTCCAAGGCATTTCTCAGGTACATAGTATACTAGGTTTCTCTGCTAGATTAAGGCTTAATGGATGACTTCCATTCAATCTAGCAGTTAAGGAGTATCCTCTCCCTACCTGGTTCTGCTCTGAGACTGGCCATGTGAAAACTCCAGTGAGAAGCTACTATGAGGACCTTGAAATTTAGTGTCAGAGTCAGAGTATGGACAATAGGTACAATTAAGTACAGAAAGATCTGTAGATATTCAAGAATTTAGGCAAAGAAATTCAGTCACCTTATGATAAGCCTTGAAGGAAAATGGGGCTTTCACAGAAGCAGGAAAGGCCTTCCAAGGATAACAGTGACATAAAGAAAAAAAAAGTGTTCAGTGAAAAAGGAAAGACAGGGCAGAGCAAATGTTAGAGGTGGCAGTCATGGCACTGTGGCTGGAAATGACGGAGGATGAAAGTAGAATGGTAAAATGGATTCTCAGGACCAAACAGAATTTGGACTTTATAATGAGGGCAAGAAATGTTTGTAACTTTTATTCTTAGTTAGCTTTCATTTTAAGAAGGTAAATTTCTGTGGGGAAAAGTTTATTCACTGTGTTGAGAAGTGTTTGTATATTCTTGTACTAGATGTCTCTAACACACCTATATCAAAGACACTATAATAACTTTTTTTTTTAATATAGAAGAAGAGTTTTACAGAGGTGAGCTACATTGTCTGATGGCTCCAGTGCTGGGTTTGAAAAGGATTGATATGGGCAAATCAGTGCTTTCCACAAGTCTAAGGTGGATTGTCCAGTAGACCCTAGCAACCAGGGTGAAAAGGACTCAGAAATGTAGGGTGCCATATTTCTTAGACAGCACAGCACTGTAAATCAGTACCATAGTCCCATGAAATGACAAAACCCAAAATCCCAGCAACTTGAGAGACTGACACAGAAGGATCTGAGGTTTCTGGCCAGTCTGAGCAATTTAGTGAGACACTGTCTCACATTCGAAAATAAAAAGGACTAGAAAATAGCTCAGGAATAGAGCACCTCTGGGTTTGAGTCTCAGTATCAAAACAAGCAAACAAAAATTGACAACAAAACAAAATTTTGGGTCACAATAAACTGAAGACTAAAGTTCTATTATAATTATAAGCTAATTTGAAGGTGAAATTGAGTCAGCAAGTAAAATACTTGATAGTAACTTGATATCACAGGTGATTTTTGTTAATTTAAGCTTATTTTTCTCTCCTTGTACACTAGAAGAAACTTAGTAAACACTTTTTAAATTAAATAACATCCAAACTGATATAGATATTCAATGTGCAAGGAAGAACATAGGGAGAATAAAAAGGAAGGAATTGGACATGAAATGCATTCAACTCTTTTTTTTTTTTCCCTCATTGAGTTTATTGGTACATTTTAGGTATACAGTACATTTACATTCATCACTGGAAAATTGTACCTTTACATGACAGGTCTTGGTTCTCATTTTTCCCCTTAGCCCTGTCCTCCCTTCACACCCTCCTCCCTTCCCTATTTACAAAAATTTTATTTCCATTTTTTCATTTTCTCATATTTTTTCTTTTCCCTTATTTCCTTTCCCCTACCCTTCCCACTTCCTCTACACCTTTAGCCCTTTTCTTCCTATTTCACACTGTCAGTTACACCATTCAGATCTTATTTATAATTATAGTTTTTCACACCAGAGAAACTATTCAGTATTTACACATGTGTGACTTATTTATTTCACTTAAGAATATACCCTCTATATGCATCCATTTTCCTATGAATGACTCTAATTTCTCATTCTTTATGGCTGAGTAGTATTCCATTTTATAGAAAAACCATGTCTTCTTTATCTAGTCTCCAACTGATGGGCAAATGGGCTGTTTCCACATTTTAGCTATTACAAATTGTGCTGCTATAAACATGGGTGTGCATATAACACTGTGGTATGATTCTTTTAATTCTTCTGGAAAGATACTCAGCAGAGGGATGGCTGGGTCAATTGGAACCTCTAAATCAATTCTTAAGAGTGATTCTAGGCCAGGTGTTTGGCTCCGTGGTTCTGCCACCTGCCTCATAAGCATAAGGGCCACAGTCAAATCCCCAGTACCAAAGAAAAAAAAAAGGAAAAGAGTGATTTTTGTCTTTGAATCTGGTATTTTAGATTTCTCATTATTCACTTGATCATCTGCAAAATGAGAGTAATTTTATTCATGTTGGAAACTTCTACATGCTTGACATTAATAGTGTGTGGAATCATGTATGTGAAATGTCTTTGTGCCTTGTAAAGTTCCCCAGAAATGTTTACTATCATCCTCACCACTATCAGCCATTTGATTCAAATCCACTTTTAACCATAACAAAGGAGATTCTAACCCACTTCAACTGGAGGTTGTGATTAAATTATCTTATTTTTAAAAGATCAGAAATGGTCTTCAAAATGCTTACAAAGTACCTCACAAGTCTATACATAGCACCAACGTATAAAATTGACTATGTATTTGAGGCTGTGCCAAGATTCTATTTGACAAAGCCATCCTTAGACTTCACAAGGCATCAACAGACCCTATAAGGGTACAACAAAAGCTCCTTTGTAGCTCAGGAAAGCAGAATTAAAAGTGGAAGCAGCCAGAGACCTTTTATATGTTAGGGAGGAAAAATTTTAGCAATGCAGAAGTGAAGAAAATTCAAAGACAGTGACCATAAGCTAATTAAGATCTGTAATGACAAATTTAGTGCATTTCCTAAAGAAAAATGTGCTTGTTTATTTCATCACAATCAAACTTTCAACAGAGTTGAAGAAGTATAGGAAGAAACCTCTATAATTTATTAACTGCATAAAAGGATCCAAAAGATGGAAAAACTCATTAGAGTATTTCCCGAAAACCATTTAGTTTACAAGGTAGTAAGCCCAAACAGACAAAATATACTCCAAAATAAAAAAGAAAAGAAAAATATTTTGCAAAGATATACACATGCACTCTAGAAGTTAGGAAAGAAGAAACTGTGATAGAATTGATGGTAAAACATATAAAATCAAGAAAGAACATTTTACATGTGTGATAACTGGAATAGAGAACCAAAAGTAGGTATATCTGAATTCTAGCCAAGATTTTTGTGATCAAATAATACGGGGCCTTAGTAAGTTTACTTATCAGTCCCTCTCCTTCATTACATAAAAACTAGGAAACTGGAATAAACAATATCAAGACTATAATTTTATGATTCTAAGCAAAGCCAGAAGAAAATCCTTACATGGCTATCAAAATTTACAGTAGATTGTCCTTGACTTAGGTGATGTCAAAGGCACTGAGAAGGCTTTCTTCTCTCAAAAATTATACTCACCTCTTGCAATATTCCCAAAGCCCTGAGGAACTGGGAGATAAGTCTTTAACTTGTGATGGAGGGAAGCACAATTCATTCCATAAGAACAGAGATTTTTCTCTGTCTGCAATGAGAAAGTATTATTCTGCTATGTACACAACAGTTGGGTCCAGAGTAGTGGGCTTATGTAGGCACACAGAGAGAAATAGCCATATGATTAGAATAGACTCCAAATATTTTGGGCAGGGAGAGCCAAGGAATAGAAAAGGAAGAGAAGGTGTGGTGAAGAAAGTCTGGGAGGAAAGAGTGAAATCATGGGGATCAGTGCTTCCTACTACCCTCTTCAGAGAAAGCCAATACAGAGAAGACTGGAAATCATTGAGCTGTGTCCCCAAATACGGCCAACTTGGCTACCTCAAATACAAATGATTGAGCCTAATTTTTAAAATTGAGAAAGGAAAGAAATATAGAAAAGTGACCAAGAGAAAGATGAAAATAGAAAAGCAGAGGAGGGGGAGAAGAAAAGAAACAAGATGAAAAGAAAGCAAACCAAATAAATATTAAATAGAAAACACATATTCAAGAGTCAAAGTATTTCTCCAGTTGCCTTACTCTACTTTTGCTGCAATTAATAAAATACCATAGACCCGGTGGATTGGAGAACAGCATGTTATTTTCTCACAGTCTGGGGGTGGGACGATAGCCTGGACATTCTCTGGTGGGTGCCTTTTCCCAATCGTGTCACAGCCTCACTGTGTCTTATATGGCATTTCCTGTTCACATAGAGATGAAAAGAAAAAGGTCTCTTTTCCTCTTCTGCAGAGTCATCCATCCTTTTGGGTTAGGGTCCTCCCTTAAGCCTTCCTTTAACTGTACTTCCTAAAAGCTGTGGCTCCAAATATAGTCACACAGGGGTCTAGAAACTAATTCCTAGTCACAACATAGGAATTCAGAGGCAAAACAATTCAGTTCTTATCACCAGTACTGCTGACTTGAACTTTTCCAAAATAGTGTCTCTTCCCAGGTGTTCCAGTTAGGGAGACATTGTACTTCCTAAAAGCTGTGGCTCCAAATATAGTCACACAGGGGTCTAGAAACTAATTCCTAGTAACAACATAGGAATTCAGAGGCAAAACAATTCAGTTCTTACCACCAGTACTGCTGATTTGAACTTTTCCAAAATAGTGTCTCTTCCCAGTGTTCCAGTTAGGGAGACAGATGGAAACGTTTTCTTTCTTTCGTTTTTTTTTTTTTTTTTCTTTTTTTTTTTTTTCCTTTTTTTTTTTTTCAGATTATTGGTACTTTTTAGGTATACACTACAAGATCCCAAAGATGAACAGAAACATCTTTTCAAGCAGCTTTGAGCAAAGATCTAGTGGTGTCAGTTGTCGGATCTGTGATGCCCCGAGGTACGGAGATCACAGGAAAAAGGCATGACCGGCGAATGCAAGGCACTGGGGGTGTTTGCGCTTTCCCTCACAAATGCTATTAGTTTGAGGGTTTCTTGCAGCTTTGGTTTGTTAATTTACCATCTACCTTCAGATGGAAACCAACCTTAAACAGAAACAAATTAGATTTTTCCCCAAGAAGGACAAATAAATCTAGGGAAGTGGCATTTACTTTGTTTGCAAAGGAGGCCAAAGAAATTGGTGCTGGACAGTTTTATAGTTTCTCAATTTCTGAAGCTCCTTTATAGTAAAAGCCAGTGATCAAGAAATTACTCCAGTGGAGTCAAACTATTTCTACTTTCTATTCTCCTCCATGCTTAAAACGTTTTACTAGCTCAAAGAAATCTTGTTAAATATTCTATGGTAATCAGATGCATTGAACAGAGCAATGATTTGATTTAATAGAAATGCCCTTTACAGTTTAGACATTGACTGGCAACATTAACTTTGGAACCAATATTAAGCAATTCTTGTTTCTGTCATTTATTTGCTATTTACTCTTGTTGGATAATTTAGTGTTTTCCTCTGAGTTCCCCTAGCCAAAAACTGGATAAAGCAATAACACCTCTTTCAGGGGGGTGTTATGAGAATTAAATTTGATGCTAACCTTTCCAGAAATGTCTGCTGTTGACAAATGTTATGTGCTCCACTATTCTACAAGTACTACAAGTATAATTGTACTATGTCAACTATTACCACTATTATTATTATTATTATTATTATTTGATATTATAAAGGATATTTGCTACTATTGAGTTTATACTGATAATCTGTGAGGAAGACTTCTTTAATTCTAAGATAATTGATGGGGAAGACAAGTAATGTGAATTGTGTTGCCCACTATACTAGGCCCAAAGCATTTAGCTAATGAAATCAAGAATGTTACTAAAAAGCATTCAGGAAAGCAAACTGAGGTCCAAACAGCAGTGAAAACATGGTGGTTAGAGAAAGATCCTCTGAGCTAAAACTAGTCAGTCAGCCATCTACATGAAACAAGGTCCTCACCACAGTAGGCCCCACAGGGGCCCTAAGAATCCCATAATCCTAATAACAAGCGACATAGAGGGTCACAATTATGACAGTCATCAAAAGACAAACCAAGCTAGTGGAATTAGGTCCCATTAACATTGGACTTGCACAAATTCAGCCCACAATTTCTCTACAGCAAGAGTTCCCAAATTATAACAGATCAGGAGCTAGACACAGAATGGCCCAGTGTGATTTTGGGTTTCTTTTGCAGAAACTGTGCCTCTTGCTTCCTGGCAAGACTGAGGAAAGCTGAGGAAGTTGTTTTCAAGAGAGATTTTAAACATGTCCACAATAACAGTGCCCACAGGTCCACATTCACTCAAAAATGCTCATCACAGTAGCTATATGAGACCAACTCTGGGTCAGACCTCACCTCTGAGGTTAAATAAAGGTAAAAGCTCGACTCCATACATACCAGAGATGCCAGTACAGTTTCATGACTTTCCAGAGAGTGAACTGCCAAAGGAAGCAATCACTGTACTGCAATTTTTGAATAGTATTTGTGCATTCCACACCCTAATTTCCCCCTATAAACATTCAAAGGAAATCAAAAGCACAGTTAATGACATATTATATGTAAGTCCTGTGTTTTCTATAGGACAATCCCTAAGGCAGTTGTTCAAAGGGAATTTGGAATTTTCCATCAGAAATCATGCTAATTCTTAATGCTCTCACATAACAAGCATTCCTGTGCCTTTCCCCCTTTTTTAGTCTTTTGTTACATGTCATAGTCTCCACTGTAGGGAAATGCTCTTTCTGTGGAATCTGAACTGCAGTCTCAGAAAGGCAGGATAATCCTGGGATGTTCAGAAGAGATCTTGTGAAAGAATGTATTTGATCTATAAGATAGCCTGGCCCAAAGACATGTGCAGCTGGACTTTGGGAAGAAGGCCAGGACCTGCTCAGCGTCAGAGGAGACCAGAACTCAGGACGTCTTGTTTCTCCTGTCTGCTCTGTACACTATAAACCACATAGCCCAAGCACTAGGGCCATAATTTCTCAACTATATCTCTTTCCTCCTAGGCAAAACTCACAGTTGAATGTGATAAATTGCAACCAATGTGAGATATTTTAAACATCCATTTTTCACAGCTTCTCAAAGGGAGTAGATTTTCAAATTGATTTACTTTTCTAAACTTAGGTTGAAACATTTATCATTGTCCACCAACAAAACCATAATATTAGTTGACATGGGCCAGCCTGGAAGAGCCCTCGGATAATTTTATTTCCACTTTAAGGGTCTTTTATTTACTTCAGAAATGATTTTTACATCGGTATTGAAACTATAGAAAAGTCCATCCTTCTTCCCTTTCTAAATATATCCCTTTAATAAAACTTGTAGGAATGCCAAAGTTCTCCCTTTCTGAAATAATCCAACTATAAATGTCAGAAGGACTTCCTAGAATGAAATAGAAAGTCTAGACATAAAATTCCTTTTGAGTTATTCTAATACTGAAGAAAATGTATTACATGGTGGGAAGGGCCAAAACTTTTATTTGAATATAAAATATTTTCTTTAAATCAGTATTTTATCATTGCTGACCTTTTAGAACCATTAATTTATACACAGAGCCAAATTATGTAAGCGCCTCTCTTGAGTAAAGTTTTTCCACATTCCTTTGTTTCTTTGTTAGCAAAATAATAATTAATAATAGTCATTTGCACGGTTCATTTTGATAATTAAATGTTATAACTTTTAAAGCATGAAAATAAGCAGTTGATAAATACTTGATATAATTAGCAGTAATAGCATATAAAGTTCTTTCCAAAAGCTAAACTTACTGTAAGTAATATATTCCCTCAAACTTGTATTTCTGTGCATCTTAGTCATTGAACTGGAACAAGTGCCTACGCTCGGAGGCCAGCTCATACCGCCAGGGCAAGCTGGTGCTTGGTTTCCAATTAACTCATCCTGGGCAGGGGATTTAGCACAGTGGTTCTGCCACCTGCTTCGCAGGGGTATATTTGTACCACATAAGAAAAATTAGGAGCATGACATTTTCTACTGAAAGTTTGTTTTTATGTGTATTGTTCAAAAACTGCTATAAACAAAAACATCATCTGTATCCTCCTTTGAATATAAAACATACAAAGATTGGGACATGGCCAGATTAGAATCTGTATATTATCTATCTATGCATCTTCTGTAATTTGGTAATGGGATGTGGGCTGAATTGAATTGGAGATGTAATCAGGGACTTCAGGAAATGCATGGAAACCAAAAGGGGCAATTAAAGAGAATTTAATGATAGGCCTATTTGCAACCCCTGGAAAGGGTTCAGAAAACTAGCGAGAGATGAAGCAGCAATAGCAACATTCTTCCTGTCCTACTTCAAAATGCAGAGGCCAAAAGAGGGCCAGCATCAGGATGCTGCACTGGCAATGCCTCAAGAGGAGGAATAAGGGACAGAGGCTGGGCCCCTTGACCACTAGCACTAGCCACCAAAAGGATCAGTGCCCCACCCTGTCTTTTCCACCCCTCAAGGCTTATCAGGGCCTCTTCTTCATCAAATTCAGGCAGATCTTAGAATCCAAAGACAGGTAGATGCCATAGATCCCGAGGGCAACTTCCCTAGAGGTCACAGCGAAGGTGAAAAGAGAGAAAAACAGATTAAATGTGCACACACCGTACAAAGTCAAGACTCACACTGCAGAACCCATTGATGTGTTTTACTTTGTAACCTTTTCCATGCTGTGAAAGGATTAAAAACAGACTTTTAGCAGAACAGGGATGTGGCTCAGTGGTTCTGCCGCCTGTGTCTTAAGGGCCCAAGTTCCATCCCCGTTACCAAGAAAACAAAACAAAACAAAACAAACAAACAAAAAACAGACTTTTAGCCCTCTGAGAACTTCTATCAAGTCTGAAATCTGAAATGTGTACAAATTAAAATTGACAAATGACAATAGAAAATACTTTTTATGTTTACACGGGTTATTTTTATTCATACTTAAGACAATTGAATTAAGCTGAAATATTACCCTCTTACATGGTTCTGGAACCTTTATTATTTTTGACTAGAGAAACACAAAGGCATATTCTCAGTAGTTTAATTATTTTCTGTTCTAAAACAGGGACTTCCTGATTCTTTCAAAGTAAAAGCAATTTTAAAAATTCATCATGTACTCTCAGTATGTATATGCATACTAGTAAATTATATATTTGCATATATACTATTGTAATATACTTGCATAGTATTAAATATATAAAACCAAAAACTAGGAACAGATGAAACAAAGCAAACAAATGAAGTTTAATTTTTTCTTCCTATACTCCACTGTACATCTCACTCACATAAGGAGGTTCATTTTTGATATCTGAGAGGAAAATACACCAAAGTTAGGTGTACCTTCTAAAGATTCTAAAGGCACTAAACAAGTAACCTGAATTTGAGAAACATATTAAGCCATTGCAGAATGTAATCAGCATATACTTCATGGGGACACTCAGAACAGGACAAAGTAGGAAACAGTCATAAATTTGTTAGTGACTTATTCAGGATGGTTTTTCTTTATCAGAAAACCTAGAGAGCTCCTGATTCTTAGTTGAATATTCACTCTCAAGGTTAGAAGACTTGCCACTCAGCAAGTTTTCTATAGAAGAAATGTGTGGAGTAAACAGATTTGTGCTAACAGAAAGGTCTCCCTGGGAAAGGTATGTGATGGGCCCTAAGACTGACGATTTGCTGAGAAAACTTCAGCTAAACACTTGGCGCATACTTGGCCTCTTGGTTTCTGCTTTTCCTGCTGTGGCTGTGAGATTCCAGCAGTGCTGATGTGCACCCCACCCAGCCAGGCTGTGATTATCACTGCTTTTCCTGGAGCACCTGACAGAGTGGCTAGTAATCAACATTCCCAGTAAAATGACCCAGTGAAGAAAGGTTTACTCTACTGAAACATAAACTTGAGTGTCTTCAAAACAGCAAATGGAGAAATCATAATTACAAAATCATCTTTCAAAAAGTTTTAAATGTATACAAAGTTTTAAAATATATTTTGATGTTTAAAAAAATCACAAAAACTGCTTCAAAATATCCCCCATAGTTATTTGCAACAAAGGGAATTCTTGGCCAGTAAGTCCACCTCATTCACAGCTTTCACCAGTTAACAAGGTACAGTTCAATTCCATTTTGCCTGGACTCCTTCTCATTAAGCTTGGCTCACATTCAAGCCCCTGAGCCCCTCCCACTGTCCCTGAATGGTCCCGATGTTTCACTTCACTAAAGAAGAGATTAATTTGTAGAAAGGCTTCAGCACATTCCTGGGTTGCTCAAATGCACTTCTTTTCATAGAACAGGCTTTTGATTTTGCGCTCTAAATCAAAGGCAGAGAGCAAAAATTCCAACTATGTATGAGCTTCCGACCTTTAAAAAAAACAGGATTGTTCAGATGGAATTCGACACAGAAATGCGCTACTCTATTCCCCTTGTTCGTTTGATTCTTCCTCAAGATATACCCTTTCTTCTTTCTGTTAAATATCAGCTTTTCAATCATGCTGGTGTTTGGCAAAGCATTAAAGATATGTGAAAAGTTCGTTCTTAGTAATTTATTCATAATGCCTAAATTTTAGAAGACTGATTTCACTGGAAAAGACAGTGGCTTCAGTTAGGAAACCTGTTTGGTGGGAAATATATTATTATACTGTTTTTTGCATCATGGGAAACAATGTGTTCATTTGGACATTGACTCGGGTAAAGTGAAAAAAATCTGCAGCATTTGGAAAAATAAATTTTGGATATTTGTACAAACTTCTGAGCTACACATTTGTGAATTTGAGACAGATGACATGGAAAACATTAAACACTGATACAAGTGCCTTTGAATGATTGCTTTAAATGGTCCTTGAATCTCCTTTATCCTACCCTTTTTAAAAATGTTTACATAATCGTATCTAATATTTAAGGCAAGAAAAAACTATGTAGGATAGTCACATGAAAGGCCTCACCCAATGTGGGATAGAGATGTTTCTTTGAGTTTCTCCAAATATCTGTTAAGCAATGCATCGGATCATTCCAATCCCTAGGCTGATTCTATGTTCACACAAACACACTCACATGCAAAATTTAAGAAGAAAAAGCAGTTGTGATAATAGGTGTCCTCGTCAGGTAATTATTTTGCCCCTCAATGTTCAACAGGTGATTTTTATGGGAGAATAGGGACATTATGATTGAATATGACTTCTGAGTGCTCACAACTGTATTTAATTGATCCACTGAATTTTAGAGACATTTTGACCTTTATAAAATGCTTTCAATCTTATCTATTTGCAGATCCTTTAATCTCATGGAAAGAAGTAATCTGAATGATTCCAATGAGGTGCCTTGGGTGGATCCAGTAGAGATTTTGTCACTGTGATGGATAAATTTAGTTACCTTGAATTTCATGAAAATAAGAGATGTAGGAGGCCATGGATTTAGCTCAGTGATTCTACCACCTTCCTCGCAAGCGCAAGGGCCTAAGTTCAATCCCTGGTACCAAAAAAGAAAAAAAAAAAATAGAGAGATGTAGGATGCTCATTTACATAAGCATTGATCAGTTAGTCACCTTCCTCGCAAGCGCAAGGGCCTAAGTTCAATCCCTGGTACCAAAAAAGAAAAAAAAAAAAAATAGAGAGATGTAGGATGCTCATTTACATAAGCATTGATCAGTTATCCATAGATATAATTCCCTTCACCACAGTCCTGAACCATGGCATCTAGCCCTTAATTTGAATATATTTAAATACTCTAGAGAGCACCCAAACTGCAGATCTCAGACATTACATGTAAGAGGTAACTACCAACTGCTTAGCTTACATTTTCCTTGCATTCCATGGTTCTTCCTCTATATGTACAGGAGAGTTTAGGAAAAGCAGAGTCCTAGACCTGTAATTTAGTCAATCTCTTCTCAAGACTGGAGGAAAAGTAGATTCATGGAACTTAGTTGTAGCTGGCAAAGGATACTGACTTCAAAATTACAAGTATATAAAGATGACAGTCAAGCGGCCTTAAGAACATAACCATCCAGGCATGCTAGCATGGTGGCACATGCCCCTAACCTCAGCACTTGAGGTGTTAAGGCAAGAGGATCACCATGAGTAGGAGGCCAGCCTGAACTAAATAGCGAGTTCAAGGTCAGCCTCAACTACATGGGAGACCCTCTCTCAAAAGACGAACAAACAAACAAACAAACAAATAAACCATACCAATTCAGAGCAGTCCACAACACATTCTGCTTTAGGCCCTTTTATGAAAATGCTTTGAAATGAATTTTCAGTGAAATGGATCTTCTCTCAGATCTTATTCACAATCTAAGTAGGAGATTAAGCATCAATTCTTGACAAAACTCTTTTCTAGAGAAAAAAATAGACCAATGCACTAAAAGGAAAACGTTTACAAAGAAAAACAAGTGCATTTTAAAAACTTTCACTTACACTGGATAGATGTGTCTTGACTCTTTCCTTTTTGCAATGTATCTCTTTAGCGTTGCTTCAGCAAGACACCAGGAACTACTGCAAACTGAAGCCAGTACAGAGCCCAGAATGAAAGAGACCTGGTACAATACTTAGACAAGGATCCTTAGGATCCTTTCATTTGTGGTTCTTCTCACCTAAGAATAAGACATTTCCAAGGGCTAAAATTGGGATAACAACCAAAGAAAAGAGACCATAGTGTCTCATCAACTTGCTTTTAATGTTCGTTAAAAGAAATTGCATTAGCTAATGTTCACATTTATGTAACATTCAGTAGGAGTCCTTTACTTTCTAAATGTTTTAATCCTCTCATCAACATTATAGATCTCATTTTATAGGTGAGAATACTAAAGCCAGAAAAGTTAAATTAACAAAGGTTAGAAATCTAGTTAAAAGGTTGAGATGTTGTTCAAACTAAGGCGTTCTGCCTCCAGAATTCTATACACTTGAGCATCACATCTGTATTGCTGGATGCAAAAAAAAAGCCATTTGTGCCTACCTGAGTTAGGAGTCTCTCAAAAGCTCTCAAAGACAAGTAGACTTGTCCTGTGTATAGACAAACAAGCACTCATAGGAAGACAACCATAATCATGACAATGTATTTCAGAGCTTGTTGCATATAAGACAAAAGCTCTTATTCCCATGTATCTTTGCAAGCCAGTGCTTGGCAAGACCAGTTATGCTAAGTGGCTGTCCAATGTAGCAAGACTTACTGTCATAAGTGACCACTCCTTATCCTCAGAGATCACTAAACTCCCTCTTAATCCAACCTGGGACACTTCTTGGTTTTGCAACCTGTTAATGGAACACATTTTTATTAATACTGGATTTTTCTTTGCTTTGCCTTCATCTGACTCTAATATTTAAATGGCTCTTCAGCACTAATTGTATAATTTCACCTTCATGTCATCAGGTTACTTTCTTGTTTAATAAAACTGCTTTCCAAAGCTCAAATTTGCATAGAGTTCCTAACCTGGAGAAATAGAATATTTGCAAAGCAAACACAGTAACAAGATAAGCTGGATTTACAAGCTAGCCTTATAAGATTCTCAAGTCACCTCATACCCCATCCTCTTACAGAATTCTAGGAAGTAAAAATAAAGTAACACAGCCTCAAGAAAAACAGGATCACGGTGATTATACTACCTGCCCCTGGCATACACAGAGGCATAAAACTAACCTATTAAGAAAAGTCTTGTACACTGAAAACACAGATTGCAATGTAGAAAGAAATCAATTACTATATATGCTCTGGCAATTTCTTTCTTTCTTTCTTTTGTTTTTTGTTTGTTTGTTTGTTTTGTTTTGTTTTGGTACCAGGAATCAAACTCCAGACCCTGTGCTTATGGGGCAGGTGGCAGCACCATTGAGCTAAATACCCCTCATAACACTCTGGCAATTTCTAAACAATACCTAGTCATGATTAATTTTAGTTTGAAGAATTCAACAAGGAAATATTGTCCATTCAGAGTTCTCAACCCTGCTGAGGTCCTCGGATGTTGCTAGTGGCCCAGCTACTATTCAGAAACCCTAAAAATCCACACTTTTAAATTGCTAGAAGATTTTCCACAGCTTCATTTATTTAGTCTTTACGGCAACTCCTCCTCTTTCTTTGATAAAATAGAAACTTGTAAGGATAGTTTGCTTCTTCTGTACTTGCTACACGTGTCTATCAAACTCACACAGGCACATGAAAGACTTAATTAGCCAACAAAATCGGAAAGGAATTACAACCCAGGGGATGTATATAATTTATGCATAAATTAATGTAACGTATTTTGCTAGTGAAATGAAGTCCTGGCTGCACCTTTTCCTATGTATTAATCTTGGAAAGTTACTTCAGTTTCCTTTCTCAGATTCAGTTTTCTAATGTATAAAATGAGACTGATCATAGTAGTTGCTGACTCAACTTAGTGATTCATGGGAAGACCAATTCAATGTGTGATTTTAGGGTCAGCAGTATCTTGTCACTTGGAGCTTGCCAGAAGTGCAAATCCTAAGGTCCTGCCCAAGAACTCTGAGTCAGAATTAGACATAGAGTAGGACATTAGCTAGGAATCTGTATTTTATAGCTCTCCACGAGATTCTTATGCATGCTAATGTTCAAAAAGCATTGGTTTAAGGCAGTCAATAAAATGTGAAGCCCTTCATATGGCTTCTGGTACACAATATGGTCTTAATATAAGTTAACAATTATTTTTATTAGAGTAGAAGGGGGTACTTAACAGTTTGACTTTGATCAATGATTCAGGAGCTCAGATGGCTCCAATGAACTACTAATAAAGACACCAGCAAGTTGCAAGCTAATCAGAAAGGGATTGGAGATCTGACATTTTGCCCATTTCATTTCCCAAACTCTCCGTTGAATTTCCAAGATTTTTTTACCTTATATCCATAATCCATTTGACTATAAACCACAAAGATCATAAACCTCCTTAAGCATTGTTGTTCAACTCACACAATGGAAAACATAACTGATTTGCAACAAAGATGCACACTTAGGCAACAAGAGTCATATTTGAAATCTGGGAGTGGTTGGAGATAGGATTTCAAATAGTGATCTTTTTCAAAGCTCAGAAGTGCTAACAAGCCCATCACGTTACCTTGAGAACAAATGTTAAGAATGCATGCAAATCTCTATAGGCGCTATATTTAAGTTGGCAAGGATGAACCATGGCCACTATTGTTATTATCCCCAGGTACAGCCCAAACTAAATAGTCTATTAATAGATTATCTTACTTTGAGGTAACTAGACAGGAAACAGATTCTTTCTTCAGCTTCTTCTAACATCTTAAAGAGCCTATAGGAAGGCTCTTTAAATCACAAAACCTCCACTGCTATGTTAACCTTGGAAAGACTGTCCCGGGAAAGAACAATGTTATACTTGATACTTGTAACATCATGATATTTTATTATTAAAAGATAGAATTCTTGAATCTAGAGTGTGAAATACAAAGTTTTATGAATGGATAAGAATCGTAGAATACAAGGTTTATCCTCAAACAAAAGCAAGAGTAACATCATCAACACCCTGGAAAAAGATTATGTACTTCTTTAGTTTATGTAATAATTTTAAATTACACAAGTAAAGTAATAAGAGCTTCTGACATAATCACATTAGGGAACAAAGATAACTGGCTCTGGGCTAATGTATTGATCAATGGGTTAGAGTAGTGGTAGCCAACGGCACACATGCCCCAGAGGGCTGTTTGTTTCATTGAATGCTCTCAAAAGTTCACCATCCCTAGCTGGGCATGGTGGCACATGCCTATAATCCCAGCACTCAGGAGGCTGAGGCAGAAGGATTGCTGTGAGTTCGAGACCAGCCTGGGCTACATGAGTTCCAGGTCAGTCTCAACTAAAAAGTTCACCATCCGTGAGTTAGAGTGCCAACACACTAGGAAGGAGATTTCCAAGCCTGTGTATGAAAGTGCTTTAGGGTGTCAATGTTTTTCCCTGTGAAAGGCAGCCCCATTTGTGTCACAAATATGTTACACAGAGCTTGATTAAAAGCTTTTTTGTAGGCTTTTATTGTGCAAATATAAGGTGGCATATTAGACCATATTATCTATAACACCATTAAAATGGAATCTTGTAAAGAGATAGAGGAATTTGGAGACCTGGGGTCAAATGCCCAAAATTTGTAATCAGAAACTATTGATTTATGAATAAAATTTATTTGAAAAGTACTTTAGGAATCTTTTCAGAAAGGCCAGCTGGGGCTAAATTACAGGAAAGGGTAAAAGTGTTTCACTAAACCCGAGACAAGATGTAAAGCAGATATCTACCCAACTCTCTCCTGTCCTTTTACAATGGCATCCAAACATTCCCTCTGGATGCATAAATGACACCTTGTGCATAAATCTGTACAGGGATAGTACTTAATTAAATCATGAAGTTGTAAGTGGTACCCTAGAGTATGATCTGAAAGTATTGTATCACATGAATATTCTATCTTGAGTGAAAGCTACATTTACAGAATCCATGACCAAATAAAAAATATAAACCATTGGTACATAGATGGGGAAAATGTCATTTATCCTTAGATCCTCTATTTTTGCCACAGTAGTTTCTCAAAATAAAGAAAAGGCAGCAAAATGGTTAGTTATGCAAACTTCCAGCTCTACTTATTAGTGACCAGTGGTTTCCCAAAATATTTGTAATAACCTATTATCTCACCATTATGAATGGATGAAAGTTTCTGTTCCTCCACATCCTCACCAATATATAATATCGTCAAGCCTCAAAAAATTTCTGAGCTGATGGAAAAAAAATCTCATTAATATCTTATTTGCATTTTTTATATTAATAATGAAACTAAAGTGCTGGTCATACACTTACCAGTCATTTGTGTTTCTTCTTTTGTGGAATGTCTATTCATGTCTTCCATTCATTATTCTGTTTGAATTTTTGTCTTCATTTTATTGACTTTTATGGGGTCTTTATCTTGCTGAACTTCATATTGATCCTGGGATGTGGCTGTGCCTTTTGTCCTTTGTGATAACGGTCTGAGACGTAGAGACCAAAACACACGCGTAGGGTCATAATAACAAATAATGGAGGACAATCCAAGCCAGTTCACTTTGACTCCAAAGCTCAGGAAAGTTCCAGTAAAATGTTTGAGTTGCTTTTGCTGTAGTTTTCTATCCCTGGACGACAAGCTCCCTCTAGATTCTCTGCCAAGAACAATCTCAGTGTCAGGCATACTGCAAAATGAGGTGGAGAGTGAAAATGATCAAAGAATGCTAGAATATTTTGAAAATAGCTAGAAAATAAAGCAGGTACAAAACTAAAGATGGAGAGGAACTGAGGGTATCTTCCTATTGTTACTGCTCTCACCCACCATTATCACTCTGAGCAATTAAAATGGTAATGATACTAAGATAGCAGGTGTTTACTGACCCTGAAGCTCCACCAAACACTGTAGTAACCACGTTCAGTCCATCGCTTAATATAACCATCATGTGATTCTACACGTTACAGAAATGACTCAAACTTGCATAATGCAGAATCCAAATTCTAGAGAAATTAGAGAACCTCCTCCAAGGCCACATAACTTGAAAATGCTAGAACCCTGGTAAAACCCAATCAGTTTGATTCTGAAGAGCACAGTTCTAACTATTGTTTTTTTACATCACAAGCCATAACATCATAATACTTTGTCACATAGTTCACATCTCTTTGTCCCAAATGTATATATACATTTATCTTTCTCTTGTTGCCACATTGTAGATAATCATACATTGAGAATTCAAAAGGACAGCTCTTTTTCAAATAAGCTCACTACAGGCTAATTTCCAAAACAGGATTATTATCAACATGTGACTATGTTAAGAAGTACACAATTAGTGTTTTTGGGGAAAGAAAGGCTTGATCTCAGTTTCACAGGGCTATGAAAAAGACTGTTTTTACTAAGAACAGAGATAAGATCTGCATGGATCATTTGCTGGAATTTTTCTGCTCCAGAATTAAAAACTTTTTTTTTCAAAAACAGGGTGAAACAGCCATAAACTTTAGGGAAAATTCAGGTATTTCTAAGATGCTTTCCAGAGAAATTTTCACTGTTTATTTGACTTACCTCAGGGAAATCTTGTTGCCATCTATGAAAACTCAACCACTTCCAAATACAAAGTACTATACAAACTCTCTCTGGTATCGCTGAAAATGTAATGAAATTTTTGTCTTTAAGTGATTTGTATATTTTATTTTTATATTAAGTATAGCTCTACAACTAATAGTCTGATAACCAAATGTTTTAAATCTCATTATTTAGTTGGATAACATTTTGTCGAAATCTCTTTAAAATGTGGAGGAAAGAATGTTTTGAAAGAGCCCAGAACAAATAGAAGACACAGAAGACATAGCACATAGCAGATTCTGAGTCACTGTTAATTAAATGAATAAGGGACTAAATCCATAAAGAAACATAATGACACCACCACATCAGGAATGTTCATCCTGATGATTGTTCATCTGTACAGTAAAGCAAAAACCTGATTCACTTTATATGTTTCAATTACCGTTTCAGTGACCTTTTTGCAAAATATGAACAAAAGTTTTGAATGCATAATTTTGTTTAGTCCTCCCCACACTATTTGTACTTTTTATAGACGAAGAAACTGGAGAACTCTGAAGATACAATGCAACAATTAATGAATCGATGAGCCACAATTCGCTCCTCCCTTGTTTCCCGTTCTCTGAAACTCATGCTCTCTCCATTGGAACAGATTTCTGTTGTACTCCCCACCCCCACACACAAGAGGGGACGGAGTTCAGTACCTTGTGATTGCAAGGCAGGAGGGAAGGAGGCAGAACCACTGAGCTAAATCCCTGGCCCTGCTTTCTATTCTTTTTGAGCAAACAAAACCAAAATCAAAATAACATCCAAAGAAAAGAAAGAACATATCTGACATTTGAATCATGCATTTTCTGTATATAATCTAATTTGGTCACCAAATATGATAATAGGAGTCATCATATCAGCTCCACATGTACAGGTGAAGAAACCCCAGGTAGGTAAAACAATTTGGCTAAGGATGAAACTGATCTTATACCATGTCTGTTAGTTCAAATTTTTTGTTGTGCTTTGTATTGTTTTAGGCTATAAGGAGATTAGACAAGGGGGAAATAACACTTATAGGTGTATTTTTATTAGAAATTATACATATTTCATAAACAGCTGAGCATTTATTATATTAAATCATTTTCTGAGTCTCAGAGATGTTATGTAATCTGCCTAACACAACAGAATCAAAACTGAAGTCCAAGGCTACTAATTCAAAGTGACTGTTCTGCTCTCTGGAAAGTAGAGTCTTTCATCTGGAATCGACTTCTGAAACAGTTGAGCTACATTCCTAGTTTCACTAATGAATAAAACAAGGGCTGACATGAATGTTGTTTCCTAGTATCCAGTAGAGGAGCTGGATCCCAAAGGGGATGCTGTCCCTAATTCTGCCCTGGAACTTTCCAGCTGTTACTGGAAAGTTACTCAACAGACTTTAAAGAAATTTACTTTTTTTATAATGGATATATGCACAGGGACAGAGAGAAGTAAAAAGCTGTATAACACAGAAATTGGAAACTACCCATCAGCCAAGTGATGAAAGGTAACGTAACAGTAATCCCACATAAAGATTACACACTGCTCATAGGATGGTATGAGAAGAGCAATCTACTTCCCTAGCCTTCTTCTGCAAACCCTTACTCTAGTTTAGTCATGAGAAAAAAACCAGACAATCCCAAATGAAGGGATATCCTATAAAATATCTGACAATCATCCAGACTACTAAAGTGGTGAAAAACAAGAAATGACTATTACGGAACTGAAGATATGATAGTTAAATGTGAAGTTATTGCAGACAGGTAAGTTAATTAGATATCTTGTAGGTAGTTAGATAGGGCCGCCCTCAAGGAGCCAACATTGAGAACAATCAAGACACATTCACTGAAGGCCAGAGTTATCCAAGAAAACCTACTACACCTTTGTGTGCTATTTTCCCCAGGAAAATAGCAATGATTAATAGTCTAAATAGGTATCTATCTCCTGGGTGGAGGGCCAAAGTTTTAACCCAGCCTTTCCAGGAAATATCCATGACCCCACCCTTACTGAAAATCCTTGTGTGCTTGCTAAGTGACTTGCTCCCCCATTTGATGCCCATTTAATCAATAGTACCTGGGTGACCATACTTGAAGTCTTATTGATTAGTCATAGTTTTGCCCCACCTCATGCCCACCTTGTAATTTTCCATTGGGTTTTACAGTTTTGTCCCACTTCATACCTGCCTCACCACATGGCTTTGCTGTAGAAAGATTATTTGAAAAGTAGGGTGAGTGGCAACCCAGTTTCTGGTCCCCCTTCTGTCTCTTAGACCGAAGCTTTCTTTCCTTCAATAAATTTTTCCTATTCTTAACCTCTGTTGTTCCTAGAATTCATTCTTCACTTTTAGAGAGCACGAACTCAAGTTTTGGATCTCCACAAGGTTTGGGAGTTACATATCTTCCCTGTATATCAATGTGATATCTTGGATTAGATCTTGGGATTGAAAGAAAATGGAGTAAAGTCAAAATATGAAAAAAAGAAAAATGTAACAAAGTCTTTATAAATAAGGGAAGGGTGGAAAGGGTGAAGTGAGGGCAGGGGTATGGGAAAAAACAAGAACCAATATATATCATGTAAAGGTACAAGATCCCAATGATGAATGTAACCTTACTGTATACTGAAAAAGTACCAATAAACTCAATGAAAGAAAAAAAATATTAATCTGAATTTTAGGTAATAGTATTATATTAAAACCAGTTTGATAGTTTTGATAAATATGCTAGAGAAGTGTAAGATGCTGATAATGAAGAAAATTGGGCAACTTGTATATGGGAAAGTTATCTTTGCAACTTTATTGAAAGTAAAACAATACACATGAAGTCAAGATTATTTTTGAAATGCAATAGTAAAATATATTTAAAAACCAGATAAAAGGGCACTGTATGGAGTGCGCTTCACCAGAGTCAATAACTTACATTTTACAGCCTGAAAATATGATAGAGGCACAAGAATTTTATGTGATCCTGGGTAACTTTCACTCTGGGAACTCCTCTCAAGTTTTGTGAAAGTTCTGAAACCCCTTTCACATATTGGGCTGATTATCTGTGTCAGTGACCACAATTATAATGAATACAGACAAGTTTATGACTGTAAAAGCAAAAGTGAGATGAAGGTGAAGCATGGATTCTTGTCTTTGAAATAGGTGACAAAAGGTTCTACAGTGTGAGAACTTATTTTCCAGACCCTGAATATCACTTGCTGGAAATATATGCCTGGTGCGGAAAATTATCTTAAAATAAAAAACATGTGTGAGTGAAGAGCTACGAGAGGATAATTTATATCTCCAGGGATTTGAAGGAAGTAACTAACATGGCCAAGGAAGGCTATGTTTGACTCATTTAACAAAAGCATTATGCCCATTGTAAATGTTTCTCTATTCCTGGGAGGCAAGAACGAGCACACGAATGAAGAATGAACGAATATGATGGAAAGATGAAGTACTTGGACTTGGGGAAAATACTACAATGCAGTGTTCTAGGAGCGGCATGTTCGGGGATGGTTCTGATAAAAGAAAGACAATGCAGTAAGTAAGAAATTTAAATAAAGAACTATAGAATTCAGAGGACTGAGGCTTTAATTCAAGGTTAGATCTGTGCCATTTGTGTTACTCTTTAAATGTTGTGAAGATCTGCCTATGTGATATATTAATCTTCATTCATTTCCTGGTTATTTATGGTATGGATAAAATACTCAGTATAAGAATATCAAAATTCAAATTTTAGCTCCACACACTTAAGTCCCATAGCTTCAGTAACTTCCTCAGTAGCATGAAGGGGATGCGAATGCGTAACTCCCTGATCGACTAGACAACTAGATTAGCTAAAGGTTGTAAAAATGCCTGGCAGAGCAGGTATGGCATAGGGCAAGTGACTGTAAAACTACATACAAGAAAATGCAAGAAAATGATCGATAACTGACAGCTTCTGGTCTAGGTTGTCAACCGTTTATTCACTCTTCTCTCTTCATAAGGTAATATTGATACTTTAACGACACACTGTCAGACTATGAGATCTTATAAAGTGAGATTTTTGATAGAAAAGATAGGAAGTTCCCAACCCCTACCAGACACAACATTCAGATAACTCTCCCGGAAACACAATAAGGCATTTTCTCTGCTACAGGATTCAGGCTTAGAGTTACATTTGTGTATTGTCCAAATACACATACTACAATCATTCTACCTTGATCCATGGATTTTAATGGTTTTATCCATTTAATATTTTCAACTGCATGTCCCTGAGTTTATATAGTAAAATAACTTCGATTTTGGATGAGAAAAGTGAAGAGTTGAAAAATGTTACCTTATTTTCTCAAGCAAAGGTGACAATAAAGTCTGGAGGGGTCATGGGTAATCAGTAGGGAGTACAAGTGCTAGAAACAAGGTGGGCATTTGAGAGATCTTTTTTTGTCCCAAACTAGTCAGTCTTCAGGTTTTTTCCTCAAATATTCCACAAATCCTGGAGGCTCAGTATTTAAAAAAATAGAATAAAATAAACTATGCAGGGATTGCTGTGGTTAAAACTTTGAAGTCAGGGAAAGTGTCTTAAACATGACCATCTTAAGCATTTAGGGGTCGTATATCCTTTTAGTTACAAGAATTTCACAATAGCTGGATAAAAATAGCACCATTAGCCTTAAAAAGTGTTTCCATTTGTGCTACATTATTTAATGTTCACAGCAGGAATCTAAGGGTCAATTTAATCCTTTCTGTTTTCCATAGCTGAGAGAGGTTAAATGACTTGTTCGAAGTAACAAGTCAAGTTAGTAAGTCTTTTAACCCTACATATAGGAATTTTCTACACTGTGCCTTGCTGTTAATACCTCAGTGTGAATTAATTTTAATTAGCACTTCCTTCCCAAGGTTATTGGATTTTAAAAGAACATAGAAAATAAAAGGGCTCATTAATTAAGGCTGGAGTTGAAGATGTAGTCATTGAGTAAGTAGATACTTTGAGGGAACAGAGGACATATTAGTTGTATAGCAAATCATAAATTTTAGGTGAAGAATATCTACTTGCATGTAAGATTTATTTTTGTTACTATCATACCATTATTCTCCTATGTAAATGAATCTTGTTTTATTGCTTTATTAGTTATACTTAAATCTCTAAATAATTTGAGACTCTTTCTGGCTAGTATAATCATGAGTCAGAATAGCGGGTATAAAATTTTCTTCTGTCATAGAAATATTGACAGACTGAAGAACACGCATATTAAGGACCATTGGGATGTAATTTGAAAGCTGGGAATATTCTGATATTTTCATAATAATTCTACCACTACATCTGTTTTAAAAATCAGGAAGTTATTATTTCCCATGTAAGCAAATCAAATATCCTTCATCCAGAGATTCAAGATGCTTGACTCTGAAAGAAACAAAGCCCAGTTATCTAATTAGAATTTAGATTTGACGAATATGCTAGTGGGGGGAGCTGTTAGCATAAATGTTTAAATATTTTGAATGTCTCTGTTATTTATGAAAAATAATACAATTAATTAGTAATTGTTTTTATGAATACTAAAAATAGTTTTATGGAAGAATAAATAGGCAACAACTCATGAATAACAGGAAATAGCCCTGAAGTGCTTGATAGAAGACATGGAATGTGGTCCTTCTTCTGTTGTTCACCTTCTGCCCCTGAGCAGCCATCTCATCTGCTGAAGCCTTAGTTTCCTAATCCATGAACAAGTTAAGATGATAGATTCCAAATCTTTACCCTTCTTCTGTGACATAAAACTTCTCTTGCCAAAGTAATAAGACCATAAATAGATACTCACTCATGTAGTTGAATATCCTCGATGCTCTAGGATCAGAGGTAGCAATGCACTGTGAGTTCCATTCCCATTTCCTCTACCCCTAGGCCTACACTGCTCAGAGTAGAGACAAATGCATTCACAAGAGCAAGAGCACAGTGGAGAGGTTGGGAGCATGAACTCTGGAACTGAACTGCTTGATTGGGAAACGTCTCTCCATGTATGATATTGGCTCTCAACATATAGTTTCCCAGAATGGTCAGGGGTAACGAGATGTCATACTAGCTCCCAACTCATAATTACTAATGTCAGTATAAATGGTGCTTTTAGAAAAATATCTGCTATGCGTTATATAACTACTTATTAGGTGAAATAAATACATTACAACTTATAAATGGAATAACAGAGGTATGTGCTAGTGACTCTCAACCAAATATCTGCCCACAAGGGGATATTTGGCTATACCTGAAGACATTTTTGGTTGCCAGAATTGGACAATTGGAAGTTCAACTGGTATCTAGTGAATTGAGGATAAAGATGCTGATAAATGTCCCATAGTAAACAGAACAGACCTACAACTAAGGTTGTCCAATCCCATATTTCAATAGTACCAAGGTTAAAAAACAAGATGGTGTGTACAGAATAACCCATGACAACAAGGATTAAGGAATCAGTTCTGCCTGGGATGGGAGGAACAGGAAGGCTTTGCAAAGGTGGAGGTGAGCAGGTGCTTGAGAAGATACTATAAGGCCATCTCTAACCCACTGAAGTGAATGTTTTCTGTGGCCCAGCTGTGGCCAAAGACCCCAGGAATCTAAACTTAGTTTTATTATCTGTGACAATGAGTAACTCAGAATAAATGGCAAAGATTTTACATCATATTTAATACTTTGCATTACTACTTCATTTGTTCCTCACTATAATGTTAAATACATATTGCTATTACAATTTTTATATAAGAAAGCAAAAGCATAGAAAAATTTTGAAATTTGTCAAGCATGGAACAGCTAATAATTTCTGCAGAATAACTTGTATTTAATTGATAATTAAAAATGTGTTATTTGTAGATCACATCAGGCAAAAAAGTGACTGAACGTTTAAAAACACAAGACTGATAAAAAGTAACTTGTTGTTTAAATGTTATAACCATAAAGTTTTTAGTAAGGAAAAGGAAATAAATGGTATAAAAATTTCCTGGTTTTTATGAAGCCTACATGTAGGAAATTTGAATCTATGCTTCTTCTAAGATAAAGGTGGCAAACATTAAATATAATCATGCATCCCCTTATGATGGGGACACAGTCTGAAAAAAATGCATTGATAGGCCACTTCATTGTTGTGCAAATTTCAGAGTGTACTTACACAAACTCACAAAGCTGTGGTGTCAGATTATTCAATCTTGCCATGACAATGGTGTATTCAGTCTGTTGTTGACTAAAAGCATCATTACACGGTATATGACTGTACATTGGTATTGCGATCTAGTAGAAGGAAATTGATTAGTGTTATTCAAAAGGTGGCAAACATTCCCCCAGGATTTCTTTTTTATAATGAGTTCATGGTGAGGGGCACTGTTGTTCAAGGGAAGATGAAGCACTGTTAAACAGATACGCAGATGACTGTGAGCAAACTCTCCCAATAATCACGGAGATGGTCAGATCAAGATGTGGGAAATTTCCCAACTTTTATTCATACTGACCTTTTAAACGGGTCACATGAACTACCTAATATATGAACAAAATATTTGATAGTCAAAGGGCACAAAGTTTCAGTTACATAAAACAAATAAGTCCAACCACTTGGACAGCAGAGTGCCCACAGCTAACATCACTTCATTTATATCCTTAACTTTTTCTGTTTTTTTTTTAAATTTATTTTTATTAGTGCACACCTAGAGCACATAATGGTCACATTTGTCTGGAGAGTTGGTGCCCATGCATCACACATCTCCATTCCTTCCTCATCCCTCTCCCCTTCCCCCCCTCCCCACTCCCTTTATGTCTTGGTCCTCTTTTCATTTGTAGGAAAAACCTCACCCCCCATTTCCTATTGTCTATTTCTATTTTGATTTTGATCAATATTTTAGGTTTCTCACATAAGAGAAACCACGCGTGTATTAACATTTTTTAAGAACACACACATCTTTACACTACCTTTTCTTACCAAATATAATACACAGAAGAATAAAATGTGGAGGAAACTTTGGGAGGCAATGTATGTGTCTATGGTCTTTATGGGGTGTTTGGGAGGTAACAGATACGTCTGTGGCCTATTTACAGGGTGATGATCCCTGGGTGTATTCTTACACTTCAAACTCATTGAGGTATATACATTAAATAAATACAGCTTTTCATTAAAGGGTTAAGCTTTTTTTAATATATGTAAAGACATTGTGTGTGTGTGAGTTTATGACAAGATAATGTCTCCCTGATGGTTCTCCTGTTGTCATATTGGTTTAACTTAGTGGAAAACTTGAAGCAGTGAGTAGGGACAGTTGCTAAGGATTAGGCTACTGATTTGTGGCTATAGAAACGTCACCTCCTTCTCCAAAAAGGGCCCTTCCTCTCAGTCAGACAGCTACAGGCTCAAACCCTCTGCAAACCAAGGAAAAGTTTTAATTATGACTTAAATGGTTTGAATAAATCCAAAAATAATTTGTCACGGGAATGCTTTTTTCTACAAGTACTGACAATCTCCTATCACAAATGCATGTTTGGTATATATAGTATTCTGCTTAAATCTGCAACCCCATAACTGCGAGAGGAAAAAAGGCACAAAATAATTTCATGGAAATACTTTTTTCAGTACTATTCAGGGGTGATTTTTCAAATTATCCTAGTAGTAGCATGTTCTGAGAACCTCAGTTGAGTTGGTCTCATTTCCAACTTGCTTTCTTTTTTCCATTCACTTCTGCCTTCTTTTTACACTTTTAGTTGCATTAGCGCCTGTTCGCAGTACATGATGATTGTATTCATTATGGGCGGTCTGTACAAGAGCATCACATGCCTTGATTCTTTTCAGGTCCCCTTTCCCTCCCCACGCTCCATTCTCCCTCCATCTCTTGATCCCCTTCCCAATTTCAAAAGATGGAACTTTCTTTCAAAGTATCTCTTCCCCAAGTCACAGTGACCTATTACTGAGATAAAGAGCAGAACAGTCAGCTGTTATATAATATGTGGATATGCAAAGGGTACAAGCATTCATTCAACACTTATCAAGCTTGTAATATGCCCTAGAATTTACACTAAAATCACCAAGCAGGTAGAAACACTAATTTTCTCTGAGGCACATTTATCAACATTTACTTTGTTTTCCACCTGAACCCCATGAGCTCTCTTCTCAGTAAGCAAATTGATTTTTCAGCTTCTGTTCTATAGGGTAATGGCTCTCAAATGTCTTCACTCAATACAAAGCTGTTATAAGCCAGAGGAGGACTTGCAAAATGGCAAGGGAAATCCCTGTTCCTAAAGCTATCGAACACCAGAGCACTTCGTATCCACTCAGGTATTCTATTTACCAAATCTACAAGCACACATTGAAGTGAAAAAGTCTAGCAAATGTATCCTCTTTTCTCCCAGCAGTCAAATCTGTCATCACTGTGGTTTGCTCAAAAATAAAACCATAATGCAGTTCCCAATCTCTGTAAATTGTATCAGCAAGGCTGTAAGGGCACCCCTTATACCACTCTCTCTCTCTCTCTCTCTCTCTCTCTCTCTCTCTCTCTCTCTCTCTGGGTTTCCCTTTTCTTTCTCCTTCCTTCCCCAAATCTGTTCTCAGAGAAAGATTTAACAGAACTGGATCAAAGGAGATTGTTGTGTTGCTATCTACTGCTAACAGAATGTCATTCCTTTGTGCTGTCTTAACTGAGAATTTCAGAGATGCAGGAAAGAGAAGAGCCCGTCAGGGTTACAGATCAGGTAGCAGAGGATGAATCAACAAGACAGGGAGGGCAGCCTGCAAGGACTGACTGTTTCCCAAGTTGAAAGGCAGTGCACAGGTTGGTTTGAGCTAAGTCAATCTGACACTTTTCAACTCCTGGAAAAGCAGGTGCCCTAAAGTTGGCTTTTGTAATCCAGAAATTCTTTGAGAGGAGCCAAGAAGTGGAAGAGGGAACAACTTTACCAACTCAAAATGCAGGGTCAATGCTTGGGGAGACAATGTGTTCAACTGTCAATGACATTTGGTTGTTCTTAAAAGAAGAAAAGAGAAGTTACAAGTAGCATCTCTCTTCTCTTTTTAACTTCTGAGTTTTGGCAATAGGGTTGTCTTTTCCTGTGTGTGCAAAAAATGTCTGAAGCTCATCCTCATGGAAATCAGACATGCTGGCAGACCCAGCTCAGTGGGGCCCAATAACACCGCCTTATATTTGAAAAGTTTTGACACGTAAATAATTCTTGGCTGGTGTCCTAGGTTAAATACCATTAACTCCTCCCTGCGGGTGCCAAGGCAGTCATAAACAATCTGACCCAGCGTCTAAGGTCCAAACCATGAGAAAGTGGCAGCATCACCAAGAACTGATCACTGGGGAGAGCTGCTCTCAGAGACGCCCATGTCAGCCACTGTGTCTGGCATTTGCCACACAATACATCTCCAGATGGAGAGGGCAGATCTGCACTTGCTTTCAGAACAGTCATCAATATGGAAACACATCTTTGTATGTTTCAAGGCTGCTTATGAGGAATTTTATCAAGGGATGAACATATCACAACACCTGCTTTCTTCCAGTTAAGATGGACAGGAGTTAAAAGTGATCGTGTGTTCTTACAACAAACTATATTAAATATGCTTTGTAAACTGGAATTGCAAGTTTAAAGTAATTTAAAGAGATGAAGTCATAAAACATTAATGAGGTGACTCAAGTTTGAAAGAGGGGAAGCTGAAAGATCTTAAAGAACAAAAGTGAGGGAGAGAGAAACAGGTATAAAGTGCAGTATATCTGCAGTCATCTGGGTTTCAGGGTTTCAAAAGGCAATCTGGATATGAATTTATCAAAATTACTGATCTTTCTGCCATTGAGGTAACATCAGTTTGAATTTGTTATAAAAATAGATGATCATGATAAGAACAGGCTCCACTTAGAGAGTTCCTACCATATGCTAAATTCTATACTTGCAAAAATTGTATCAGAATCTCTGCTTTAGAGGTGATTAAACAGAGGCTTAACTGATTTAGCTGGATCAAATGTATAGCCTGTCTTTCAGAGCAAGTTAGTTTGAACTTAGGCATGATTTAGTAAAAACAAGACATACATTTAGGTAGCTCTTTGGCTCTTCTTTTATTTTTCTTCTTTTTGTTTATGTGTGTATGTGATACTGGGGATAACACCCAGAGGCACACTATTATTGAGGTACGTCTACAGCTCCTTGTTTTTTTTTTTATTTTTAGTTTTTTGAGACTGGGTCTCACTACATTGCCAAGGCTAGCCTCAAACTTGCTATCCTCCTGCCTCAGACTCCTGAGTAGCTGGACTTACAAGCATGGACCACTGCACCCAGAAGAATCCTTCCTTTTTGAACCATGGTACACATTCACTAGCAAAGATTTTCTTGAGTTTACTTTCCGTAGTTAGAATATAACAAAATCTAATGAAAACAGCAGTCATATGAATTTTTTTTCCATATACATATCCCTTTTCTAGAAATACTAACATGATTCCAAAAAACTGCCTCTACTTCCCAGGGTCCAGTCACCATCCTGACTCTACCTCTGTGTCATTTCTTCTGTCTTTTAGACCCAACAGCGAATCATGTCAGTGAGGGTCCTTGCATTATATTCACTATGACTCATTTGAGCATCGCCAATACATGGGATACTACAGCCCACAGAATTTGTGCTTTTTAAAAGCTAATTGGTTTTGCTGCCTGCTCTTGGAGAAAGTTAAACCAAATGTGAACAGAGCAGAAAGTGGGTTCAAGAGCATCTATACTCAACCTCTGCTTGAACAAGAAAGAAGCAATGTGAGAGACAAGAATGGGAGTGTTGGCTTTGTGCCTGGATTTGTCATTTTTAACTGGTAAAAGCACAGAATGCAGAAGGCTGAAGGCCTGTCTCGTCCATTTCATAGTAACTTACTTTCAGTATTATTTGCTTCACTGTGCTTTAGTTTTATAACACATAAATCAAGGATAATAATAACACCTGACTAATGAAGAGTAGGTGAGATAAATATGATAAGTTATTTCAACAATGCCTGGCACACGGTAAGTGCTTAATACAGTAAATGGTAGCCATTATTTTATATTAGCCTCATCATCTCTTGTGATTACTGTCATGGTGAACACTGCTACCAATATCTGTTGTCAGACTCAGGCCCTCAATGAAAACAGAGACATTAGCAAAGTACATGTTTTTCAAATCTGATTATTGTGTTGAATCAAATCTAATAACTAATGCTATGACAATATGATTTTATGGCAAAATGGAATAATCCACTCAAATAGCACGACTATCTGACCAACATGATAGTCCATAAATCAGTCCAAAAATCAGTCCAGGCATTATTCATTTCCAGTATTCAACCAGCTGGCTTGATGTTTTATTTTACAAAAATTACTTGGTGAATTCAGAAAGCCATTTTGGAAGTTAAATCTATCAGCTGCTTCAAAAACTAAACTTGCTTCTAAATTCCAGTTCCAGTAAAGTTTAGTTCTTTCATCTAGAAAATGGGATTAACAATAGGTATCAAAAAGACAGCTGCAATGATTAAACATAGAAGGTCATAAAGTAATGAAACTTGTACTCACTGAGATCTTATTTTATACCACACATGAGTACTTTTCAAGTATCAACTAATTTAATCTTCCTAACCACTCCATATAATAGTCCAAGCTATTATAATTCCTAGCCTTTAAATAGCAAGTCAATGGCAGCTTCAGTTAGTTGAACAAGCGTCACCACTATGCTTGGCATTTGTCTTCAGAGGCAAGCCTTTCAAAGACTGTCCCCTTCAAGGAGTAGCATCCCCTAGCAACTCCTTCTGCCCAGGTTCCCTAAGGCCTGTCTTGCCTGAAGGGCTCCACACAGTATGGGAGAATTTACCAAGGAGAAAAACAATTTAGTTTTACCTGGGTGACAGCAGTTATGCAGGATGACAAAAGGAGCAGTTAAATTACAAGTTAAGGATGATAATTCACCCTCTCTGGGGACTGTCACTCAGAAAGCCTTGAGAAAATGTATCAGCAAACCAATGGCGAGCTATATTGTTAACAGTCATGTCCCCATAATGCCCTGGCCATTCTCAAACAATAAGGCAAAAAATGAGTCTGTTGTCCCTGGAAAAGCTCTCTAAGCACATGTGCTCTATCTCAAGCTGTCACTCCTTGGAGACCCACTATCAAATGGGTCACCAGGTCACCTCTGTTATCCCCGGGACTCCACAGGACCCTCTGCACTTCAAAATAACAGCTGCAAGCAGAACTCACAACCGCTTTTAAATAAGTGAGTCAAGGAGGAGGAAACACGTAGATAATTTTAAAAATGGCTGCTCTCCTCTCTGTGAAACGGAAGTAAGGGTGGCAGGGGAGGAGCTGAATGTTGTGATGGAAGGCATTGCCTAAAACAAATGTGATTATTTTTTATTTTTCCACAACTATAGAACAGAGCACATTGAAAAAGTTCCATTAAATAAGTAGAAATGAATTATAAGTGCCTGTATTCCCAGAAGATAAAACAATTTATTGGTTATTCAGGGTAAAAATTAATAAAAACATGGAGCTAGCCTCAGTTCAAATCTTTGTTCTCCCATTTCTTGCTGAAAGATGTTTGGTAAGTCAACTTCTTAAACACTCTATGCCTCAGTTTCCAGAGCTGTGTAATAGGCATAATCTTAGCCAGGAGGCCATACAGTTGTTAGGGAGTTAAAATATGTGAAATTCTTCAAAAAGTGCCCAGCATATGACAGCAAGTGGGTAAAATTAACTCTAACTATTTAGCACATTCAACAACTAATTCAATTATTTTATTTTAATTGTATTGCAAGTGAAACTGGTGCTTATAGAAGTTCTATCATTTCCTCAGGACCTTAAAGAACGGGACTGAAGGTCTAGTCAGGTGTCACTGTTCATTGCTTGATTCCATTTCTCTGAGACTAGGAGGCTTGTTGGGTAGCTCCAAATGCTGCCTTGAAAAAGTCATGAAAATTTTGTTAAACTAGATTATTCACCTACAAAATGAGCAAAATCATAACAGCTAGTTTACAGAAAAAATATGGATTCAAAGAGATTGTTACAAGAAGCTAGTAGAAGACCCATCTCATTCCAGTTATCTTCTGCTCTTTGCCATTCCCAAGTAAGGCTGCTCTATTTGCAGGGTACTCGGAAATACTGATATTGCACTTGTTTGATTTTTGCAGGAACGCATTTGACACATTCTCTGGGGAAATTTAGCATAGACTTTATGTTTACAAATACTTTCTTGGAGAGAAATACTCGTGTTATACAAAAGATTCCACAAATTTAGGCAGTTTAAATTTAAAATCACATGAAAACCTGTGTGACCCAATCTATGATTAGGCCTAAGGCCACTTTGATAGACTGAGGTTAAAATTTCAGATTTTTAGAAGACTGTGAGAATGTGACTTTCAGGAAAGTGCTCCAGTAACAAGGAATCTGGCAGCTGTAGGCTTGGAAGTCAGTGTTATGAATAATATATTTTCGTTAAGCACTCACTGGGTAGCATGTTGTGTATCGGAGCACTACACAAGTAGAAGGAAGTTAGCCAACAAAACCTAAAGGAGAGCAGTCTGTTACATGTGACAGAAGGAACAGAAATCCTATGAAAAGGATACCTGGCATGTTTTATGTCTGAGACTTGGTGTGAAGGTGGGATGAAAGAGGAGCCCAGTACCTAAGACTCCCTGTTGGATCAGGAGTTACTCTGAGGCTAACTCATCCCAACCACACCAACCAAGGTGTGATGTGAGGGAGAAGGAAGAGCAGAAACAGTCTAAAAGGATACCAACTTGCAAGGAGGTGCTTTCCTCTGTCCTCTTTAGTAGAAAGAGAGTGAATATAGTATCTTAGTCCTTTGCGCTGCTGTAAGAATGCACCAAATGTTGGACAACTGATAACTATTACAAATGTATTTCTCACAGTTCTGAAGGCTGGGAAGTGCAAAGTCAAAGTGTCAGTAGGTCTGAGGTCTGTGAAGAGCCATTCTGCACTTTCAAGATGATGCCTCCTTGCTGCATTCTCCAGGAGGAACTGACACTGTGTCATCAAAGGCCGAAAAGGGGAACAGCTACTAGTTTAAGCTCATTTTTCCTGACACTAATCCTTCTTTGAAGTGGAGTCCTAGTGACACTCACTTTTCAAAGGTCCTTCCTCTTAATTCCACCCCTATGGAGAGGAAGTTTGAACACAGGGAGAGCTTTGGGACATTCAGAGGATATCATGCAGCCTATCTACTGATGTGTCTCCTCTATAAATGAAGCATAGTTCTTAGCATAAAAGGCTTGGGTCACTGACATTGAGTCACCAGTGTTAAGGGTGGTACTGGACTATAGAAAGCCCAAGTAGATACATTTTTTGAAAGAGAAGAAAATGAGGAATTTATTAATAAACACTTTGTCTCTGTCAAATTCAGACAAAGTATAAACCAGCTTTTATCATACAGATGGTAACTCAGAGAATTTAGTGCAGAAAGACCAGTGTTAAGTAGAAAATATGTTAGTCATTAATTCTTAACAAAATCACTGAGGAATTTTACAAAAATGCATATGATTGGATCGCTCCAAACCCAATAATAGAATATACTACCTGAAGATCAATGTACAAGAACAAGCATTCACCCGTTCCACCAATATGAACTAAATCTCTCCCATGCGTGGAGGGAGGGCCTTAAAGGTGATGGATTCGGGTAAGAAACAGTACTTACAGCTTATTCTTAATACAGCTCATAGCCTAAAATTGACTCTGACATCAAGCAAAATAATTTCATAAAAATAATGACTTTATGACGCTTGCTATATAGAAAAAGCAGTATTGTATGTTCTGCCATACACTGAAGGTACAGAAAAGAGTTTGACACAGTTTCCCCATATCACTCAGATGAATCCTCCATCCAAAACCGCTGAGTTGGGTCTTTCTTATTTTCTTCTAGTTTTTGTTTGTGCTTGTTCTTCCCAGTACACTAAATTCACTTATTTAAAAACACCTTTATGTTTTCTTTCAAAATGGATAGAAAGCTCTCAAAGTGCTCTCTATGTCAATAGCACGAGGTTAAGAGAAACGATTGAGTAGTGATCCCCATACAACGGAGAAGCTCTTGAGCCAGGAAATAAATATGTAAAGTGGGTTGATCATTAAAATAAAACCGTTCAAACATTAATCTGTACAACTCCCAAGGACACCTTCTCCTATTTCCACCCTGAAACCTACAATTTTCTTTTAACTATCAGTGTGACAAATAGCATGATCAACTAAAAAACACATTTCAACTTAGGGTTCCAGCACACTAATGTTGCACAGCATAATAAATTACTTCTTATCTAAATGACCTTATTTTTCATATTTTTCTATTGCAATCCTTGTATATCATCATGGGTACCATTAATATTAAGAACTTCTGATGGTGTCAGTAAGCACTGTGGATTTATTTGAAATCCATAACAAAAGTGGAGTTCTGCATATTCAACAGAGATAACAACCAACTCTCCTTTAAAGGAAACTGATGGGTTTAATGTAGCACAATTTTTCTCTGAAAAACAATCAGTTATCTGAATTACCTAGTGTGGAATTTAGTGCCTTCTAAGAAATTTGGCAGGGCTGCAGGACATTCTGAGTTTGTTAGTATGGATGGGCTCAGGGAAAAACATGTGGAGTATTTATGTAAGAGGGATTAGTCTGACTAGAAGGACCCAGCCTCCGCAGGCTTGTGTCTGTCTCTGTTCCCACTTAGAGCTCACAGTGTGGGAAAGGGAGTAGAAGAAACAGCCTGAGTATTTGTCATTTGGAAGTTGTTTTGAACTGAAGGGCTCAGAGATGTGAAAATCCTCCTACAACTGTGAAATTTCTAGAATGCTCAGTGTAATGATCTTCTCGTTGTTCATCACATCCTCTCGCTTTCCCTGTCCTGCCTTCCAGTGATTTCTGCTACAGATTCTGCTGACGTTAGCCAACAAGACACCCAGCTTTCATTTCATCTCTGAACTGCTTTACACTAAAACATCACCCTGTCATGACAATGCAAAGGTCCCTTGTTTCATTATTTTTAGACATTTTTTAGGGTATACTACTTTTTTTTTAAACCAAAGCTATTCGTTACTTTTATTATGTTGTCTTTTTCTTTCAAGTATACCACAAATTCTTTTCACCAATGGCAAAATGAGCCTTTCAGAGATTTCTCTGGGTCTTTTATCTTAGTCATCTTATAAACATAGAGATGAACAAAATGTCAAATTCTGAGTCAGTATGCTATGGTCTGAAGAGCACCAAATTGGATTTGAATCTCGGTTTTGTTTTCCAATGACCTTGAGCATGTGAAAGTCAGGCAAAGAATTACATATAAAGGAGTATCTGGTTACTTATAAATCTTTCTCTAGATCTCTAAAATGTGTATTTCTCTAATGAATCTAAGAGCACATGTAGCATGATTTTAAAATACTCTCCAAAAGAACTAAAACTTTGCTATATATTTGTGTGTTGATATTTTTTGAAAACACAAGATAAATAATAATCCTCATCACAGAGGCAATAGTATAAGTCAAATGGGGATTGATAAATCCATTATTGTAGCTAAGCAGATTTTAAATAACATTTCTGAGTGACAGTTCCTGCAACTGTAAAACAAAAAGATGAAGCCTTTTTCCTTGACTTTTTGTAAGATTAAACAAAATAATGTAAGTGAAAACACCTGGCATGAGATCTGACACAGGGGTGAGAAAATAAATGCTAGCGATTCTCACAATCATTGACACAAAGCTGTGTTCTTTTCAAAAGCCTAT
>NW_022900947.1:12810760-12847528 GCF_012274545.1 Fukomys damarensis | reverse complement strand
CCAGACTAAGCCAATGCTGCCAAGAAATTTCATGTAAACATAAATCCCAGGGTCAGTGACATTGTAAATTCCCATTCTGAAATGAAGAGCCTCTAGTAGATTTTTATATGTATCAGTAAAGTCTTTCAGTCTATTTCATTCATTCAAACATTTTCTCGACCTGTTGGTCTTGTAAGAAGCCTGCCATATTTTATTTATGCAGTCATTAGTATGGCAAATATTTAGCAAGTAGAAACTATGTGCCGGGTATTATTTTATTAGAAGCTAGTTTCTTTTATAGTCAAAAAGGAGCAAGGAAACAAAAATGCTACAGCATTGCAATGTGATCAGGGTGAGCTT
Organism: Fukomys damarensis; assembly: GCF_012274545.1. NCBI lineage: Eukaryota > Metazoa > Chordata > Mammalia > Rodentia > Bathyergidae > Fukomys > Fukomys damarensis. Next base: position 12,847,189 of record NW_022900947.1, on the reverse strand, counting down.
ATTTTAAAAGGAATCCTAAAAGAATGTCCGCAATTAATTATCAAGACTAATTTACTAAAAATGTTTGTGTAGTTTTAACAATAGTACACTTCATTTCTGTAGTGCCGTGAGGTTGATGAAGCTTCTTTTCTGAAGCATTTCATGGACCCCAAAACTTTACTCCAAACCTACTAAAATCACTTATTTTCAGCCACTTTATCACTAGCCAACATTCTTAAAAACAGCCCACCAGCTGGGGATTACTTAACTTCCTGGTTTGAAGTCTCCCCGGGCTTTTCCTATGTACCTCTGCTAGGCCACATCCACAGCAGCTCCCTCCCCTTGCTCACAGAGTTCAAGCTTGGGGCAGCCCTGAGCCCTTTCCGAGGCCAGCAGGGCTGGTTTCTGCCTCAGTGACTTCACACTGTTTATTTCACCTGAAAAGTATTTTCCTCTCATCATCGTGAATCTAGCTCTTTTTTTATTAATTGGCTTTCAGCCTTCTTAAACACTCAGTAGAGTTGTCCCCCACCCCTGGTCTCTATTATTCCAACCATCATGCTGTTGCTCTTTTGGCCAGAGACTGATGCCCCAAAGCATCATACTTCAGTGTGCTGAAGTGGAGAAACAGTTTGAGAACAAGGTCTCTTTGACCTCTCCCACCACTTGTTTTGGGTCTCTCTCTCTCTCTCTCTCTCTCTCTCTCTCTCTCTCTCTCTCTCTCTCCTCCCTCCCTTCCTCCACCCCCTCTCCCTGTTCAAGGACTGAGCAGGGCTTTCTCAGTATTTTTTTTTCATTATTTTTTATTTTTTTGAGACCAATCCTTCTGCCTCAGCCTCCTGAGTACTTGGCACAGATATCTCTTTATCAGCTGGGATGGGACCTATCAAAAAGAATACAATAGCCTTCCATTTACTCCTTGAAAACTCATCATCTGTCAAAGAAAAGACTGGAGAATGTGCCCATACCTGGATGCCCTGTGTCATAAGATATCTTCTCACTCATTCATGTTCCAAAGAAATCTTTTATGAGCTAATTTCTGGATCCATTCATTTTCCTAAAATCACTTACCATTGCTTAAAATTACCTACATTCTCCATGTCCATCTGCCCTATGAAGAAAGATTATAAGCTTCTGTGATGGTTAATCTTGATTGTCAACTTGATGGAGAAACTCATAGGAAATCAGGAAAATACACCTCTAGATGTCCGTGGGTGTTTCTAGAGATTATGAGGGCTCTAACTTCATCAGTGGATTAATCTACTGATGAGAGCATACTTTGATGTCATTCTGCAGAGATGATGGAAGCAGGAGGTAGAATGTGTCATGGGAGCCTGATCTTGGAGACTACACCTGATCATCTGCCACTCCCTCTCTTGCTTTTGCTCTCCTCTGCTCCTGGCTGTCACAAGGTGAACTGCTTTGCACCACTGCAGGCTCCTGGTCCTGCCTCTCCTCAACACAACAGTAATGGAGCCAGCCAACCATGGGCTGCAACTTCTGAAACTGAAAACCAAAACTCAATCTTTCCTTCTTAATAATTATTTATCCCAGCACCAAAAAAGCTAATACAGTCCTTAAGTCTGCCTGGGTTCATAGGCGCTCACCTTCTTGTGATTCCCCTGTGTATTTTTAATGAAGTTCTGTACTTCATCTCCTACTAATCTAAATATTGTTGTTTCATTCCAGTGAACCTTCAGAAGGTAACAGGGAAGCTTACCTTACCTTGTTTCTATATTTTTGTTATTTATAGCCCGTTAGCATTATTCATGAAAATGTGCATTGATATAGTCACATATTGAGTAACTCTCCAATAGAATGTAAACCTACAGCACAAAGAGTTCTTGCTTACTTCTAGGCATCTCCTTATTGCACAAGGAAAACAGCATAGAGAGATCACATGACTTAAACTGATGTAGGGGCCTATACACAGGATATAGCATAATCAGCAGTTTCTTTCCATCCTATTTTATGTAAAATTATATTTCACAGTAGACAATTTGTGCGCATAAAAAGACTTAATCCTTTATCTTTAAGGTCTAGTTTTTAAAACAAGATATTCACTCATTAATAGTTAATGATCTGAAGTTTAATGGGCAACAAAATCCAATAATACAGTGAGTCCGGATACAAGCGTACCCTAGTAATCAGACAGTATGTTCTGAGTTTGCAAAGAGAATATAAACAAATGTGCCACAAGAAGCATTTTTTTTTCTTACTAAAGTATCATCATTTGTATTTTGATTTCATGTTGTTTGATTCTTGGTTGCTATTTGACTTTTTTCTCTTTGTTTAAATGAATGCCATACACAAGACTCTCCTGAAAGCACTGGTTTCTATGCATTTATTTTGTATATTAAAGTTTGTTATGGCCGTGTTTAGATGTCCCCCCAAAGTCTCACGCGGATGAGGTGAGACTTTCTTTCTCAGAGGTAGTTGAATCTGAAATGCGTGATGCTGGGGTTAAGGGCCTGTGATTACTAAACAGCTACAGGTAAGTGATTGGTTTGGCACCGCCCTAACTCTGGCGGTCTGAGCAAGACTGAAAAGGGGCAGAAAAATGCTGTTAAACTCCCTTGTTACCTTTGCTACTTTGTGAGCGCCATGTTGCTTCTCCTCTGCCATGTCTGTTTGCCATCTGACAATGGATACATTAAACTCATTTGTTTGCCAGCTGACTATGGACTGAAACCTCTATGAACTGTAGGCCAAATAAACCCCTTCCCCTTTAACTACGGGTATTGGGAATTTTGTCTCAGCAACAAAAGTAACTAACACAAAGTTATTTTTAATAAACTTTCTCTTGAGTATTTCATAAGTTTGTCTGAACCATTTGAAACAAATGAAGATATGATACTAGTGATATTTGAAGATCAGCATTGTGGCGCACAATAGGGCAATCATGAAAATAGGCACCAATATGGGAAAATTTTCACTTTTGGAGGGAGTCAAATGTTTTAAAAAATTTTACTATAGTTATTTTTAAAGAATTATAATTTCTTATGAAAATTTATTCTGAAAATGTTATTAGCAATCAATATTTTAAATTTTTCCATCAATTTTAATATTTCTTCTTTTCCCTCACCTATATGAGACACCACCATTAATCATCCCAATAGGTTCACTTTATGCCTATGTTAAAAATATGTTGAAAAGACTTGCATCCCAGAGAAAATGATCCAAATGAAGAAACTCAGACTTTATCCTGCTATGTGTTATTTACACACATTACATTAGTGAAACCATTGCTACCTGGGTGTTAGGAGATAAATTCCAAACATTTTGGCCTTTAATTAATCCTGTGGATATCGACTGTGTCTTTATTTGTCTTAGCTCTTTCTTACCTGTTACCTACTGAGGTAAAAGATACACAGTAAGTAGTACTCACTGTCAAATCAAATAGCATAAGTACTTTTGTGACTAAAGAGGGTAATTTGTGCACATATTTGAAGAGAATATTTGAAGTAGAGCAGGTTACAAATCAAAATGGAGTCACTCAGGCCAAAATTCCAGTTCACCAAGGTAAATCCAAAATCTTTACCTAAACTTTGGAGAAACCATGATTAGAGAAATAAATTTTCCAAAGAAGCCAGTTTTAATTGACATAATAATGAGGTTCTCTCTGCTTTAATCCTTTCACAAAAAGATCGTCTGATGTTAGTTTCTTAGATATTTCCCTATTGTTCTGTTTTCTTATTCCCATCTTACAAGGAAAGTTACTTTGAAATGACCAATTTATTCTTTGTTCTTTTGTGTCTTCTTTTTTCACAAACAAACAAAGTTCTGCTTACCCCTTCAGAACACTCATTCTATGTCATGGAATGAATTCTTGGCTAGATTTGAGAATCAAAATAGAGCCAGTTCAGATCTTTTAACTAAATTTTTATAATTTTGTTCTTTGACAGATCTCACTTTTAGAATTAATTAGTAACTATAGGTTGCAGGACATAAAGTTAATACTCATGACCTAATTCCTTTGCGATAATGACACAATAAAACACAATCTCAAATATGTCACCCCAAAATGAGTATAAAGTTAATAAAATGTGTACAACATCCAAATGAACAAAAGTATCAAATTCCAGTGAAAGAAACCAAAGAACTAAAGAAATGGAGAATCATTCATGGTCATGGATATTCAGTACTGACAAGATAGCAGTTCTTCCCAATGACACCGGGAACAAGATTTTGAGAGAAAATGAGTAGGCAGCGACAAGTTTTCCAATCAGAGGAAGAAAATAAGCCAGGTTGTTAATTAATCCAGCAAACTTTTGTATCCTTTGAGATAAGAAAGTGGAATGGACGGGCAAACTGAATAAGACTGATGCAAGCAAAGATGGCAGTAAATCTGATCAAAAGTGAATTCTCAATTGCATTGTATTTTCACTGTAATGCATTCTTTGATAAGATTTTAACTCATAGGGAGATATAACACATTTCTAAGTACATTTTGAAACATGCATAAACTCACCCCTGGACAGTAACTAAACTTGACCCTGTGCAGAGAGCCCCTACCCTTTTTGAAAAAAAAACAATGGTTAATGACATTCATTGGCAACCTCATGAAAGTGAAAGACTTCCTTTGTGTGGAGTCCTTCTGTTAAGTCAGCTTTGTTGCCCTTAACTAAGCTACTGTGCCAGTAGGGTCGCTTGCTATGCTAATTTTGTGTAATAATCTTTTTCATTACTTTCGTTTAGAACTAGGCTATGTCTAATTTTCATCTTACACAAGGCTTACAACACATTGTATCTGGTAACACCAGTTTGATTTATAGATTTAATGCAAATCCAAGCAAATCCAGGTAAGTTGTTTTGTGAATATCATCAAACTGATCCTAAAGTTTACATGGAAAGAAAAAAGGCCAAAAATCATCAAAGCAATATTGAATGAGAGGAGCAAAGTTGGAGAACTGTTAACTGCCAGGCTTCAAGATTGAGTATAAAACTATGTTAATCAAAATGCTGTAATATTGGTAAAAGGGTAGAAAAATAGATCAATGTGACAATAAGGTTCAGAAATAGATGCATACAAATACAATCCAAGAGACAGAATCTGCTACCCCAGAATATGCCTCTCTGGCAGAAAGATCATATTGAGCTAATTATCTTGAGAAACAGTATACCCAGAAAAGGTTATAAAATCAGAGTGTGACCCATTCTTTTGTAAGGGGAATGTACATTTATACAGAATATCTGATTTGTAAGGATGTCTCTCCTTCTCAATATTGGGAAAAGAAGGATGGCTATAAGTCACGAGAGATTCTTACCAGGGAGAAGGCACTAGGTACTGCAAACATGTGGCAATAGAAAGTAAAAATTGAAGACCAAAGTTGCAGTCGACTAGGACAGTACAGATGCCCTGAAGTTGCTAGGCTATGGCACGGGAGTGGGAGGAAGGGTAAATAAATAGAGCCTAGTGGAATCAAGGACAGTGAAATTCTTCGGGATGATAGTGTAATAGTTGATATGAACTATTATGCATTTGTCAAAACCCACAGAATGTAATATATAGGGAATGAATTCTAATGCAAACTGCAGATTTTGGATGATGATGATGAGCCAAGGCAGGCTCATCATTCGTAGCAAATGTACTGCCGTGATGCCTGGTGATGATACTGGGGTGTCTATGGCTTGAGGCGGATCAGTGCATTTGGAAACTCCAAGTAACTTTCTGCTCTGTTTTGCTATGAATTTCAAATTGCTCTTAAAAATTGTCTATTTAATAGAAGATGGCAACAGAAAAAGGCACAGAAATCATTTCAATAGACTCTCAAAGATTATTTAACAGTAAGGTTAAAAGTCAAAGTCAGTCACAAGTTTTTTATTCTATTATTTCAAGCTTTATAGGGACCACTTGTGCCCAGACAGCAGTTAACACATAAAAAAATGAACGAAACATGTGAAAACATCGAGAGTGAAAAATCTATAGGAAATAAAGTTTTACAACTAATACCTGAAGTTTTGTTTTTTAATGCAAGATAGATGAACAAAAGAAGAACACAGCAGCTTGGTTTAACCAAAGCTTTCATTTGTTTCTTTTTTTGTTTAAGAAAAGTTACCGACATGTACCACCATACCCAGGTCCTAGTTTTATAGGATCCAAGAACCTTCTAACGGAAGTCTCAGAGACCCCAAAAGATGTAGGTAGTAAGCCTAGTGAAAGAAGTAGATAATCGTGGATGGCTCTGTAACAAAGGGTATGACCTAACAGTAAACTGGGGAGAACCCAGCCAGGACTTTTTCGTCAGATTCTACTTTCCTTTCCTTTTAGTCTTCCTTCCTTCTTGATATGGAGCAAGAACCTTCTGGAATGAAGGTCATACAGAGACAAGAGCTTAGGGTTGGGGCAAACCAGACAACCAATTGGACTGAATGTGTCAAAGGTCATAAAAACCCAAGGCTAGCATATCAGACACAATGTTTCCTACAAAGAGAGGATGTGCACAGAGCATGGGACCCAAAATGGTGTCAGACTTGCAATTCCTGAGCTCTGAAGGCCAATCATAGAAGTGTGATTTTCAATCATTCTTTTACATGGGGCACAGCCAATCAAAACTTGCTGTTTCCGATCTTTCATTTATATTGGATGAGAAGCCAAGCAAATTTTTCAATAGGACTTTTCTATCTGGCATGAGAACAACTAAATTTTTGATAGAATGAATTTCTACCTGGGTTGTTTGAAGGAGAGGGCTATAAATCAAGATATCTTGGATACAAAAGACTCTTTTCCCCTTATCCTTGGGCCACCATGAGCCTTTTCACAGGCCCTCTTTAACCTTGTACGGTGTACCACTTTTCTGTCTTCAGTAAATGTATCCTTTTGCTGACTTTTCTGTGTAGCTTTGGGAAACAAAGGACCTAGAAAGAAACCTAGCAGGACCCCTCATCCAGTATTGATACTTTTAGGTCAGGTGAGAGAGTTTACTTATGACTATACCTCACATAGAAATATGAGAAGAGATCAGTATGGCTTTCTCCATTGCTGTGTTGTACTGTTTTGGAGGTATTATCCTCTAAATTCTGATAATATGATGTGCTAAAGTTAGATGAAGATTTACATTGAGTACCCAATCTATTTGCATAAGTAATGTATGTATCATGAAAATATTGATATAAAATCAAGTATGTTCTCAGTGATATCCGCACATTTCATGGATAAATTCTGATTCATTAGAGCAGGAGTCATATGTTTCCAATAGGAAAGAAAAAGGAGGGAATTTTGGTTTCTTTGTTCTCTGGAATATTTTCAGGGCCTATAAGAGCATTAAGCATCTTGTAAACTGTTATGGGTAAGATCTAAAATATTTCCTGAAAGTCTGATGCTCAAAAGTGGGCTTTTGAAAGGTAATTTTATCATGGGGTCACTGAATGGGTCCTTGGGGGTGCCCAGTCATAAGCGGCCGGTCACTGTTGGTGTGGTCTGGAGGAAGGCGTCTTGTCCCTGGCTCCTTCCTGCTCCCTGGCCGCCATGACACAAGCAGCTCCTCCACCACGCTCTTCCCCAGTGCTATTTCTGTCTTGGAGCTGGCCAGCCATGAACTGAAACGGACTAAAACTGTGAGCTAAAAATAAACATTTCCTAGTTTTAGTTGCAGGTATGGCGTATTTTTGTCAGGGTGACAGGAAAGTGTCCAATACAGAGATAATAGGTTTGAAGGTAATTTTTTTTTCTTGAATGAATGACTTTTTTTTATAACAAATACATATACACATAAGTACATTATTATATTTCATTATTATATTTCAAATTTTGTCAGAGACTTCATCACTAATTTTTCTATCTTCAGAAGTCCCTTTTTGTTTTGTTGCTTATTTCTAATGCTGTAAATCATTGCTAATGAAAAACAAATATTTCTATTGTCTTTTCTTTCAGGCACATGATAGGATTCCATTTCTTGCTCACTCTTATAATTTCATGGGGTCATTTTTTTTTTTCAACAGATGCTGAGGGTTATAGGCACATTTATTTTTTTATTTTATTTTTTTCTGTTCTTTCTTGAGTTTATTGGTGCAATCCAGGTATACAATACAGTTACATTCATCATTGGAATTCTGTACCTTTACATAATAGGTCTTGATTCTCATTTTTTCCCCTTGTCCCTGCCCTCCCTTTACCCCTTCCTCCCCTCCCCATTTACAAACACTTTATTTTCTTTTTTTCAGTTTCTCATATTTTTTCCCTCTCCCTTATTACCTTTCCCCCACCCTTCCCACTTTCCCTACACCTTTAGCCCTTTACTTCCTATTTCACATTATTAATTATCTCATTAGGATCCTGTGTACTATTTTAGTTTTTCACACCAAAGAAACTATTCAGCATTTCAGTTAAAGAAATCTCTGTATGAACATTAAAAATAGGGAATCCTAAAATGAAACTAAAAAGGAAAGTAAAAGAGAAAAGGCAATGATGTAACATTAAAATAATCCTTAAGTTTGGAGATGAAAATGGTCACTGAACATATTTAAATTGCTTCTTGCTCTTATAGTCTTATCTTATTCTTTTTTTTCATTATTTAGAGAATGCTTTATTAGTTTCTGTAATCAAACCCACGTAGATATGACCTTACATATTTAGTATGATGTGTTCCCTGTATACATGGAAAAAAAATTTTTAAAAATTAACATTTCTAGACCAATATGGCTGTCCATTTCTGTACAAAGCCAACTCAACACAGTAAATTGGGAAAAATTTTTCCAAAGTTAACAGCACCGTTAAAGTTTCCAAAAATTCAATTTATATTTATATAAAAAGACTAATAATAGCAGTATGTTATTCATTGATAGCAGCAACAGCTTTTCCAGGTTCTGCAGTCATCTGAACAAAATTATAGACATTCAGCACATTCCATTAAAAAAAAAAAAAAAAACAAAGAAAAGAATAATATCCAGAAAACAGCAAAGTTCTGTTGCTGTTGTGGTACCTGGCACCATTTTTTTTATTAGCATCTTAATCATCATCTGGAAAGAGAACATTCTAGAGTAATATCATTAAAAATAGCTCTGATAAAGCATGGTCACTACTACGTATCATAAAGCAGGTACAAGATATTTTACATTCACAGAGGTATGATACAGTACCGTCCTACATCAATAATACTAGAATCAGTTTTGGTTTGAAATTTACTTTGTCTGCAAATAAGATTGCTACCCCTGTTTTTTTCTGGGCTCCTGTCACATGGAGAATTGTTTTCTATCTTTTCACTTTCAGTCTATGGGCTTCTTTTTGCACTAGGTGTGTTTCTTGTATACAACATATTGTTGGATTTTGCTTCTTATTCCATTTTGCCAGTCTATTTCTCTTGATTGGTGAGTTGAGGCCATTGACATTGCTGGTTATAACTGATATGTACTGACTTATTATTGACATGTTATTGGCCTTTTGTTGACTCTTTTTACTTTTTCACCTTCTCCTTTTAATTTCTTGCCTTGCCTATTTGATTTGCTCTGTTGGGCCTCATGGTGTTGTTGCCTTCATTGTCTTTTTCTAGGATCTTGTTTAGAATTGCTTGTAGTGCTGGTTTGGTATTCATGTAGTTTCTCAGGTGTTCTTTGTCGTGGAAGTGTCTTATTTCCCCATCCATTTTGAAAGAGAGTTTTGCTGGATACATCAGTCTAGGTTGGAGGTTGTTCTCTTTTAGTACTTGAAATATCTCATTCCAGGCTCTCCTTGCCCCAAGGGTTTGTGTTGAAAAGTCTGCTGTGATTCTGATGGGCTTTCCTTTGTATGTGATTTGTTTCTTTTCTCTTACTGCTTGTAGTATTTTGTTCTTCTGTTGGGTTTCTGGGATCTTGATTATTATATGTCTAGGTGTAGATTTTTTTTTATTGTAGCTAGTTGGGGTCCTATATGCCTCAGTTATCTGAATGTCAAATTCTTCCCCTCTGTTTGGGAAGTTTTCTGTCATTAATTCTGTGAACAGCTTTTTAAACTCATTTGTATTTTCTCCTGCTACTTCATGTATTCCTATCAGTCTTATGTTATTCTTCTTTGCATCATCTAGGAGTTGGCGATTTCTCACGATCCCTTACTGTTTTTAAGAGATCTCTCTTTTCATGGTCACTGACTGCAATCTTATCTTCTATATCTGAGAGTCTATCTTCGCATTCTTTTATTCTGTTGCGTACACTTTCAATAGAGTGTTTAATCTCCTGGATATCTGTTTGAATCTGTTTTATGGATTCCATTTCTTTCCTATGTTGGGCGTTTATTTTTTCCATTTCTTTCTTATGCTGGGCCTTCATGGCTTCTATCATGGTCCTGAGCTCATCTATTTTTTTGTCAGTTTCTGCTCTAGAGTCTCGAATCATGACTTCCATTTTGCTCACTATCTCTATGGTTATCTAGGAAATTATTTCTGTTTTGAATTTTTCTAGAGCCTGATTGATCTGTTTTGTTACTTCCTGTGCTTTGAGTTCAGGGTGTCCTGGTGGTTCACTATCAGCCTTTTTATCCTCATTTGCCCTACTATTTGCCACTGGTGAACTGGAAGTCTGTCCTTGTGTCTTGCTTAAGTATTTTCTCATTTTTATTTTTGTTGTCAGATTGTCCTTGGTTTAATCTCTGGGTTATCACCCAAATCTTCCTGATATATTTGCACCCTAGCTTCTGTGTCTTTAATGACTCACAGACATTCTCATCTTCATAACATCAGAGAAACAGCTCATCAAATCGATTGCAATGCTTTATCCCAACTGATACAATCAGCAGCACATTAAGATCAAGCACAACTTGGAAACTGACCACCTGTGGTAGTCACTAGTCTATCACCCTGAAATCATTTGAATTAAATTGAAATCAAGAAGCAGTCCAGAACATGGACTGAACCCTGTGATGCTGACTCTCCTCGGGCTGCAAGGTCCAGATTGAGTTCCCCAATCTTCTGAATGGTTGAACTCCACAACTTTCTATTACAGGTTTCCCACGCTCTTTCTTTAAAGATATTCAAAGTTGGGAACTCAGAAAAATACCCTTGATGACCACCTCTGGCTCTCAGAGTGGGTCCAAAGACTGGCACAGTCAGGAGGTCTGAGAGTGGGGGGGGAACTTATGGGGGTTCAGGGGTGCCTGCATGGCTACCTCCCGGCGCTTGAGCAACGCTGACTGGGTCGGGGGCAGGCGTGGCTCTCTTTCCTGCGGTGGATCGGGGCCCAGGCTACCTCCCGGCGCTTGAGCGATGGTGGCTCCATAGGGCCATTTTTGACCTATGAGTTGTGCACAGAAGTGACAGGTTCTGAAGCATATTCTTCATTAATGCAAGGTATGCTTGTACTATTTTAATAATTTGTTATGTGAGTGACCTACACTGAACCATAGAGAGAGCAAAACTAAACTTTGTTGTGGTAGGCCACTAAGATGTCAGGATTGTTGGTCACTATGTACCTCTTAACTGATATTACCAACCATTAGAAAACAATATTAATGATTATTGATTTTACCAAGCTTTAATTACTAGCTTACTACATTTTTAATATTTTTATTTTTCCCTGTTATTTCCAGTTTTCAATGAAATCTATTTGCATTTTAGTTAGAAATGTACTGAATGTATACATGAATTTTCTGAGGATTTAAGGTTTTATAATTACTGAGTTCCACTACAGCAGTTTCAGTGACTTAAAATTTTATTTGGTCCTCAATAAAAACATTTTAAATTTATCTCTCTTATACAGTAGGTGGGACTTTTTTCTATTATGATTTATGTGTGATTAATATACTTATATCAGATGATATTAATGTATCATGTTAATTTTTTGTATAAAATATTTTAATTACTAGCAAAGTATCTGACATGGTATTATTTTACATGTTAATTTTTAAATTACTTAATTATATTTTATATTTCTGTATTTTCTGTTCATTTTTTAACAGTGTATAGAAACACAAAATATATTAATTTTACTTATTCTATTGGAGGAATATTTATACCAGCATCACTTTTAAAAAATAACATCAAATGAGAAATATTTATACAACAAAAGAGTTCTGAGCAAGAAGCTATTAAATAAAACTTCTAAATCATATGACACTACCAGTAGTATAAACAGCTTTGAAATTAGTGTAAAGTATTACCATAATTTCAAAGGTCATTATGCTCAGAAAAGTAATCTTCCATAAGAAATGCTTGAAGCTATATAATTGCAGAAGCATTTTACTGCTGCAAAACAACAGTGAAGCGAGGTATTAACACCAGTTCATTTTACCTATTTTGATGTTCCATAGTCAGAAAGACCAGTAACACCCAGTTGAGTGTTTCCACGTTTTCTGCAAATCACAGTGTTTGCAATTTCTTGCTTAAATTAATACTTAGCTCAAATGTTATGTACATTTCACATTTCAGCAAAATTCTACTTGAAAATTCTTCAAATTTCAGAGCTACCCCAGCCCCTCCTTGCTTCCTTTAGTCTATGTTCTCTCTCATCTTCCCACTGATTTCCCTGATTCCAGATCTCTTACAGTTATTTACCCAGTGACCCTTCAAGGACAGCATGACCTTGCTTTCACCCGAACTCCATTTCTCACGATGAGAACATGAGTGAGATTTGTGACAGGAAATTTTGCATTGCTTTAGCTAATAAATAGATATGGGGGCTGGGGAATGAGCCGTGAGTGCTAGTGAACATTCCAAAATGGCGCAACTACATCTACCCCAGAACTTTCTCCCTCAGCAGGTTTTCAAAATTTGGGAGGTTGGGAAGTTTTTAGTTATATGAGGTGCAGAAGAGTTATTAGACAAGGGCATAAATGCCAAATATCTTCCAGAACAAGGTAAATAATCATACATAAACCACAACTAAAGTGACACCAAACAATAAATAAAAAACAGAAATGAAATATTCTTTAAAGTTGCCTCACTGTACAAAAGCAATAATGGACATTTAATTTCTGGTTTTCTGCTTAACAAAACACAATAGTACAAGTGCATTTTATACCTCCTCTCAATTATTTTGCCCTTGAAATATAAAAGGAACATGAAAGCTTTGAAAATCAGTAGAAAATCTCCAGCTCTCTCTTTCCTATTCCTACACTGGAGTAGCATGTGTCAAAGTATATTTTGGATATCCTGTGCCCCTGAGAGAACTACAGAAATACTACGCCTATAGCAAGAAAGAGCTATTGCATCAACTCACTAAGATTTTTAAGGTTGCCTTTTACTGCACCAGATCCTAGGCTATCCTAACTGATATTTCCTCTTTGGACAATGTGAGCCACATTACTTTATGTATTTATTATGTACTGAATTTTGTCCTCTTAAAATTCATATGCTGAATCTCTGACCCCCAATGTGTTTACTACATTTGTAAACAGTAGTATCTTTATCCAATACCATTGATGTCCTTAGATGATAAGGAAGTAAACACCAGCAATGTGTACACACAAATGAAAGACTGTGGAAGGACACAACAAGAAGGTTGCTTTCTGTGATTTAAGGAATGAGAGAGAGAGAGAGAGAGAGAGAGAGAGAGAGAGAGAGAGAGACCTCAGGAAAAACCAAGCATGACAATGCCTTCATCTTGGACTTCTGGTCTTCAGAATTATGAAAAAATGTAGTTTAAACTACACAACCTTGGTGATTTGTTATGGAAACCTTCATAAATTAATGCAATTCTAGTTCTACCTTCTTGAGAACATTTTTCACATCCTCAGCCACAGGCCAGCCCCGTGAAGTTACTGTCTCAAGCCCAGGTCCCACAGCCTGTCACTCAGGACCTCTTGCTTGCATAGGAAAGAAACTTTGGAGTTTCTCTTCAAATGATTGTGAGCCATCCAATCTGTGCTTGAATCCAGCTCATCAGTTAATTGTGCCTGCGTTTTAATCACTGTCCTTCCTTAAACTTATTGTGAGATCTTGGGCAAGTTACTTTATTTCTTTTTACCTCCATTCACTCATAAAAAAAAAAAAAAAAAAAAAAAAAAAAAACATAGTAGTAGTAACTATCCCATATTGTCATGGAGAAGATAAACTTGATTCATGAAAACAAAAATCACTTTTTGATTTACAGTGAACACTTAAGAGAATGTTAACTTTCATTATGATAACTTTTAGATTAGAATGCCCACCTGCGTGGGTTACCTGAATCACAAAATCCTCAAAACTCGTTGGGACTAAGTTAAAGCAAGTGAAACACTTTTGTGACCTTCGAAGGGTAGATTATTTAGCGTTCTAGTTGCTCTCCTTACCTTTATTTTAGTTGTTGGCCAGAGAAACCTGATAAATCTTTTAAATTCTGTGTCTCAGGTCAGCCAAGGTCCCTTTCCAGTATTCCTCTAGAATAAGTAGAATTATGAGCCTTGGACCCTACTCAGGAGTATGGATATTTAAGCATGTTTGTTCTACCATTACTTCTATAGCATTGTAATGGCAAGTTTCCCATATGCCTTATACTCAATTCTATTCAACTCCTAAGGTAATCTAAGTCTTTTTTTTTTGACACCTAAATAACAATAATGACTAATTAAAGTTCATCAAGAAATTTACTAAAAAATCAAGTAACTTATAAGTACAGTATTAGAAATGCTTAAAGGAGACTGTGGGCAGTTTGGCAGAAAAATGCAACTTCATTTGAATTTTGTAACAAGGAAATAAAAACCAGAAATATGTTCTTATTCACACTAAAGGAAATAGCTTCTATCAGCTAGAAGATCAGCTCCAATAACTTCAGGGATCCATTTGGCTTTATTAGGTCTGTAGCCATTGTGATGGGCTAAGGGCTTTCTTTGGAAGGAAAGTAATTACTGTACCAGAGCTCTAGTCAAAGAAATGCAATTGTGTTTAAAAAATCTACTTGCTCAGCACAATTTAGGCACTCTCTGCCTTTCAGTAAATTGGATCAATAGCTGGCAGATATACAGATCTCCGTGATGGTCAGATTTTAAGTCCGCCCACTTTGGTTCTACAATGATCCTACAGTGAAAGAAAAACCATTGTGTGAAAACATTCTCATCAAAAACTACCTTGGTTGGTACTTCATCATTTTCACAAAGCATTTACTATTGTATCCTGGGGTTTTAAATGGAAAAATGTCAGGAAGAATATTGTCAAACATCTACTTTTGGCTCATCACTGCAATATGTGGTATATTTGAATTATATGATTTAAATTACATGACTCTTATTGCTACCACATAAGTATGGAGTTAAAAACGCCTGAATCTTCTTCAGTAGGATGCGTGAAACTAAAGAAAAGAAAAGAAATCTGAACCATGGCAGAACAGTCAATTACCAAGCTATATTTAGGGAAAGTTTTAAAAGATGGATGTTTATCTCAAATCCCCATAATGTGCTATTTACAGTTGGTACACATAAATACTCTAGCTAGATGTACTGTAAACCACCTATGGTTTACTGAACAAGTGTTCAGTTTTCATGAATAATCTTTTTTCTTTGTCCTCAAAGTCCCCTGAAAAATGGCCCCTGCCTATAACAGAAAGGTATTGAAATCAGACAGATGGACCCAAGACTGTGACAGTGAAATTTCCAGACCCAAAGTAGACAAATCTTTTTACCAAGTGTCATGTTAAAGACTTTTATTTCTGACATTTTCTTTCTAGAAAGGTTGCTTCCCAAAGCAAGAGCCACATGACATAACTCTTCTAAAATTCTTTTCAGAAGCATAACCTTTTCCTCAGTGTTGGGAGATTTGTATGGATTTGAAGTCCTGGATTTCCTTCCAACCAATCTAGTAAGCCCTGAAGTAAGGCCTTTTATTTTTAAAAAATTAATGCAAAACAAATTCAGTTTAACATAATCTGAAGAAGACTTAAATCTGGTAATTCTGAATTGGGGAATACAAATTAAAAGTAAAATGATATCTTCCCTAACGTTGTTCTGTGGCAGGGTTTGATTTTAGAAAAAAGGAAGAAAAACCCATCTGGCCTTAATAAAGAGTTGTGCTTTCCAGGTTGTTGGAGTATATTGTTTCCTTCCCATTTTTACAGGAGACCTAATGCTTGGTGCTGTGGAACTAAACAATTTAGTTTCTTTTTATAGAGATCAGTCTTATTGATTCCATAAATCTTCATTTAGAAATAAATGAATGTGTTGAGCATCTCCTCTGAGACAATATGAGATGATAAGTCCTAGGCCAGAGAGAGAAGCAAGATGCACTCTCTCTGGGGAGGGAACTTTAATCCAACCCACAGGTTAGGCAAAGCTCCCTAGAGAATGAGGACCTGGGTCAAATTCTGAAAACAACCAGCAATTACCAAAATGAAGAATGGGAGGAAGAACTTTACAGGCAGAATGAGAAGTGAATGCAAATCACATTACTAATGTCTGATCGTGATGCATTTCCATCTAAGCCCTGAGCTTTCTCAGATGTCGCACAAGCATTGCTAATCAGCAGCCCTGTGCTCACAGTACTCCATCTGGATTCCCCATTTTGGGCCAAGGCGCCACACACGACTACTTCTTCAAGCCAGGAAGCAGGAAGTTAAGCTTGACTTCTCCCTCTATTAATTACAATATTTAAAAGAACTATCAAAGGTTCTTAATTCCATCCACTAGGAGTTTATTTAAGCTTTTATTTCTTTATTATTGCCAGTAATACCCGTTTCAATGGCTATTTCCAGCTTACTCTGGACAGCTGCTACAGCAAGTTTTCATTAAATAATTCAGCTTTTAAATTTTGCAATTATTAGCAATTATGATAAGATATGTACTAAGTGCTGGGCATACAATGCATGATCGTAGCTTTCAAAGAGATCGTGTCTAAAGACATGAAGAAATGACATTAATACCAGGTGTATTAAAGACACAGATTTAAAAAAAAAAAAACAGAACCAAGGAAAGGGGTGGAAAGCCTTCTAGATACATTAAAATACTGTGTTCAGAAATTAAGAATGAGAAGAAAATACTCCTGGGAACTATTCTAGAGAAAACAAAATTAGCAAGAGCTGGGTATATGACACAATGAGCTGTAACGTTGCTGAAACACACATTTGCATTTGGAAACAGTGTGAGGTTCCTGGCTTCCTCGATTCCTACAGTGTATGTGTTTATTCCCCAGCACCTAGAAGGAAGCAAATCTTATGTTAATTTCTTCGCAGAGATACGTACTCACCACATGAGGATTCACTTTCACAATATCTGAGAATG
Organism: Fukomys damarensis; assembly: GCF_012274545.1. NCBI lineage: Eukaryota > Metazoa > Chordata > Mammalia > Rodentia > Bathyergidae > Fukomys > Fukomys damarensis. The sequence goes on along the minus strand of NW_022900947.1, from coordinate 12,830,118 downwards.
TCTGTGAAGACACTGAAATGCGATATTTAATCAAAGATCATATACGAAATTTAACTTTCCTAAATATTATCATAGTGACTATACAAGAGAGTAGAACAACAGATATATTTTCCTGTAACTGGTTCAGTAGGGGAGTATAGTCATTCCCACTGATGTATGCCTGCCTCTCAGTTTTTTATGTCTATGCTTTATAATCTAGGCACTTGAAAACATAGCATGCATTAATCTGGCTAAGAGCATTGTGAAAATCAAGGCATGACCCATCCATTTCTGTGCTATCATTGAATATTGCAAAGGGAGTACTTTTCATGTTCTACAACATTAGCAGAACCCCAAACCAGATTTGGCTGTGTAATGTACATTATTGAATGTGGGCAAGGGTATGGAGATATTAAAGAATGTGAGTGGGTGGACAAGTGAAACACAAGTCTAATGTCATTCTATCCTTTAATACTTACATATTGAGGACCTGCAAATCTCTGCATTACCTAGAATAAGGAAAGACAACTTAGTGTCCATCCTAAGAAAATTCATGCTCTTCCTGGGGAAACAGGAAATGATGTAATATGAATAATCATAAAAGCATCGATACTCAAGGCTTCATTCCATAGGAAAAGATGAAAAGACATTAAAATACGCAGTTTAAGATAGATTGTAAATAACAGAATGTGTAAAGTACATTCATAGTATGAAATCCATGTTGTTGTCCCAATTTTGATGTTTGGGACCTTTATGACACAAACAAGTTTTTTAATGATTTGCAAGTCCAGATAAAGCATACCTGCTATGCCAATTTCGCTGAGCTTTGGAGAAGACCAAATGCAAATGCTTCTAATACTATAAAATAAAATTCAAAATGGTGTAAGGTATGACTTCTGTGCAAAAAATGTTTTGTACTAAGCAATAATTTCTAGTAAGCAGTTCTTTCTCTTCATTCACTTTCAGTTTGGTTCCTCTCTTACTACAATTACAATTCCACTAAATGTGATTTCTTTTTGAATTAAGATTATCTGAGCAACATTGCCATGGCATGCAATGTATACAACATTTCAGATTCAATTGTGAACGTATCACACAAGGACCCTGTGTCACGCAGAAACTGTTTTGCACATAACAGGTGATCGATAAAAGACAGTTTACATTTAACAAATTTTGTTCCATATGTAGTAGACAGATTCAAAGAGGCAATAGAAATGTGTGACAAAGAAATGCCCAAAGGGAGCAAAACTTTTGAATGTTATAACAATTGTTTGAACTTCAAAATATATCAGAATTGATAAAAACATTATAAGTAAACTCTTAATCTTCAGTAGCCAAGAAGCACAATATAGGAGCTGGCAATTCTCACCAGGGATAGGGGACATGCAATAGATTACACTTTTACAATTTTTCAACTCTTTTATAAGAAAATATGTGTGCAAACATCTACCGTTGATGCGATGTCCACAGGGAATAGTTTCCAGGACTCCACAAGGAGAGAAGAATCCTATGATGTTCACATCTCTTATATAAATGGTGCACTGCTTGGTACACACATCCTTGCATATCCTTTACGTCATCTTTAGATTACCTATAGTACAGAATACAATGTAAACACTACAGAAATAGTTTTTATACTATTTTGTTTGGGGAATAATAGCAAGAAAAAAGTGATCATGTGTGCAAAATTTTTAGTGCTTTTAGTTGTATCTACATATTTGAAGCTCATGAATGAGGTTTATATATATATATATATATAAAATACTAAATTGACAAATAACAGCAAATAAATTAGCAAATGAAAAGTTTTAATATCTGAAAAGTTATGATTTAAACATTTTGATTGTTCTGCTCTCTTGATTATATGTGATCTTGCTATAGAGAAATTTAAATTGTTATCATGCTAAAGTCGTGCTATCCTATGATCAGGTAATAGTACTGTATATATTATTGCTGCATTATAAAGTTATACATACTTGAGAGGTTAAGATGACACATATCTATTATATCATGCATTCTATGAGTCAGCGTTCTGGTAATGCCCAGCCTGGATTCTCTTAATCTCACAAGCTTTAACCAGAGAGTTAACCAACAATCTCACAGCCTTGACTGGAGAATGATTCTCTTTCAAAGTCACTTGAGCATTTACCAGATTTCAATTCCTTGGGCATCAATTTTAATGGAGGGTGTCACTTTCTTTCTGGCTGTTGTCTCAAGGAAGAATCTCTAGAATCTGACAGTTGCTACATGGACCAGGCCTCCTGCATAACCCCTTGAATTCTCAGAGACAGCAATAAAGAGACTCTAGCAAGAGAAGTATACAGTGCAGTATAATGTAATGTAGTCACCTCCCATACTGAAGTACAGTCCATCACCACAGCCACATTATACTTTTTTAAAGCAAGTAACAGGTCACCTCCAGGCACAAAGGGAGGACATTAGAACAGGCTACCAACACTGGAAGGTTAATATCTTAAGGATTACCTTCAGATTCCGACCCATACAAGTTTATCAGAAAATAGAGCCAAAAGGAAAAAGAGTAGACCGTAGTGTGTATTGGAATACTATATATTATGTTTGATAATGAGAAGCAGTTTAAACCTACAAATAAATGAGGGTGAGAGGGCAGGCTGGAATATAAATGGCTAGTCTACAAAATAACCCAATTTTGCAGTATGTAAATTTCAACGGACATAAAAATTTAGAGTTTTAAATTCAATCTCCGGTACCCCCCACCAAAAAAGAATTATACACATATATGAAATTTTAAAATGTAACTAAAAGTAAATAAAGCAATAATAATGGAAAAGTGAATATAAAAATAGACAGTCATAACAACTGGACAAAAATATTTCTGAATAAATATTTGAATTAAGGAAATCTAAAATGTTATTAAAACATTTTTATTAATACTAATTCATAAGCTTTCCAAGAGCTTAACTATCACCTGCTGCTTTTGAAACCAAAAAGAGAGTAACTACAAAAACATGAAATTACACAAATGTAGAAAAAATAAATTATATAGATGATTTCATAAACCTTGCCGTTTCAGTTTTTAAAGACACAAATTAGTAAAACTTCTGCTTAGAAAAGAAAAAGAAAAGAAAATGGCATTATTAGCAATGAGAAAAGATGTCATTATATTTAAAAAGTTTAAGTTATTTTTATGCAGATATTGCCTGCAAAATAGAGCAATAAATTTAAGTAATTTCAGAAAAAGGAATAATTAGCTAGCAAAGCAAAAATGACCAAAATTGAAAAAAAAGTAGAAAATTAGCACTATAAGTACAGAATACATAGTGGAATGAATTAAATATTTTGCTGTTTAGAAAGAGATTTGCTCAGATTCTTTGTGAAAAAAAAATTCTGTATAATCTTTAACATATAATCCAATGCCATAAAAAAATGTTATAGGCCATAAAACATTGAAAACTCCTTATTTAATTTTAGAAATTAGTGAAATCTTACTGTATAATTCTTCCAGCATTTAAATTTTAAATATAAATTTTAAAATTCCAAGGAAAATAGTAAGTAAAACACTATTCAAACAAGTAGGAAAGACCATTCTAATGGATTAAATGTTGTCATTGCTATTAAAATTAGAAACAAGATATTCTATATTGATTTGGAAATGTTAGTTAATTAGAATAAATCTGAATTATCTTTGGATGAGAACTCCTCTCTTCACAGATGATACAGTCTTATACCAAGAAATGCCAAAGAATCTAATTTAACCAAATAATATATATAAACATACACACCCCATCTCACATATGAAACACTAAATTTTAAAAAAAGATATATATTTCAAGTACAAAATAGCATTTGTGTCACTAAGAATGAAAAAATAGAGAAAAATCAAAGATGAAAATAACAATTATTGAAATATATAATCTAAAACTTTTACCAGTATGGGTTTCAATTAACTGTAAGCTAAAAAATATAAATTGTCATTTAACAATAAGTGTAAAACAATCAACTGAGCATATTAACTTACTTAAAATCTAAGTGAAGTTCAAGAATATCTTTTTATTGTCAAAAATAGGAAAAGATAAAGAAAAGGAAAATATTGCTTTAAAAGATATTAAATTAATAGTTATACCATTGCAATGAAAATAGGATGATGATTGAATAGATGCAGACATATTGATCTGAATAATTACTTCAAAATTGAACTATCTGAAATTATTAGTTCAACTTGATAGCAATGCAGTGTTTATTTCATAGCCTGCACAAGTATTAAGAAAAAGTATATGAAAAATAACTTTTTTATAAAGTAATTTAATGTATGGCTTGATGGTTTAATGATTTAGCTTTAATATACATATTACATGTATATTAAGTAATGGAAAGGTAATAGTAATAAACATGTATGATTTATATTTTAATTACAGTATTATAATAAAACAATGACAAGCACATTCATTTTAAAACTATACATATATTTAAATAATTAAAAATAAAACAAGATATTGCAAAAATATAGGAGTACTGATATAGTTTTATTGGGAAAAGGTGGACCCTAAGTAAGAGCAAACAAAGGAAAATGGACATAAAATAGAATTCCATGAATAAAATCAAAGAACAAAGTATGCTATTTACAACTTAAATAGTAAGGTAAATGATTGCAACCGCAAACCTAAATATCTATAATAAAAAAAATTCAAACTTATGCAAGTTATACGAACAGACAATTCACAGAATATGAAACCCAAATAGCTAATACTCACAAAGATCTGCAGCCTCACTGGCAGTTATATGTAGAAGACATAACGAAAATTTGGCACAGAGATGCAGAGGGTTCTTTTGCTCAGTTCAGATAGAAATTACAAATTAGCAAAGTGTGGCACTGTTAAGAACTCCATGAGTGGAGTGACAGTAGGCCTCTGGTCCACAGTGACACAGCTCTCAGAATACCCCAGTGACCCCATCAGCTCCTCTGCAGACAAGGCTCATAGCCCCATTTGGAAGCTCTCTGGTCCTCTTCCTGTAGCATCTACTTATCCTCTAGGGCTTCCTTCAGGTAACTGCAGGTCTCTGGCAGCCACCATCAGTCACTGATAATAGTTCCTGCTGGTCTCTGCTGGGCATCTCCCCCAGTTGCCATTGGACTCTGTCATCATTCTCTGGAATTCTTTAGAGACGGTAGACTCTAGTTGTGACTGACCGATCTGACCATAGTATCTCCAATAAGAATCATAAGTAGGCTTTTGGGAACATGCAAGCAAAGCTTTATTGGAACCTGTGTTGTAGCCCAGGGTTGTGGCACATGGTAGGAGTCCTACTTAGATCTAAGGAGTGTAAGAGAGGGCTTCTTATAAAGAGCAGGTGTGAGCTACAAATGTTCCTTTTTGTCTCTTTCAAGGAATTTCTTGAGTATTTTCATAGTAATGGTGGGTAGAATAGACTCCTTGGGAGTTGATAAAAGGTAAGAGGCATCTAGGATTGCTGCATGTTACAAGCCTGTTGCAGCCAAGGAAAATAACTCCCAAAGCAAATACCAGGTGTAGGACAGTGACCACTGTCATGGGAACGGCTCAACTGAACTTGGGGAGAAGTGGCTACTTGACTAACGGCTCTGTATTTCCATGAACATGGTGAGGCTGAATTCATGACTGCTGAGGCTTTTGAGGAGTCTTTAGGAGGACCAGAAATTCTGACCACAGATCCTTTGGGTACCGGGATTTGGGGGATATCAGCAGTGGACCCTGATCCCTCGCTATTCTTTTCCTAATTAGAGATGATTTTTCAACTGTTCCCCACAGGAGCAGTAGTATCCCTGGAAAGGCAGATTGAGGAAGGGCCATCACAGCTGTCTTCCGAGGTGGGGTCCTGTCTGCATGGCTATACTACTCCAGTGATGCCTAGAAGACCTTGTGACTCTTTACCTTAGGTCACCTTAGGTCATGAGAGCTGCCAGTATAGTCACTCTTCCTTCTCTTGTCAAGTGAAATGGGAAAGGTCAACTCATTTCTTTTTGCCTCAAAGCTGTGTTTTCCTGCTCAAATTGCAAAGGATGTAAAGCATAATAAAACCTGGTCCCTGTGACTAAACATGGGAAATGAGCAGCTACGATGATCTCTGTTAAAAATGTGAGTCCTATTTCATTTTGGAAAGTAATCTGACAATATCCATTATAAGGAAAAGTCCTACTCTTCAAACCTTCATTTCTGCCTTTAAGTATTTTAGACTAGATCTCAAGTAAGCAAAACAATACATACAAAACTACTTATTGCACATGTGGCTTATTTGGTTTTTTTTTTTTTTATCTTAGTTTCTTTTTTCTTGAAAAAAGCAAACAATAAAGAATGAAGAGAAAAAAGATCCTGAAAACAACTTGAATGTTGGTTAATTGGGGAAGACTAATGCATGGATTCTATTGTAGCACTTAAATTTTGTTTACTGGTATAAGGAGTTATCACGTGATAGCTCTTACTAAGTAGAAAAAAATACAAAAAATATTTATAAAATTTGCAAAAACTTTCAATGTGTGCTTCTGCAGTTCCATGAGAAAGGAATAAGACATGGCACCATTAAAAGCAAGTGTTACTATCTATCACATTTCAGCAGATTGCAAGGTTGGCATAAGGGTTGGATTGATTCAGTGTCTATAATAAACTCATGGTTTTATTTCATTGAATGTCTGAGAAAACGTAAAGTAATTTATAAGAAAATGTGCATTTAGTTTGGAAGAAGCTATAGGTTTCGTAGATGTGTGAAGTTCAGGGCTTATATCCACAATGTCCTGCTTCTGTTGCTAGTAATCTATTTCTTAACCATTCTCAGTATTTTATTCAATAAATAACAAATGTACAAAAAAAGGAACTAGTTGAAGATGAGAGGGGAATATGAAGAGAGAAAGTTGAAACAACTATGCTCATCCCTTAAATGTTGGTATTCCTCAGCTTCCTGTCCAAAACTCTTTTTTGCCTGGTAATGGCATTTATTTAATTGCATTGTGTTAAAATTAACTCCTGACTGTCTGATTTGTCTACAGGATTTAAGGATCTTAAAAGTCCAGAAACAATGACTTTATTTACTCTCCTCTCTCTGGGATATAATTAGTAGCTATAAGATGACAGGAGTTTGCCTATATTAGTTGAACTGTGAAAGGAAAGAAGGAAAATGAGGCAGAAGGGAGAGGAGGTACAAAATACGTAGTACAGTGCCTGGCACATATGTGACTTTTAAAGAATGCCATCATCCCACATCCTTTTTTCACCCAATTCCCCTGTCCCCACATCTTATTTCTGACAACTTCTCACTTTTCTGACCAAGATACCATATCTAGGGAACAAAAAGGTTATCCAGCAATTCATCAATTCCTCACCTCCCTGCACAGCTTTGCTGGCAGCACATTACAGGCCCTGGTGGGAGATCCAAGGTCTCTGGCTTTGCTTGCAGAATGGCCAAAGAGCACATCTGGATTGAGCATTTCATTTTCAATCCAAACCTGCTTGTATTAACGCTCTGTCATACTTAATATATACTGGGCAACATGTAGTATGCTGGGTTTGAACTCACTGGAGAAAGACAAAGCGTGACATTGTTGAGGCCACACCAGCAGGGGGTATAATTCTTTGTAAAGCTATATAATATGTTCCAAATATATTGCAGCTGTTGATAGGTTTTATTACATTTGCAGTTAGGGACCTTATTATATTTGTGGGAAAGATTTATTATATTTATTTTTATTGCTATAGCAGTTTGGGATATTTTCGTATTTGTCATGAACTTATGCCATTTGTGCTCACTGAGTTTATACCTTAGGTTTGCTACATGAGCAGGCTGTGAATAATTTCACCTGTTGTCATTACACTTGCAGTCAATTTTCATTACTACCTGCTAATATTTCACAGTGTCTGCAGGTGCTGCATATTACATTAGTGGTTTGAATATTTTAAAGTCAGCAGTAACGGGACAGAGCAATCATCTGAAGAAAGGGCACAGAACCCATCAAATGCTCAAACTTGTGGCAGGTGGAGGAAACACACCGGGCTGCAGAGCAATGCCTGTGATCAGCAGCCACATTTCAGGAGTCTGTGTCCAAATGGCTTCAAACTGAGTCTGACAAGCTCAGGCCCACACACTCCAAGTTCTCTGTGTATTTTATTGCTTCAAATTTCCAACGTTTCTCCACTGATGAACTAAATGAAGACAAAACATAAAGCTTGAATTTGTGACAAATGGATGTTTTCAAAATGGTTACCTTACCTGTACTGCCTCTACTTGAAATGCAAGAAGACAGATGTATAAAATAGCATTGCAGATGAGTGTGAACAAAGTATTTACCACACTTCTTTGAATTTAGAGTAGAATTCAACAGCTTAGCAGGGACTGTAAGTCCCCAGCCCTTATAACCACTGTACTTTATTAATAAAAGGAGCAGTGGATGCAAACCTCTGTTTGAAGTTCTGTGACTCATTATTTCAATTAATGACACCAGCAAGAAACAATTTGGTGCATGGAGAAACCTGGAATAATTACAGTACGTGAATACCAATTAGCAGCTGCAGAAGGAAAAGAATCATCATCATAGAGGCTTAAGTTTATTGAGTGTTTACTGCTTGCCTGGCACAGTTGTAAAGCTCCTTAAATGAATTAATCCTCATAACAACCTCATGAGCTGTTTGCAAATAATTAGCCGCATTTTACATGTGAGAAAGTGAGCCACAGAAGTTAAGAAACTTGCTCAAAGGCCAACAAGTAGGATAGGTACAGCTAGGTTTGAACCCACATAATTTGACTTCAAAGCTCAATGTCTGAAGCCTTTCTCTATGATAATTATTCCTCTCTGTCCTACTCAATCAAAGAACACAGTCTCCCAGACGCTAATAAGACAGATTTATATTATGCATTATACTCTGCTGACTATACATTCTTCAGGCTTATGGAGGATTCCATTTAGCTGTTTACACAAATATACTTTCTATTAATTATCTTGGAATCCATTGGTTTACAGGAATAGTAACTTGTGCCAAAGTATTTGTGACACAATAGTCAACTATTATCTAAAAGAAAGGGATATGTGTAAATCATCCATATAACCTGATTATCTTCAATATATGCTCAAATCATGTGTGCTCAAATTAAGTATTCAGGATCACAGAATAATCATTCTTCAATCATCCCTCCAGCCAGAGGACAGAACACAGAGCTCCTGGGTCAGAGGTGGAAAGAACAGCTCACTGACAGTGTGACAGAGAGAAAACCAGAGACTTGAAAAATACATTTCTTCATCAATAAAGTCAGGTCCTAATAACACTTTGTCTTTCTTCCTCATAGTGCTGTGATAAGGTAGTAGGGTTACCAGATTTAGCAAATAAAATATAACATGCAAAAAGTATTTTGTCCAGTTAAATTTGAATTTCAAATTTTAAACATGAAGACAATTTTAGCATAAATATACTTTATTTAAAACTTAGGACATACTTATGCTAAAATTCTTCATTTTTTTCTGAAATTACTTTTTAACTGGATAATGTGCATTATGACGGGCAAGGCAGAATGAAGACAGAATGAGATACTGCATGAAACATAGTTGGACACTTGATAATCTGAACCAGACGCTGAGATGGTACATATGGCTCATTCTTCTGAAATAGGAAAATACACTCAGGAAGGACTTAATACAGAGTCACAGAATTGATGGAATTTGTTTCCCTGTAGGTGGAGGCCTCCATTTGTTACTGCTTTGAGAGGAACTGGCTAACTCTCTGCCAAAAAAACACCAAAAGTTATAGAGAAATCCAAGTTCCTTTAGCTTACGGTTTTCCAGACTCCGCGGATGTCAATATGAAGGCACTAGAGATTATCAGATGTCTGATACACACACAGCTTCGTAGGTCTCACCCCAAACTCCAAAGTGTATGCGTAAGTGGTCCCCAAATCTAAATGTTTAACAACATTCCTAGTTGATCCTGACCACTGTTTTGTTTTCCAGGGTCACTAGATGTTTTTTTTCTTTTTTTGCAAGAGCACTAATGCCCGCTGCCAGTAACAACCATTAGAAACTACCCTCAGACTGAGGCATAACCCCAGCAACTACAACAGGCAACAGAGGGAACAGTGTCTGGCCAGGGAGCTGTCCCACATGTCTTCTCCCCATGCCCTGCAAAGCGCAGCACATCATTCCAAATATATCTGTCCCAATATTGACCTGAACAGGCGCATTTAAAACATCTTTTCCTGTTAAAAACAATAGAAACCTAGGAGTTGGGAGCGAAGGTGCACACCTGTCGTCCCGGCACTCGGGTGGATTGCTGAGACAGGAAGATTTCAAGGCCGTTGTGTGCTACAAAGTACAAGTTCAAAGCCAGCTGGACTATACAGCGATACCCTGTCTCAAAAGGCAGAAACAAAAAAGATACCTAATTCAAAAGCAACACCAAATGCTGGAAGTCCAATCTTCAATCTCAGCCCTATTTACGAGTTCATGTGATATTATCGTGCCATTAAGACACTAGTAATTTCACGTCTTCTTTCTCCCCGCACCTCTCTCTGTGTGCCTGAACCTTCCAATACCCTACACCCACAGCTAACTTCGCTGGCCCAGCTTAGTTGATATGAATAATTCGCTAGCCTGATGTCATAAGCTCACCCAGATAGTAGGTTAAATACATTCTAGCTTGTTATGGTAGAAAATATTTTTAAAAAGAAAGGACTTTTCCAGAAGTGAAAATAAAGAATGAAATGTAGAAAAATGTCATCTTTCCAAAAAGCATTATCTATTACCTTACTTCCATTGACTTTTCTGGAATAAAGCTGGCTTCTGTGTTAGAAAGTTTTGGAAAGACTGTGCTTCTTGAGAACTTGTGCCTTTTAGAGATAAAAGTGACACAAATTACGGTATCAAAACTCAATACCAAACCTTTAAAAATGCGATTTAATCCAGAATTTCTGAAATTCAACTTGAAAGACTTACTTTAACAAGGAAGTCTTATCAAAGAACTAGTACTTTAAGGAAATGGTTCTCATAGTTTACCTTGCATGTTCATCACCTGTGATTCTTGTTGAAATTCAAAATACAATTCATCATGTACTGAATTCAGCGTGCAATGGGGCTGCATTTGAGTAGTTAAGCACTGACCCAAAAAAGAGCACCAAGAATTTTTTTAAGTGCTTCATGGAGGAGATTCATTAGCCCAAACAACTAACACATTCTAATCATCACCACCACCAGTACAGTAAGGGAACAGAATAACTCATACCACCTGCATATTTATAAGAGCATCTCCTTCTCTCTTTGATGTTTATGTGCAATTAATTAACATTAGTTTCCCAGATCATTTAAATTCTCAGTGCCCTTCATTCTTCATTTAAGAACTGAACTTCAAGATCAAAATTGCATTTGTTGGTAGTAGAGCAGAAATCCTCTGATTCTTTGTGACAAGGTGGATATGTTTGCTCAATTCAAGAGTAAAGTATTCTCAAGTTCACTGAGAGATCTGGAGCAGAATCTCCACTTAAATTAATAACAAAAAAATGGACACGCTGGTTTTTCATCTTCTTGTTTATCTCTTGGATTTCTTTTTCTTTCGAATTAAGCTGAAAAGTTGTAATTTATTAAGCTCTGCCAAACTCTCATATCTGAGTGCATGGTCTGGGAACCTTGAGAAAAGTCAAGAAACAGTTTAAGGAATGAAATACCAGAGAGAAATTGGCCGTGAGCTTCATTATTAAGGCTTTAGTGTGGCCTAAGTAGTTTTTGTCCTTTATAGATCATTATGGCTCATGGTAGCTTTGTTCACGGGCAAATGGCTTCATGGATATTGGTAGAGAGGCTATTTTTAGTCAGCTTTGCAATAGAAAATATAAACCCCTGATCCCTGGCAAACAAGCTTTGCAAGGACCTGGGCAGACTTGGATAGCTCTGCCTTAGTGAGCAGACCAATCTGCCCTTGCACCTTTTAAGGCTTGCTCTTGAACTGCTAAAATATAGCTTGACTTTGCAGGAGTCGGTGAGTTAGATTAGACATTATGTATGATGACATTAAGATGAAAGAGTGCAAAGCTGAAAAGATCTCTAACATGCTTTACTTTATGTTGTTCGCAAAGCAGACAGGAGAGACACAGTCAGCTTGCTTTGGTGAGACGAGAAAGCTACTGGGTGCACAATCATGTCTGGGAAAAGACAGACCACCAAAAGGAAGTCTGCACTGGTAGGCATCATCTAGGCTTAGCAGTTAATTTTATCTTCAGCCCTCCAATGATGTACAGTAGAATAGCTCTATCCTGATTGCACATGTTTTAAGGGACTATCTGGATGCAATAAGAGAGATTTTCCAAACTAAAAAAGTGGACTTAGCTAAATGAGTGTTCTAAATTTTATTAATGAACAAATGAAAATGTTGGGTTGCATGCAGGGAAGTGAAAAAGTGATATTTTAATTTCCATCTGCATAATTTCCACGTCGATCTCCTACGGAATGGGAACTCAGGTAGAGCAATGGGGCACTTTTTATTGTAGCTCTTTAAATTCTGACAATAAGGAGTGATTTACATTTATTTTAGTTTTCCCATTTTCAGAGTCTTTTTTCCCTCCTATCTCCAATTATCCTCATGACAATACTAAATAAGAGGGAAAAAATCACTTCTATAACCAGGTTAGTGAAATTGCAATGGTGAAAAGTAACCAGTTCAGTAAATGTCCTAGGAACAGAGGCAGCAGAACTGTCAGAGGTATTGAATGAAAAGGTGGAAAAAAAATGTGGGTAAAGATTTCTCTTGAGCACATGCTAATGTTGATTAACTATATTGGTATGATTAATTGGAATATTACAGTGAGGAAATATTGGTCAACTTCAGGTAAATGTTTATCTTTATTGTACTATATTTTCACATATGTAAAATAGGACTGATAATTGCTTTTTTTTTTTCCAGCTTTCCTGATGAGGAACACATCAGAGATCCTATGGAAAATGTCTTTGAAAATTGCAAAGACTTTTGAAAGCACAAACTATTAAGTGAAGGAATTATCTGGGTAAGAGAAAGATAAAATGCTATCTTGCTCTAGATGACTTACAAGTATTAGACACTATTTCAGTGGGGCTTGGAACTTATAATAAAATACCACAAGCTGAGTGTCTTATAAATAATAGAAATTTATTTCTAGAGGCTGAGAAAGCCAAGATTTAAGTGTGAACACCTTCAGCCACTTCCTGGCTCGTATGTGATTGTTTTTGCTGTATCCTTGTATTAGAAGGGCCAGAGTCTCTCCTTGGATCTTTTATAAGGCACTCACTCTGTAAGGGCTCTTTCCTTAGGTTTTTCACCTTTCAAACCCACCTTGGGGTGCAACCACTTTAGGAGTTAGAATTTCAACCTATGAATTTTGGGGGAAAGGTACATGTATTCAATGACTAACACATATAAAACACTTCCCCATGTTTTAGTTTTGTGAAAATTTTTCTTTGACTCTTGAGAGCTTTTCATATGAGATGATTTAACAGAGAGGTAACAGAGTTTTATTTTAGCTCTCTTTTTAATATAAGAGGGGATAGGATCAGATATAAAACATCGAGGCAGTAGCTAATACGTTCCAGACTCAGGTCATTCACTCTACAAATATTGCTTTATATCTAATGGCTTTATCTTTATATCAAAGCTTAATAGTGCTTATTATGCTCATTTGTCAGATAAGAAACTCTAAATCAGAAAATAAATGGTACTAGGCCATGCTCTGAGTAAATAAGTAAATTCAGGATTTTATTTCAAGTTTTGATAACAAGTAAATGCATTTGGCTTCACAAATACGTCTTAAAGACCACCATATGTTGGGATCGTGACCCAGCTCTGTTTATCATAGCAAATTCCCCTCATTACAGAAGAGGATAAAAACAGGCAGGAGGAAAAAATGCAAATAAGATTCCTGGCCATGTTTAATATTACCTGTAGCTTTTACCTGCAGGAGTATGTAGTTCGGCTGACACAGATGAAGTAGATTTCAGTGGTGATTCTAGACACTAATTCTGGCACTAGAAGCTCCATGTACTTTTTGTCCTTAGTTTAATGGACTATTTTTCCCTGTCTTATATAATAACCTTCTTCAGCAATTAGATACATTGCTGTGTGTTTATACAGCAAAGTCCATAGCATGTGCTGAGAGACACTGGTAGCCTTACATGAGGCATGAAACAGTGACAATTCCTAGTAACTGGCCACCTTCCCCTTTCCTCCTGCAAATAGAACAAGCTACAAGCAAGTTACCATTTCGCAAATTGTGCCCTTTGAATCTTTTCTCCCATGCCATGGTATGAGGGCAATGGAGGATCTGTAGATATGTTCTGAAGCTAAGTTATGTTCAAGCTACCAAATTCTGCAATTTAAGAACCAGGCCAGAACTTTTGACCATTTCTGCCAATGAAGTTCTTGTTTACAAACCTATTTAGTTTACTTTTATAGAAGTTGTGTGGTAACTGACATTGGTGCCGATGCTTTTGGTGAAGTAGATTAAGACAAAAAAATAAATAGAGCAGCTAATTTAGTAGAGGTTTGACAAATACCTGTGAATTTTATCATTTAATGAAGCCTTTTTATTTTTAGTGTTTTTCTGCTTCCAAACCACTTTCATATACAATAACATTTTTGTGTGTGTGTGGGAAAGAGAAAAATAGGGCACATATTACCATTTCTATTATGCAACTGGGAAAACCCTGGCAGAATTAGAAATTATATTTTCTCTGAGCTGTTCCAGATTAAAGTGTTGCCTTAGTCTCCAGTGAAATATTTTGCTTGAGAAAGAGGAAAGTATATACTCCTATAAGTACATGTATAATTAATTATTGTGCTGGTTTTCTTAGTTTGCTTGGGCTGCCCCAACAAAATAACATACACAGGGTGGCTTAAACAATAAATTTATTTTCTCAAAATTCTGGAGGCTGGAAATCTGAGACCAGGGTGTCAGTATGGTCAGGTTCTGGGGAGCTCACTCACCTTCCGTGCTTGCAGGCAGCTGCTTCTCTGCTTTCATGTGGTTGCTTGGTGAGTGAAAGCTAGACAGACAATGGACTGATTCTCTCTCTTTTCTTATTAGGCCACCAATTCTATTGAATTAGGGTCTTAACTTTGTGACCTCAGTTCGTTTGCATTACTTCCTAAAGGACCTGTCTCCAATATAGCGTTATTAGAGGTGAACGACATACCAGTGCGCTGGAGACACAAATCAGTCTTTGCAGTGGTGGTGAACCTATGACCTATATGTGCCAACTGTTATCACTGAAAGCTCTAAAAGGTTCGCCATCCCTGGTCTATAGTGTGAACACAATACGAAGCATTTTTGTTTCAAGAAATCCAACTTTGGTTTTATCATTTTCTACAATACAGTATAACAGCTAAAAATAATGATGTATGAATACATTCTTGTGTTTTAAAAATTTCTTAAATAGTATTCTTCAGGTGAAATATTTTTGGAGTGTTGATACTAGGAATATATTTGGGTTTTTTATTCTAAAAAGATAATGAAGCAAGTGTTCAGTTCCATTAGAAAACGTTTCATTTTATTTTAGTTAAATGTCCATTTTTTATGAGCTTACAATAAAAAAGGAATTTTTATGTTAAATGCCCATAGTTATAAAAGCAATAGTATCTACTAAATAAATAAAATCATATTATATTGATCCAAATGACCTGTATATCAAAGAATGAGAGGCAAAATTATAAATTAATAGCAAAATGATTGAGTTCACTGGTAATAAAAAATATATGTGGATTACAATTAAAAGGCAATCAATACCTATCATGTAACTAAAAATCATAAATTCCATATGATAACCTTTAAAAATCATTACCTACAAACACTTGTTTTCTTTATAAATTAATAAGACACATAAATTTATTAAAAGGTTCATAAGAATGACCATAGAACATCTCCACTAGGGAAATTTCATAAAAATAAATTTCAACATTTTTTCCATATTAGAAAAATAGGAATTATATGTTTAAAATGAAGAGAAATGTTGTGCAATTTTGCCTAAATAAAAATTTAGGGAGTCATTTAAATAAGTATGAAGACTACAGAAACTGGGTACGAAGACTACAGAAACAAAAACTAGAGCTTATGAATGCTTCAAGATTATAAGAAGAAATACATGGGTAGACAAGAGCCTCAGGCAACATCTGCATATGCACACACACACAACTGTTCACACAAATGCACAAGGCACTCACATACACAGGAACCAGGGCATACATGCATGGATACCTGCACACACATGCACAAAGATGAAGGTGCTAATATGCTCAGGGTTTTAGATACTGAGTCATCTGTCTTTTCAAAGTTTCTTCCTTTTATTTTATTCTTATTATTGGGAAAATATGAAAACAAGTACAACTGAAATAAATAAGAAAAATTTGGTTTTAATACAGGAATTTCATACACATCATATTTCTACATATAACTGTTTTTTTTTCCTCAGTTGAAATCAAAGACCAACACAACAACAAAAGTTAAATTGGAAAAGAAAGCAAAGTAGAACTTGGCTAGAACCATGAGTGGCAATAGCATACAACTTCCCTTATACAATTATGTTATAGTAAGGCCAACAACAAAACATATAAATCCATACTCTACACACAGAAGAACACAAAGAAGTAGAGATGTATTTTCACTTATCTAATAGCATATAGGGATTTATTATTTTTATTGTGAAACCTTGAATAATGCAAGTGCTTACACTGGCTTTAGTTACATTTTGAAAATAGTCATAAGTTATGTATTAATATACAAATAAATTCAAAGAAATTACCTGCAATATTAATTTACCTGAGATTTGAGCCATTTCCATTAAATGAAAAAAGAGCCAGGAGCTTAAAGACTCTGAGTTTAACCTCCAGTATGGGGAAAAAAGTAAAGTATATAAAATCAGGAAGCAGATATAGTAGGCATACAATAAATACATTTATTTGCTTATTTATTTATTTGATTTTTTTCTTTTTGCAGTGGTAGAGTTTAACCTGATGTCCTTGCACATGCTAGGCAAGGGCTTTCCACATGAATGACTATAAATAAACAAATTCTACTTAAGTTGTCTTTTCCTGTGGTCTGTTACCTATCTCAGGGTTTTTTAAAGTGTGATCCCTAATCAGCAGCAACAAAATCACGGAAGAATTTGATAGAAATGTAATTCTCAGCCCATCTCAGAAATATCTGAGAGTGAAGCTTGGTTTAGAAGTTGTCTGGGAGATTCTGATATGCAATGCATGCTCACTTTGGAAAAACAATTACATTCCACCCGCACTACACCCAGAAAACAAGAAGAGTTGCCCGTGTCAATGAAATACCTACTTTAGTGAGATTCTGTGGTCTCATCATGAGATTTACAGTTCTCCAATCTTTAAGAAAAGTGTCGGTAAAATTTTAGGGAAAAATGTGAATGACACATAAACTCAAAATCTGAAAGATATAGGTAATAAACTATAGGAAATCTCTAAAATGGAGAATAAAGTTTGTGTATGAGAATGAGTTCTAAGTAAGATCTTAGGCTAACATTTGGTAAAAGTATGAGAGAAAATCAGGATTAGGGTGAAAGTCTCAGAAAAGTACTATTCCAAAAGGCCAACCAAAGGGTCCTCATAGGAAAAAAGATTCTATACATCAGGTACTGATGAAAGAAATGGGTTTGGAAGTCAATGTTGTCATTTATCAGACATGTCACCTAGGGAGAACTTCACTAGCACTTCTGCTGTGAGAAAGTCTTCAGACAATGTCTAAATCTTGTTTCTCCAGGGAGTCCATTTTGAGGACAAGTCCAATAAATGTGAACAGTGTGGGTAAGCATACTGTCAAATATCAGCCATAAAAAAAAGAAAAGGCTGAGTCATTTATACCGAAATGGATGAATCTTGAAACCATAATGCTATGGGAAATAAATCAAATACAGGTTAAGTAAATATCCCAGAATTTCTCTCATATGAGAAACCTAGCATATAAATAATCAAAAGAGGAAAAGAAAAGAGAGAGAGATAGTAGGAAAAAAGGAGGTAGGCTTTATGAAGGTGAAAAGGGTTTCTGGGGAAGTAGGGAGAGGGGAGAGTGGAGGGGAATGGAGAGATAAACCAAGATGTGATGTTTATGATTTATAGGTACCAAAGGATGTCATTATTATGTATAGCAAACATAAAGTAATAAAAAAGAGAGTTTGTAGAGTCCAAAGATGATATTTTCATATTTACATTTTGTCTATATGAGAGAGCAGCCATATGAAATAAAATCAGCATCAAGAGGAGAATTTAAGCAGACATTACTTACAAAGGAGGCCACATAAGACACATTCCAAAAACACATGGGAATTAACATCAGGTTTGCTGTCTGTACTTACAGATTGCTTGTGTGACTGTGCCCCTTAGTTGCTGGTGGTAAATGAGAAAATTCTATTCAATGAGACAGAAACTCTATGCATGGTTACTACATGTAGGAACAATCTTGAAGTCTATGAAAACTATAGAACTATGCGTAACACCTTCCCTCCAAAACCATTGCCAATTCTCCCACAGAGATAACTCAAAATGCAGTCAGTTTTCAAAGTTAACACTTTAGACAGTATTTTTTTAAAGTGGCAAGACGAAAGGAAAGGGTTTGTGTACTCCTAGTGAGGGGAATCTAGGAAGGAAGTTGGTTACAAGGCAGAAACTGAAGATGGCAATTGGATAGATTTAGAGGGTAAAGTGATTTACTAACTCAAAATGCAGTCAGTTTTCAAAGTTAACACTTTAGACAGTATTTTTTTAAAGTGGCAAGATGAAAGGAAAGGGTTTGTGTTCGGGGATCTAGGAAGGAAGTTGGCTACAAGGCAGAAACTGAAGATGGCAATTGGATAGATTTAGAGGGTAAAGTGATTTAGGGAGAATATGAGGAGGAAGAAAGGAAGAAAGGAGCAAGAATAGTAGTAATTAAGAGAGTAGAAAACATGGTGTGGGAAGCAGAATAATTTTCTCCCAAAGAGGTTCACACACTAATCCCTACAATGTGTAAATGTGTCAGGGCAAAAGGCAAAGGAATTGAAATCATAATCACCTGACAGTAAGACCAGTGGATTATCCTGGATGATCTGTCATTAACCATGTAATCACAGGACAGAGTCAGATAAGAGATAAGGGGACAGAGGTGAGTCAGACTGATGCAACTGCTGACTTTTAAATATGGAGGAAAGAGCCATGACTTAAGTAAGGAAGGCTGGTGGCCTCTAGAAGCCACGTAGGTAGGGAGACCTAGCTACTAGGTTCCCCAGTAGCTTCCAGAAAGAAATAAAGGCAAGCTGACACCTTCATTCTAATCCATGCAACTCACTGAAGTTCTGACCTCTAGACCAATAAGATAATAAATGTAGATATTTTTAAGAACTAAATATGAGTTGATTTGATAGGATAGAAATAAAAGTGGTA
>NW_022900947.1:12802489-12810727 GCF_012274545.1 Fukomys damarensis | reverse complement strand
TATTTTTAAGAACTAAATATGAGTTGATTTGATAGGATAGAAATAGAAAAGTGGTAAACATGGAGTGCAAGAAATAATTGAATCATGATGTGCTCTATTGAATTTAAGGCCATACAAGGAAAGCAGATCATTGCCACAGCGAGAAGTACCTTGCCTTCCAGAGTTGGCAAATATAAATGAAAGAAAAGAGTGAGAACGCACCACAAATTCTGAATGAGGAGTATCTGGGGAGAGGGAAGTGAAAGGTTTGGATTTAATCTGGAAACAATGTAATGGAGGTACTGGAGAATAGAAAAATAGGAAGCCAATAACCTCACCCGGAGGATGACACCCAACTTCAGTTATGACAGCCTGGAGGTATGAAAGGCAGTGATATTAATAGTAAGAAAGGGAAGGCTGAAGTGGACATTACAAAGATCAATCTATAATTGTGTATAAGTTTGCAGCAATGGGTGAATTTAAAAAGTCAAAGTATCTCAAGAGAAAATAAATGAAAAATTATGTACAGTAATAAAAGGAAGTCAGCAGACAGGGAACACAGTAAAATTGTCTAAGCCTTGATTATCTAAATCATTGGAGTTATATTTTTCATGTAAAAAGTAGAAGGAAGATAAATCAATTGAATCTATATAATATTTTATAAATCTGAGATTGGACAGAATCTTTTACCTACTAACACAACTCTCTGTTCCCCTCAAAATAAGAGTCATAGGGCTAGAGATTTAGCTTAGTGGAGCTATGCCTACCTTGCAAGCACAAGGTTCCCAATTAGATTCCGTCTTGCAAAAAAAATTAAAAAAAAATCATAGCTGCACACATAGCTATATTTCCCAGAATCCTCTGTGGTTAGGT
Source organism: Fukomys damarensis (assembly GCF_012274545.1). Lineage (NCBI taxonomy): Eukaryota > Metazoa > Chordata > Mammalia > Rodentia > Bathyergidae > Fukomys > Fukomys damarensis. The sequence goes on along the minus strand of NW_022900947.1, from coordinate 12,809,875 downwards.
CATGTGGCTCGGCGCTGCAACATGAGAAGTGAGGTAGGAAAACTTTGGGTCTGAATTCTTAAGGGAGTTTGTGTATGTACTCCAAACTTTCTGTCCCCTTTTACTTTGAGAGATGTGAGATGCAGAAGCTAGAAGCAAATTGGATTCTAGTGTGACTGAGGAGAAGAGAATTGAATTCTGCTGATCTGAACAATCTCCCAGAACATTGACGTGTAAAGATGGAAATATAATATTTCAGAAATACATGGTATTGTATAAACTGATATAGAAGAAACATTGATATCGAACACATCAGCAAGGCATAATAATAAATCAATTGAAAAGGAAAATGAAAATAGCAAAAATTAGAATGATTCTTATTATTGCTTCAATTAGGCAAAGCTCCAAGATTCAGCATTGTCATAGTTTTACAAAAAGGAATGCATACTTGTACATACAGGTTACAGCATGCACATTAAGAAAAAATCCTCTACTATCATCACAAAGGTTAAAATCTTGCACAAATAATTTGGGTTACCACTTGGGTTGTGTTACTCTAAGCTAACATAGGAGGAACCATATTGGATTCATTGCATCACTTCTAAAGGAATAATTTCTGGGCATCTAATTTTTGTATCTTTTACACTGAACTACAGACCTATCACCTCACACCTCATTAGGCCTAGAGAAGGAACAAGTTAGCTAATCATTAGCCTTAATGATGCGTGTAAATGGGCTGAGTTGTAGCCAGGCTGACCTATTCTAGGGAAAGGGCAACCAGGCCATGGCAGTTGCTTTTTGGCTTTAAGAAGATAAGGATCAGACCCATTGAAGCCTAAGGGTAGGGGAAGGGCAGCAGTTCCTCTTCATTTTGATATTTTGATATTTATTGTTGGCTCCACATATTACAATCCAAAGTAGGGTCCAGGCCCAAAGACAACTGAGTATTTTCTAGGTGGATAAAAGAGTAACTTGAACACTGTATTCTTCTAGGCCAGAGGGAAAGAAGAAATGGACAGCACTGGGATTTTAGGAGAGAATTGTTATGCAGCCAGTTCACCCACTCTCCCCTACCTCATGCCTAACACATTCCATTTTTCATTGAAACCTCTCTGTTTTCATCATTAGGTCAATTTCTATTTTTCCCTTCTGGTTTATAACAGGTATTTTGTGGTCTCTTCCACAGTTGTTACCACAACTACAATAGAATTATCTGTTTGTCTATTTCCTGCACTGGACTGTATGTTTCATAAAGGTAAAAAATGTATCAAACAACTCTGTGCCTATATTTCCTTATCAGCAAAATGACAGTTATAGGAAAGTACTAACCTCACAGAGTTGTTATGAAGGACAATCTGATTAATCCAAAGTGCTTTGAATCGCACTTGACATCTGGTAGGTGCCCCCAAGCTATATGTTGCCGTTGCTGCTGAATGTTATTGTTTTAAAAAGTTAAAATCTACCTCCTCGCATAAGGAGTTCCAACTGATTAATTAAATTTCTAAAATGTTAAAGATTTGGTTGTTCAGTTTCACCAACCACATTTCAAATACTCAGTAGCCACATTTATTTTCTCCTGCATTGATTAAAAGAGCCGTGGGACACTAGAACATCTGCATCTTCCCTGAGCCTTGTTAGATTGGCAACATTCCTTCATTTTATCAGGTATACTCTGCTCACTCCTAAAGAGAAAAGAATGAATTAGTTTCATCCATCATTTTATTTCTAGCAACATGTTTTATTGATTAAATAAGCTCTACAACAAACAGTCAGCTTTACCTATAAATCCCCCCCATCCTTACAAAGCAAGCCAAACTTTTCCTCCAAGCATCAGATCTATAAATCAAAGTGCTATGGGAAATCTCCAGTGGACAACTCTTTAAAGCTTCACATTAAAACACGTTCAGAATACCCTACCATCTTGTTTATTGCCCATGCGCAGTCACTTGCTTGAATCCTTGAAGTGATATTTTCCCCAGAACCTGTTGCTTTCTTCTTTGTTTAGGTACTTGTTGCAATGGCGTGTTCTTTTCCCCTTTATATTCTGGTGTGGCCACACGGATATTAGGGCAGTGTAAGCTGACTTTATGCATGTAATTTTCAGTCAGGAGTATTAGGAAATAGCTCCACCTCCCATAGGCTGTTTTTACCCTTCCGTCTGATGGATTACAATGATTCCAAGGTATTAAGGCATAGCACAGCCACTAGGTGGATTATGTGTAGTCCCTAAAATACCACATTGAAGAAAAGACAGTCATGTCAGGAACATCTGCTTTGGAAAGTCATTGAAATATAACATTATATTCTAGCAAATCCTTGAAATTCAGAATTTGTTTGTTATAGATTCCAGCCTCATTTTTACTAGTTATCAACATTCCTCCCTCTGCGAGCCCTTGTTTCAAATTCAAATATAAATTATTCAGACCGTTAACCAAGTAAGAGTGTCCTAAGTATGTGTGCACTCTTTATTCCCACCTCCACTCCTCCTAGCTTAAAAAAGGGCTTCATTACCAACTGTCTTAACTGATCCATCAGGCCCCAGATACTATCTTCTCATCTTGTTCCACCAGATTCACTTTTCATTCAGACATCAAAATGATTCTTCTGAAATCTCAGTTCAAAACTCTGGCTTGCTCTTTTAGCATGTTGAAACTTGAGTTTCTTAACATGCTCCTCAAAAATGTGTATCTTGCATCCCTTCCTACCACTTGTCATAATGTTGATTCCCTTCGGTTCAATATCCACTTCTCACCTCTGGGACACAATTTAGAATTTTTGATTCGAGAATGACCACTCAGTCTCTTGCAAAAATAGGCTTCTTTGGTTTTTGTGTGTGTTTGTTTGTTTTTTGGACTTATTTGTAATTTAAAATTATCTGCAACATGAATGAGGAACCTCCCTTCCACTTAAATCCCCTAGAACAGGGATGGCAAACCTTTTAGAGAGGGGTGCCCAAACTACAGCCCCAAACCCACTTATGTACCACGAAGCACCAGCACTGCAATTAAACCCAAATCCTGAGGTTTTGGTTTATAAAAAACAACTCATACATTAACATTTTTGTCTTAAAACAAAAATAAACAACATGCATGCCATAGGTTTACCACCACTGACCTATAATATACATTTTTAAAAATTTAATTTTATTGGTACATTTAAGGTATACAATATAGTGACTTTCATCATTGGAAATTTACACCTTTACATAATCCATCTTGGTTTTTATTTTTTCCCCATTCCCCTGTCCTCCTTTCACTATCTCCACCCCTCCCTAACTACAAAGACTGTTTCCATTTTTTCTTTTTCTCACATTAATTCCATTCCCTTGTTTCTTTTTTCACTTCTCCTTTTCTTCCTATTTCACATTATCTATTATATTATACCTTTTAGTCTTTATTTACATTTTCAGCTTCCCACACTAGAGAGACTATTCAGTATTTACACGTGTGTACTATATATTTCACTTGAGAGTATCTAATCAATGTTCTTCCATCTATCCATAAATGTCTCTAGTTTCTCATTCTTTATTGCTAAGTAGCTCTCCATTATATATAAAGGTGTTTTTTTTTTCTTTATCAAGTCTCCTGTTGATGGACAATTGGGTTGCTTCCAAGTTTTAGCTGTTACAATTTGTGCTGCTGTGAACATGGGTGCACATATATCATTGTGGTATGATTCTTTTAATTCTTCGGGGAAGATACCAAGCAGGGGAATAGGTGGGTCAAATGGGACTGACTGGGCAGTTGAGAGATGCAAATGAAAACAGCACTGAGATTCCACCTCACCCCAGGAAGAATGGCTATAATCATGAATCAACCAATAACAAATGCTGGAGGGGCTGTGGGGAAAGAGGAACCCTGCTCCACTGCTGGTGGGAGTGCAGACTGGTGCAACCACTGTGGAAATCAGTGTGGAGATGCCTTAAAGAACTAAGTTCGAAGTCCTATACTATACATTTTTATTAGACTGAACTGTACTATTGATGAATAAACTTCATTAAAGAAATGACTAAATGATGTCAGGTATTTTCACATTAGGTTGTCCAATGCTAACCTCATCTCTTAAAAAAAAAAAAGGAATAAAATTAAGTAAATAAAATAATGTAAGTCCTTAACAAAATATTGTACAGTACAAGTTTAATCAAATGACCTTGCCATTGCTTAATTTAATTGTAAAAAAATTTGTCAAGCCAGACAATATTTTAACTATCTACACATACAAAACTCTAGTAGATGCCAAAAAAGTATTTCTCTGCCTTTAAAAATGTAAGTTTTTAAATTAATCTCCAAATCAAATCGTCAGAGGTTCTTAATGCTTAGTTGGACTCCTTGAAGAGAGAGATTAATTGTTAACATTCGTGTGGATATTTATTCAACAGCACGTTCATTGTTCCAAGAAACTACTCAGAATATGTGGAGTCATAGTTTTACCAAAAATATTTATCTTCAAAATGAAAAAGTAGTGTTTACTAATTTTTGAAACAGCATAAAATATATTTAAGCTTAAATCAAAATGTAGTCCCTACAACATTCATGTATGTGTTAAAAACCACAGATTTCTACATTTTCTGCATTTCTTACTTTAATACAAATAAAGAACACTCAAGTATTTTTAGGCAAAAACCGCTTAAAATAAGATCAGTCTTTTATGTATCACCCATGGCTACAAAGTTGAGCTAATTATGTGATACTTCTTATTTATTTATTTATTTTCCTTTCAAATGCCAGTATGAACTAAAAATTTTGTCTAGGTTGTAAAATGTGAATGTTCCCCATGCCGACATGATCTACATTTTGGAAAGATATTTACTGTGTCGCAATGATTTTATCAATCTTCATATATATACCATCTTCCAGTACCCTCTCTCTCTTCCTTTCCAATTCTTACTGTGTATGACTCCAAAACAAACAAACAAAAGCTTCAGTGGCTATTGTATCTAACTGAAAGAAAACTTGCCATTTACTAAATTAAGCAGACAATTCCAACGCTATCTGCCAAAATTCCAGTGGGCTGTCCCAGCTCTCTCCTTTTTTCACCCGAAACACTATGACCTCAAAACACGAGGCCTCTCGTCACCCCTCCGCACCTTCTCACCTCCGTGGCATTGCTCCAAGATGTCTGCTTTGCCGGACTACCCACGCAGCCATAGCCACCCTTCAAAAATCAGAACAACTCGTCTAACATGGGTCTACGTCAATTTTATTATATATATAATTCACTGCTGAACACTGAAATCAGGGAGTGCAACGCCGCTCACTGACCCTCGCGGTTATGTTTAACAGGATCCATGCCTGGGTGCATGGTATTTCTTATTCTCACATCTTCCTAATTATAGTAAGTTGTGTCCTTTTGATACCAGTGAAATTTTAAAGGTCATCCTTAGAACACCAGACCATAAATATATGAGAGAATATTTGTATTCCTAGTGGAGCCACAAGTGTCTTAAAAGAAGGAATTCTGTCTTGCTTTAAGCTTTAAAAGGAAAATAATCCTCAGATATAGTGCCATGAACACAGTAATGATTTCAACATGAAAAACAAATAAGCTTATTTAGCAAGCAATGAATTATTCAAAGTGAGCAAGAGAAAAGACTATGAAGAAGCCACAGGCTGAACCAAGGCCACTTTTTCCATCCAGGAGCTCTTGAGCTAACTGTGAGCTTGCTAGGCTCAAGCCTGAAACCTGAGCAGTATCCCTGGCATGTGGTCCGCCCTGGTCCTTCAGATTCTTAATCCAACCAAAACCTCACTGATGTCACCCGCTGCAGATGTCTCAAATGTAGCTCATGCTCTCCTTCAAATCCAAAGCACCGTCACCTCTAGACTGGACATCGTGTGATAAATATTTGAGATTTGACTATCACAAATGTAAGATGGTATATGATCTTTCTCTTTGTGATGTTGCCTGTGGAAATTTTTCATTTTCCCACAGAAAAGACAATTCCAGATAGGTCTGATCCTCAAGTCTCTTCCTTGGCTTCACTTTAAAATGTTTTCTGTTCACTCTGGGTTTCGATTATATCAACATTATTTTCATCTTGCATTTTCTGGTCTGATGGATTAGTCTAAATTGCGCTATCACAGTGCTTTTTCACTATGTCTGTCATCTTCACATAATTTATCATGGTTGTAATGGTGAGTTTGCTTTTAAGAATATTTGATATTTGATAAATGTGTACCTCCCTACTGAGAGATAGGTCTCTGTTGGGTGGAGGCAAAAGCTATTAAGTTTTATTAATAGATGCTTGCTTAAAATGTTTTTAGTGCTTCATAACGATTTGCTAAATTGAAGAATGAAGAATAATTAAACCTGGATCTGTTCATTCTTTTGCTTATGGACCTTTCTTTTTCAGGAGGTCATGTTGGGTTGATGAGTCTGTCTTGTAAACTATAAGCATATTTACACTGAATTACTATGGAAGTAAACAAAAATAGCTACGTAAGGCACAAAGAAATTCTTTCTATTATTAGGAGTTACAGACAAGTCAGAAAAAATTTCCCTAAATCTTAAAGAGTGGAGTAGAATGCATTGAGAAGAAGTGTTTTGGGTTGTAAAAAGGACAGCTAAGTCAAACGCAGACATCATATAAAATGAAAATTCACGAAAAAACTTTGACTGTGTGGGGAACTCACATTCTGAGAAATACAAGCAATGTGTCCAGAGAGAAGTTTAGTGCTTAGAAGGGAGCAAAAAAGTCAAAACAAATGCAGCCTGTTCATAAACAGACATGGCATTTTCTGTTTTGAAAATTTTGCTTTATCTTAATTGTCATAAATACAGTTACTTAGCTGTATAAATAAAACCTTTTCAGTTCATTTTTTCTTGAAAAAGACTTCCAACTCAAATATATGTTCTAAGGCATATATGATCAGGTTTTTATAACATTAACCATTTATTTTTTATATAGATATATTTTTCAGCCAAAAGAACAATACTAAAATTGCTGGGTTTTTGTTTGCAAAGTAATTGTGCATTTTTGGGCAAGAATGTCATAGTAACTATTTGTCCAATAAACATGGAATATACCACTCCAAGTTTACTTAGAAAATAAATTACTATCACACATCTTGTGGTTACTAATTTACAGTAAGATTTCTATTGCCCCAGCCTTGCATTTCTTACCATTACCAACCCTTTCCTTAAAGCACATAGACACTCATACAAATGAGACATAGAATCTCACAATAACTGCTGCATCTACAAAGAAATGTAGTTAGATTCTCAACTATTAAAATCATCTAAGGATTTTTGAACTAATTATCCAGCACCACACTCTGTTCTTTGACTTTTTGTTTAGTAAAATAATTTTGGTAATAATTTTGGTAGCATGAAGTTTTAGTCAGTGGCAGCAGTTACAAAATGATTGAAAATCATTTGGGGTGATTAATAGCACATTGAAGAGTAATA
>NW_022900947.1:12788505-12801954 GCF_012274545.1 Fukomys damarensis | reverse complement strand
AAAAATATATATTATATATAAATATGTTTTAAATATATATAAATATAAAAATATAAAGTAATCAGAGAAGTAAAGTGATTTGCCCAGTTTCATCTAACAAAATAGTAGAAACATCAGCTAGCAGAACATGTCATAAATAGTGTATATAGAATTCAAATGTTTTTTATTCCCACAAATGGGAGAATTAATTGATGTCACTATCTAGAGCAAAACCGTAAGAACATTTCTCCTGCATTATTTCTTCATTCTTCAGAAATCATTGGCTGCTTCTTTCTCTTTATTGAGTTTCATAACTTCTGGTGTAATTTTTTTTATTTCAAGCTACAGAAAACAATAACATTATTCTGAAACATTTCATTGTAATAAAATGAATTTTGTTTTTAATTACTTGAAATCTTTGCTACACAGGACAGCATCAAAGAATTTCCTAGTGTCATTATAGCATGTAGAGTTGTGGTATTTTCAATAACATGCTTTAAATCTGGAATTAATTAATTACCTCTCTTGGGTAGCAAAGAATCATTCTTACTATAGGGATCAATCTTCTAATATTAAACATGCATTTCCTTTTCTATATTTCACTAGCTGACTTCTATTCTTTTTTGTTTCTTTTTTTTTTTCTGACTTCTATTCTTAATCCTGGGTCTGTGTTAATAAGCAAAATAAAAATTAGTTTGTGAATATTCCTTTGCTTCAATGGTTTGGATCTTGACTTTTTATAAAGATAATACAAAAGAACTTCTGATTCTAAAGAGCCAGACTCAATCTTGAAGCAGTCACCCTGACAGAACATTAGTAGATGGTGTGTGTATTGTTTTAAATCACGAATATCCCTGAAAGGCCTCATGAGCTCATAGGCGGGGCTTTCAGAGGGTGGTTGAATCCTGGGTGTGATACTATTGATTTGCTGTTAGGAGGGAGGGTCTGATCAGAAGAGCAAGGTCCCTGGGATGTAACCTGGAAGGGTCTATTTCTCCCCGCAGTTCCTCCTTTCTGTCTCTGCTTGCTGGCCTCCAAGATGTAAGCAGCTTTTCTCCTTTATGCCTCTCTGCTGTGCCTTTCCTGCACTGGAGCTGCCCAACCATGGTCTGTAACAGTGGGCCAAAATAAAAGCATCTCGCTTTAAGTTTCAGGTGTCAAGTATTGTGTCTCAGAAAGGAGAAAAGTGACTGAGAAAGTATGATAATGTGACTCAGTAGAAAAGAGTCTCAAGTTTCTTGGAAGAACACTGTTGTCTAACACAGAGAGCTGAAATTTTGAATCAGGTAACCTGAGGTCAGTCTGTTTCCGCACTTCATTATATACTGGCTAGATATTGAACAAACTACCTAACATACTGAGAATTTAGGATTTTTTTAAATCTGTAAAGTGGGATAATAAATCCTATCTTTTAGTTGTAAATAGCCAATGAAATATTAAATAACACATCTGTAATATTTATATATTAAGATAACTAAAGAATTACTCAATAATAATTAAAATATGTAATATAAATATAATTGTATTTTGTTTCACTATACATAATTTGACTTCTCAGATATAACCAATAGGAAATTTAATATTTTAAATAGCTTTCTTTTTAAAAATGTTTCTTGGAATTGCTATTTTTAGCCATTAAAAATCTCATATTTATTTTCATTCGTGGTATCTTTTCTAAACTCTATATTTTTCTAAAATTACTGTAAGCTGTGGAGAGCTTTGCCAGTATAGAGAAGTTATTTTTGCTGATTAAAGCAATTTTGTTTAAAATAAATAAACTTTGTGGCAGTCCGAGTGTTCTCTTTATGCGCATACAGAAAGAGCTTACAATGTGGTTAATTGAAAAGATTTGGGAACAAAAAATAATGTTAACAAAATTTCCAGAGAGTTCAATGGACACCAAAACAACATGCAAGAGTGAGTTTATGCCAACTTTTTAAAGTGAATCCTACTTCAAGATGGTTTAAGGTGAACTGACACATCTGGCCACTTAGGTCCCTGGCCAATAAATGTGTGTCGTGGAGATGCCACATTGAAAAAAGCACAGTGGTGAACACCTGTGAATGTTTCACATCTTCCTCATCCCTTTCTTCTAGTAAAGCACAGTACTTTGGAAAAAAAGCTGATCTCATTTCAACCCAGGATCCACCTGGTTCTGAATCTGGAGACAGATGCCTTATGTCATATTACCCTTGACAACAAGTTTAGAAACACAACTCAAGTTTAGCCAATCACAGCTTTTTCCCGTAACAATACATGCACGCGCGCACACGCGTATACACACACACACACACACACACACACACACACACACACAAAGTGCATCTTTCTTTCCTCGGGCTTTCTCTGGTTGTTCTCCTCTACTTCCTCAGGCACAAACAGAAACTCCCCTGCAACCATGAGAATGAAGCTAACAGAGAAAAATGAAAAAAAGCTGATCTCATTTCAACCCAGGATCCACCTGGTTCTGAATCTGGAGACAGATGCCTTATGTCATATTACCCTTGACAACAAGTTTAGAAACACAACTCAAGTTTAGCCAATCACAGCTTTTTCCCGTAACAATACATGCACGCGCGCACACGCGTATACACACACACACACACACACACACACACACACACACACAAAGTGCATCTTTCTTTCCTCGGGCTTTCTCTGGTTGTTCTCCTCTACTTCCTCAGGCACAAAGAGAAACTCCCCTGCAACCATGAGAATGAAGCTAACAGAGAAAAGCAAATTATTCGAGTGTTCAGAGGGGGGACTTCTTTAAGATGATTTAATCGCGAGGGTTCACAGTTGATTGTGTTGTTACAAAGCGGACTTTGGTCAGAAGAGGCTGCTTACTGGGGCTGAGGACTGGAAGGTGCATTCTGCACCCTGGCTCCTCCTCTCGGTCTCCGCTTCCCGGCTGTCACAGATTGCACCGCTTTCTTCTGCCACGCCTTCCACCATATTGTTCTCTCTCGGAGCCAGACAACTGGACTACACCGGGAGCCAAAATAAACCTCTCCTTTATGTTGTGAGTGCTGCGTATTTTGTCCCAGCAGGTGGAAGATGATTAATAATTAGCCTTATGGATATTTTGAAAGACTTTGACAGGGAACATGAGGTGGCCCGAGAGCACAAAAAGGAGATGATGAACCTGAAGCAGAAAAAAAGAAAAACTAGTAAATGATAATGTCAGACAGACTATTGGGGAGCAGGTAATAGAGGCCCAGGTAGTGCATCCTGCTTTTGTCTAAAAGAGAGAAACCAACGATTATGTCAACTGATTCAGGAAAGCATTTGACAACATTCATGACTCATTCCTGATGAAAACTCTCTGCAAACTAGGAAGAAAGACAAAGAAATGTCCTCAATTTGGTAAGGGACATTTTAAAAACTCATACATTTTTTTCAGGTTCTTTTTTCTGAGCTAAGTACAAGTCACATCTTATAGGTAAATAAGCTGATTTTTAAAGATGCTAGGTAACTTCTTTATAGGAATGAAGCTTGGTTAACGGGAACTACAGAGGTCTCATATTTGTCCACTGCATAATAAATTGAACAAGAGACTGCATAACATTATTAAGAAGCCAAATTATTTTTAGGAAACAACTACCAGCTAATAAATGATATGCAGAGATATAATTTGGCCTAGTGCATAAACAAAATGTATTTTTTCTTGTTGTTGATAAAAAAGTGCCAAAGCAAGAAGTATGTAGCACAATTATGAAACAAACTATAAATTCCATCCAAAATCAATGAAAAGAAAGGTGATTTAAAATACAAAAAAGTATGTTTCTTAGATATAGTAAATCACAGTGGTCCTGAGTATTTCAATATGGAATAATTAGAAGTTTAAAACAGTACCTATTACCATATGTATTTCTTTCATATATATAATATTCAAATTTATTATACTTCAAAATGTGTTAATTTTTCCTCATAAGCTATATCATCTTGACAAAGTATTTCCCATATCTCATTTTCATAATGCCAGTTGATTAAAAAGAAGCCTCCAGCTGATTGGTGAAGACCAAGAGCTAGAAAGACAACAGTACTGGGACTGTAATCCCAGGGTAGCTATTTACTACTTTGGAAGCCACTTTATCTTTCCTAATGTGGAATTAAAATCATTACTGATCTCACAGGGCTGCTGCGATGATAAATTAAATATTGTGCATAAAAGTGCTTATAAGGTTCCTGGAAAAGAGTAAGAATTTAACAAATGTGGGCTGTCATTGTTTTGAGAAAATGCATTGCATCATTCTGATAATGATAAGAAACCAGCAAGATGATCTGGAATACATGATTCCTCACAGTCACAGTAGCTTTGAGTCAGTGACTCCATGCCTCGTTATGGTAACAAAAAGAGATGGAGATGATAAAATTGTGTGAATGTGTAGAAGTCACATACATATGTCGGTATTAATGATAACAAAGTTGACATCATTAGTATCAGTCAAGAGCAAGCTGTAACAAAATTCTGGACCTTCTTAGTCATCTTAAAATTTTATAGTTTAAGCATTATATGCTATTAGCTTAAAATGTTGTCATTAAAATCTAATGCATAATATTTGAACTTTTAATGAAGAATCTAAGCCCCTCAAATCATACTCCCACATTGAAAAAATATTACTTTTATGGTACAATTTTTATAATATGATGTTTCTTAAGAACAGAAAAACATTGGTACCTAAGATATATTTCTAAATTGGTATTTGAATGTCAACATATATTACTATCATAATAAAGAGTTGATGGCCAAGATCTGCAAAACAGGATATACCTGTTTATTCTTTTTTATTTATTTATTTTTTTGGTTACCAGGGATTGAACTCGGGTCCTTGCACTTGCTAGGCAGGCCGCCAAACCACTGAGCTAAATCCCCAGCCCTACCTGTTTGTTCTTGATTTACATTAAGTGCTCTCTGCATTAGGCAAATTTAACTTTGCAAATTCTTTGAGTATAGTGTAATTTTTTAGCAAAGAGCATTTTTCATTGAATTTAGCAAAATCAAATCATTTTTGTGAACCAGACTTCAGAAAGCTAAAATAGAAATTGAGTGTCACTTATACCAAAGGGAGGACTTTTACTTTCAGGCTTAGACTATGTGGAAACTTAGCATATACAATTATGTCAGCCTCTTCATTTCAGCATTCTAAAAGATTTTTTTGGCACACAGTACGTATTCAACAAACTATGTTGAATTAATGACAAAGTTGGAAAATATCAAGATACTATTAAGGGTATAATAAAATCATTCCCAGCTAGAATTAGAACTGTATCAAGAAGGTTTGACGTAGGCTTTGAAAATGAACTTAATTTACATTGCAAATTTTAAAAGATAGTATAACCTTGTTCAATTGAGTCTGCAATATACATTATGCAACCACGTAGAATGGTTTAAAAAGTGAATTCTGCCCTCTGTAGTACTTGGAAACTTCTATGTGTCGTCGAGGTTAGAAGTTCTATTTCCTCTGTCAGATTTGGCTGCCCGAGGGTGAGGCAGCGCTCTCTGCCTCCATCAAATCAGGCGTTCTCACTTAAGAAGCACACCTGCAAAATCTCTTTGCTATAGATTTACAGAAAACTAATTTCAGAAAAGCACTAACAGTGTGTCAGTGTGTGTGTGTGTGTGTGTGTGTGTGTGTGTGTGTGTGTTAGGACATACGCTTTTACAAAGGTCTGTCCTGTGTAAATTTCCCTTCTATCCATCTCCCTGTCCTAGGACCACCTTCACAGTGATCTGTCTCTTCAAAATTCAGTTCAAGTTTCTCAGAAGCTCCTCTGTCACACACTTTGAATTCCTCTTTTCTCTCTCTAGGAGGAGCTTTCATTCCTTGCTCCCTTTGGTGTACAGATTCAAACATCACCACAGCTGGGCTTGTGCACTTTGTGTTTCAGTTCTAGACAAGTTGTCTGTTCTCATAATCTAAGCAGGTCTTGATGTGCCCTCCCAAACCTACTCACCATGTTTTCTACAAGACAAGTAAACTGCTAAGATTAACATGACCTTTCCCCTGAGCAATCACAGCTCAACCCCACATTGAGGAAAGGGAAATTATTGTTAGATGCCATGTATTCTATAACCTAGAGGCAACAAAGATAGCTAACATTTGTCACACATGGTCTTTTGCTACCCTGAAAGACTAGCCACGGTTTTGTTGGCTGAGGTCTTATTTTCTCAAGACTAATTTCCTGAGAAAAATGAAGTGTGTAATACTTTCCAATCCATTCCATTTCCAATTTATTTCCATCCAGAAGCACATTGACACTGAATAAATATATCAAACAATCCAGAATTACAGTGGAACTTAAAGGAAATTGTTCATCATGACTAAAGAATGAGAAAACATGGGAGTTAGGTTGGGCCCAGAAGTAAGGTTAGATAACCAAAGGTTTTTAGTCAAGCAAAGGAGTTTGAATACTAGCATTTTGGCAACAGCTAGAGCTGACACCATTTTAAGAGAAATGATACTAGTCAGGAAGCCCTGATTTTCAGGTTCAAGTTCCAGAAAAAATGTTCTAGGAGGAAACACTCTCTGACTTACCATTGTATCTGTCCTCTTAAAACACACTCTTGGCTCAGCTCAGTGACATAAGTCATAAAAGGGAAAGTTCTATCCACCCAGTCACACTCTATCCCATGTGATATACCTACTCAGTATGCAGACTTCTAGAAAAAGGCCAGAATCAGTATCAGAAATGGCTTGTAAGTCAAATAACCTCTGACTTGCTTTCACAGAAAAATCTTGGACTTCATTGTAAAAGAGGACAAAAATACCCACAAAACAGTTATAAAGATGAAATAAAGGGAAATTTCTCTTTCTCCTCTTCCAATTATTTTCACAGTAAAAAAGAAAAAGAAAGTTTAAAAGAAACATAAAAGCTCACTTGGCACATAAAAGTATTTTATCACTTTAAATGCAAGTCAAATTACTGCCTATAATTTTTGTTTGTTTGTTTGTTTGTTTGGAGTTACTGTCACATTAGAACTCAAAACTTCCCCACAACCATTATATATATAGTACAGTGCATTCCGTGGGGCATTTTCTTCAAGTAATTATAGACACTTTAATATGATATGCTTTTAGTTTGTACAATGTGTTTCATGCAAATCACATTTCAAAAAGCTGTGCAGAGCTAAATAATTCACTTAGAGAATTCAATAATACATAAGGGGAATGGAAAGAAGAAATCAGGAGACATCGGCTAGACAGAGCATTGAAAACCTGGAGTTGTTAATAAAAGAATTAACTCTGGTGCAGCAAAAAATTAATAGTGATCCAAGCAATTGCTGGAGAATATGCAAAGTGCATGGAGATGTGAGATATTATCATAAATTTAATATTCCTTATCTGGTTAATAATAGGCCAAAGTAAGTTAAAACAAATGCCATAGGTCCAGGGATTTAACTCAGTGGTGCCACCACCTGCCTCACAAGAGCAAGGACCTGAGTTTGATACCTGGTACCAAAGACAAAACAAAACACCATGAACATAAGAGGAAATATTTCAAAGGCAGAAATGAAGAAGTCAGTAGAATTTGTAAGGATGTAACAGAAACGTCTTTATCCATCTCTCTGAATGTTGGATGCTGTAAGATACTTTGAAGTAATAAATATTTGCTTTCTTGAATGAAAATGTATGGTGGCCGCAACAATTCCTGAAACTGATCGAGGTTTCATGGAAATTCATGGAAACTTAGATTTGGGCTATAAGTTCTAATCCCATGGTGAATTAGCTATTTATCTCCAGAAAAGGGATTTAACCTTGTGTTTTATATTTTCTTATTTGCACAATGCTGCATATAATAAATGGGCAGAAAAGAAAAATAAAGCAATTTGTAATATGTAATAATTATTAGCAAATATTACTTGTTAGCTGTTCTTATGTCCTCTTCTCACCCCTTTGGGACTGGATATTCTCTGCTCACTTCATTTTGGTACTTAATTCAACCAACAGATGTTTATTGGGCTCTTACATAATTCAGGGGACTACATCTGCACTTCCAATAGTATTGAATAAAAGAGATACAGCTTCCTTACAGTCTAATGAGCAAGAAAGACACTAAAAAAGTGAAGAAACAAATCACAATTCCAATGTGGAGTTTCATAAGTATTAAAAGGAAACAAAAGCTAACACACAAAAAATAGAGGCTGACCTTAATGTTTGAATGTAAAGAAAAAAATGCCCTATTTGGGGATGACACTGAAGTGGAAACAAAAATAATTTAGCTAATCATACGGACAGCAAAGTGAAGCAGAATACGTGTGTGGAGACCAGAATGTGTAGATGCGGGAGGAGAGAGCAAAGTGTAGAAACAGAGGATTCGGTTTGTCAGTCTTCCTCTGTGCTCTGAATCCTCTGAGTTCCTTTGTGTATGAATGATAACTGTTCACAGAGTTCTCTCCAAAGACAGAGCTGCTGGCTGAGTCTTCCATCTCTGCAAATTCTTCTTACAAATAATATCCTAACGCAGGGAGCACTGTACATATTTCATAAGTTGGAAATAGAGAAGAGTGGGTGAGATTTTACAGTACAGTGATGGGTATAAAAGTCATCCCCAGGTATTGACAAAGCTGTCCTGGGATAAGCAGTATTTACTTTTTAAAAGACTTAGAGTCAGTCCCAGGATCAGTGATTACATTTCACCACAAGCAGAGGTCTACTGAGAAAATAAAAGGAATAACATATAAAATTACAGAGTTTCTGCTCTCAAAATATTGTGAGGGAATCCAGGAAGAAAATTAACAATTTGGTGTGTTATAAAACTTTTATTGGCTTACTAATAGGAGAAAATATTTCAGGGTATCCTGAAAGCCTTCATGCAAGAGGTAGAATATGGGTTGATTTTGAAATAGGTGAAAAAGTATGAGGAAAAATAAAGTGTAATAAAAAGATAGAGTAGCCAGGAATTTAGCTCAGTGGCTCCACTGCCTGCCTTGCAAGCAGAAGGACCCAAGTTCAATCCCTGGTACCAAAAATAAATAAATAAATACATAAATACTGGCATAAAAAGATAGAGGATATATGTTAAGATGGTAAGTAGTAGGTTAAATAATTTAACAAGGAGGAAGAATACTTTAATATTCCTAATTATAGATAGCAAAAATGGAGGTTTGATAGGTCAAAAGTAATTGGTCAAAGGCCGCAGAGTGAACAGGTAACAAAATTAAGGTATATAACATAGCATCTAAAGCTGCTTCCCCAAAGTTGCCCAGGGGTTTCTGATGTATCACTATGCATAGATGGAATCCTAAGTAGGAATCAGCAAATGGCATTTCCCCATCATAGAACCAAACAGTTCTAGGATCCAAATATCATTAATAAAACTTTTGCCACTTTACCTTTTGTTAAGCAGCTCTTTTATGAAGTCCCGAGAAAGCAAATGTTTTGGGTTAAATTACGGCCCCCAAAAGTAAATCAAATGTTGTAATTTTATCACTCCATGTGACCCTCTTTGGAGATAGAGTTAATGATAGACGTAACTGGGGTTAAATGAGGGCACAGAGGTGGTGTCCTAATCTTATGTCCCTGCTCTCCTTACGAGAAAATGAAGAAACATCAGAGATCTCTACCACTTTACACACTCCAGGAAAAAGGTTATGTGAGCAGGCCGACAAGCAGCTCAGAGAGATCTATCAAGTCCAACATCCTGGCCTTGAACTTCTGTCCTCCATAAATGTGAGGAAATACATTTCTATGGTTTCAGTCCCCAGTTTTCATAGGTCCAGGGATTTAACTCAGTGGTGCCACCACCTGCCTCACAAGAGCAAGGACCTGAGTTTGATACCTGGTACCAAAGACAAAACAAAACACCATGAACATAAGAGGAAATATTTCAAAGGCAGAAATGAAGAAGTCAGTAGAATTTGTAAGGATGTAACAGAAACGTCTTTATCCATCTCTCTGAATGTTGGATGCTGTAAGATACTTTGAAGTAATAAATATTTGCTTTCTTGAATGAAAATGTATGGTGGCCGCAACAATTCCTGAAACTGATCGAGGTTTCATGGAAATTCATGGAAACTTAGATTTGGGCTATAAGTTCTAATCCCATGGTGAATTAGCTATTTATCTCCAGAAAAGGGATTTAACCTTGTGTTTTATATTTTCTTATTTGCACAATGCTGCATATAATAAATGGGCAGAAAAGAAAAATAAAGCAATTTGTAATATGTAATAATTATTAGCAAATATTACTTGTTAGCTGTTCTTATGTCCTCTTCTCACCCCTTTGGGACTGGATATTCTCTGCTCACTTCATTTTGGTACTTAATTCAACCAACAGATGTTTATTGGGCTCTTACATAATTCAGGGGACTACATCTGCACTTCCAATAGTATTGAATAAAAGAGATACAGCTTCCTTACAGTCTAATGAGCAAGAAAGACACTAAAAAAGTGAAGAAACAAATCACAATTCCAATGTGGAGTTTCATAAGTATTAAAAGGAAACAAAAGCTAACACACAAAAAATAGAGGCTGACCTTAATGTTTGAAGGTAAAGAAAAAAATGCCCTATTTGGGGATGACACTGAAGTGGAAACAAAAATAATTTAGCTAATCATACGGACAGCAAAGTGAAGCAGAATACGTGTGTGGAGACCAGAATGTGTAGATGCGGGAGGAGAGAGCAAAGTGTAGAAACAGAGGATTCGGTTTGTCAGTCTTCCTCTGTGCTCTGAATCCTCTGAGTTCCTTTGTGTATGAATGATAACTGTTCACAGAGTTCTCTCCAAAGACAGAGCTGCTGGCTGAGTCTTCCATCTCTGCAAATTCTTCTTACAAATAATATCCTAACGCAGGGAGCACTGTACATATTTCATAAGTTGGAAATAGAGAAGAGTGGGTGAGATTTTACAGTACAGTGATGGGTATAAAAGTCATCCCCAGGTATTGACAAAGCTGTCCTGGGATAAGCAGTATTTACTTTTTAAAAGACTTAGAGTCAGTCCCAGGATCAGTGATTACATTTCACCACAAGCAGAGGTCTACTGAGAAAATAAAAGGAATAACATATAAAATTACAGAGTTTCTGCTCTCAAAATATTGTGAGGGAATCCAGGAAGAAAATTAACAATTTGGTGTGTTATAAAACTTTTATTGGCTTACTAATAGGAGAAAATATTTCATTGTATCCTGAAAGCCTTCATGCAAGAGGTAGAATATGGGTTGATTTTGAAATAGGTGAAAAAGTATGAGGAAAAATAAAGTGTAATAAAAAGATAGAGTAGCCAGGAATTTAGCTCAGTGGCTCCACTGCCTGCCTTGCAAGCAGAAGGACCCAAGTTCAATCCCTGGTACCAAAAATAAATAAATAAATACATAAATACTGGCATAAAAAGATAGAGGATATATGTTAAGATGGTAAGTAGTAGGTTAAATAATTTAACAAGGAGGAAGAATACTTTAATATTCCTAATTATAGATAGCAAAAATGGAGGTTTGATAGGTCAAAAGTAATTGGTCAAAGGCCGCAGAGTGAACAGGTAACAAAATTAAGGTATATAACATAGCATCTAAAGCTGCTTCCCCAAAGTTGCCCAGGGGTTTCTGATGTATCACTATGCATAGATGGAATCCTAAGTAGGAATCAGCAAATGGCATTTCCCCATCATAGAACCAAACAGTTCTAGGATCCAAATATCATTAATAAAACTTTTGCCACTTTACCTTTTGTTAAGCAGCTCTTTTATGAAGTCCCGAGAAAGCAAATGTTTTGGGTTAAATTACAGCCCCCAAAAGTAAATCAAATGTTGTAATTTTTATCACTCCATGTGACCCTCTTTGGAGATAGAGTTAACGATAGACGTAACTGGGGTTAAATGAGGGCACGGAGGTGGTGTCCTAATCTTATGTCCCTGCTCTCCTTACGAGAAAATGAAGAAACATCAGAGATCTCTACCACTCTACACACTCCAGGAAAAAGGTTATGTGAGCAGGCCGACAAGCAGCTCAGAGAGATCTATCAAGGCCAACATCCTGGCCTTGAACTTCTGTCCTCCATAAATGTGAGGAAATACATTTCTATGGTTTCAGTCCCCCAGTTTGAGCATTTTTGTTATGGCAGCCCAAGTAGATTAAAAGAGTCTGTTATTGGGGCTGCTGTGTTTAGTTTGTATATAATTTAAAATGCAAGTTACATGGTGTGATGCTCCACAAAGTTGTGAATCCTTTCACACATTAGCAGCCTGGGCAGTGGACCAAACTGTGGTGTAATCAATTCCTACAAGAAGCTGCAAGATACAGAGCTGGGTGGGAACCACCAAGTCTTCCGTTGTGCGGAGATCGTTCTTACGGTCTCTTCCTCTGTGTCTTAGTCTGAGCCGATGTGAATTCTTCTCTGACTCAGGCTCTTAAGTATTCAAAAAAAATTTGATGGGAAGATTTGTCAGCTCCATTTTAGGGACAAAGAAGCTGCAGGCAAGGAGCAAACTGTCCAAGGTCATGGGACCAATAAGTAGTCAATGGCTTCCCACTGGCTTTCCTTCATGTCCCAGCCTTTTGGATGTTGTTTGAAGATCCTTGGTGTTAGATCAGACTTGTGACTGTGGGTTGAAATTGTTCTGTAGTGTTTCTCACTCACAATAGAAAAAAATATACACCTCTTGACTAGATTTCCAATGGTAACCAGATCAGCGGGTTATCAGGGAAAGCAAACCACCCATCTTTTTTTTTTTTTTTTTTTTTTTAGTCTGAAATCATCTGAAAATAATCAGATAGTGGATTTGAATCTAAGCAGAAAGGAGGCAGGTAAAGTAACTCATTCTTTGTTGAACCTACCACATCACTTCCTTTTCCAAATGTGGAAGCTGAGGCCAGAAATTTCCTAATCCTCTTCTAGGATCAGATAGCTACATATCAAGATATTATAGCTACGTACCTATGTCTTATACAAAAGGAATCTCAATATGGAAAAAGAAGAAAGGTTTTAAATTAGAATAATCAAAAACATACCATGAATAAATCTCAACAAACAAAAATCTACTCAGAGTTTTCAATGTAACCCACTAAGTGCTTAATGTTTGGGAAGTTATGGCTTTTAATTAAAATAGAAAGCTTACTGAATTACAGGAATAATCATCTAAGTTGTTCTGCAGAATATCCTCAGACTCTCCTTTCCTTCCCCAGTTTGCTCATACTCTCTCCCAGGGCTCACGTTATGTTGCAATCTAAATTGACTGTTTGTTCTTGCAAATCTCATTTCATGACTCTTTCTATATAAGGTTTGCCTCAATTTAAAGTGCATGGCCTCTATACTTTCCTGTACCTTCCAGTTCTTTCCAAAATAGCAATCACATCCTTCTGGTAGGATGTGTTTACTTATAAACTCTGCTAGCTTCTTGTCCATTTTCTATTTTGGCCAACGCACATGCAGAGCCTCTCTTATTACCTCTTTATTTGTGAGCTGAAATACTGGGAGTGAATTTACTGCTCAGCCAGCCATGAATCCCCGTGGGCATGAAAAAAAAAAAAA
>NW_022900947.1:12732368-12788055 GCF_012274545.1 Fukomys damarensis | reverse complement strand
GGAAAAAAAAAAAAAAAAAAAAAAGAAACCCTGCTTACCTAGAAACTGTCTGTCTGCCAGTAGCCTCTGGGAATAATTCCTATACTTTTTCTTCAAAGAAAGAATGGGGGAGGTAGCAGGAAGGAAACCAATGGCCTTCTGCTTTTAAAAATTATACCAAGACTTCAGCATTATAAATTTTTGTTTGTCCTGCTTCATGGAGAAAATCTGACCTCAAAGACCCCAGCCTTCACCTTCTGTAGTCTCTAAACTCTACTGCTGTGTGGTTCACTCCAGGGGACCTTAGGTTGGTGGGATGTAATTTAGTGTTCCCCAGCAGGAAAGAAACTTAACCAACCCTCTGTGTCAACACAGCAGACCCCTAACAAAGAACTCAGTCAATCAGCTGTCAAAAAGTTTTGCCTTCAAGAGAAAAAAAAATTAATTAAATATACGCATGCATGTGTGTGCTCATTAGATTTCGTTTGACCAATCTTTTTCCTACTTTTTCATTGCTAGCTGTGATAATCTGACACCAAAAGCTTTGATTAGATCAGAGAATGAGAAAGAACACTTAAGTGTGAACTAGGCAATAAACTAGGATACTCCTGTGCCCAGTAAAACGAGAACAAGAATGTTCTCTGAAAATGCCCAAAGGCCTTTGTCTGCCTACATAAAGTTGGTTTCCCAAGGACTTCGGGTTATACCCTGCATCAAAGTAATTAATATTTAAGGAATTATAAGTAGCTACTTTATTATAATTGTTATCTATCACTTTTCTGCAGAAACTAAAAACTTATCAGCTTGGATGACTTGAACATACTTACTCTAGTTCAGTGATTCGTTGCCTGGTGTGACTTTGCACACAGATGCTCCCGCTGTCCCATCCTCAGTAGAGAGTTTCCATGATATCTGGACACATTTCCGGTCTCACAGCTGTGGGAATGTCCCCTGCATCCTCTGGGGGAGGCCAGGCCTGCTAGTAAACATCTTGGAGTGCAGTGGACAGGACCAACAGAAAAACCATCTGGCTCCAAGTCTTGGTAGTGCCTAGCCCAAGAGACCTGCTCTGCTATTTTCTTGTAGCATTTATTCATCTAATACACAGTTAAGAGCTCTCTCGTGCACGAGGTATTTTCCTAAGCTCTGAGGGAACAAAGCAAATCTAAGACAAAGCCATGTCAAGGGTTCCACAATCAACTACTCAGAAGAAAGAACAAAGACAATATAGAGTTGTTAGACTACTAGACAGTAAGAACACCATGAAAACCAAAGCAGGTAGATTACAGTTCAGTGAGAAAGACAGGTCTCCAAAAACCATCTCACTACTGTTTAGCTTGAGGATCAGAAAAGGTTACCCTAAGGAATGGGCATATTGCGGTAAGTCCTAAAGGACAAGGTAGAACTCACAGCCCAAGGAACAAAGAAGTTGCAGGAAGGGTAGAAAAGCACGATGTTAAACTGCTGTTGCAGTGTAAGGTAGAAACTGCCCTGACACAGCAGCCAGAAACTATTCTTAAGCCAAACTCATTTGAAGGAGGGATTAATATCGAAAGTAGGACTGAAAGTTGGATCACCAGGATGAAGTAAAAGTATAGAACTAAAAGTATAGGAAGCATTCCGGGCCCAGGCCATGGGGTTAGAGGCTTGTCAGCAGAATGCACGGGCTCTTAGGCAGAGAGGTGCAAGGTCAGAGGAGGGGCGGAGGATACGAAGGAACCAGCTCTTCCACTTCCTCCTGCTTCTTGTGTCCTGTGTAAATAAGTGAGTGGTTTAAAGCGACTTTTTACTTCCTCGCAACATACGTGCTCGATTCTGAACTCTTTTTTTTTTCTAAATTGTCAGAACATCAAGCAGTCTGTTACCCAAAGCCCAGGTAGACTTTGTCCCAGCAGGCTATCCAAATTTGATTGATGAAATGGGATCTTAACAAGTCCTTTTCCAATCCCCTCTGCCCTGCCATTGGCTTCCCTCCTCTTCATTACTGCCTGTGCTTCCTCGGTTTCAAGCTCCATCTCAGTGAAAAGTCCCAATTCCCTTTAGCCTTCAGGTTTTTACACCTTCACTCAATTCCCGGCTTTTCAGAGCCCAGTGGCTTTCTGATTGCTGGTGTTCTTACAACATTCTGGCAAATCACTCAGCACCTCCCACACACAGCCAGCTCCTCTCAAACAATAGGAATGCGTGAAATTCAATTCACAACACTGCAGTTTACACATTCTGAGTGCATTGAAGAGATAAGCCTTCCAATTAATGATCTCCCTGTGTAATTGCGTTCCCTGGATAACCCATTTTGCTTTTGATCGTTCTCTGTTACAAATTCCCTCACCTGCTCACAGGGTGAGTTCTTTTAAAGGGAGTCAGTGGGGGGACTGAGTCAGGGGATGGGCTAGTTGGATACACAGGGACATAGCTTGGGTGAAATCTGTGGCTTGTCATCTTTCAGCATGAGCTATTCTAACTGCCATAACACAACTACCTAAAGTCTTCTGCCTTGAACTTGTGACTGGCTTATGAATACCAGTTGTTTCCTTTTATTCCTTCTACTCTCTTTCAAGAGATGATCTGTTCTGAAGAGAATTGAATCATTAATCTCAGAATGTCTCCTGCAGGTCCAAGTCCTGCCTTAGCTCTAATCAGTCTGACAGCTGACTTCCTAGTGACAACCCAAGCTGGGATGTCAACTGCTTCGTCTTACTCATCTCTCTCTCTTTCTCTCTGCATCATGGGTTCAGTGTATGGTACATAGTAGGAGTTCAGTAAATATTTATTATGTAGCTCTGTGTATGAATTTTTAATGATGCCATTACATTTAAGGATTCTTTCACAAACAAAATAACAGAGATAAAGATGTGGATCATAAAAGAAATAAATGTGGAAAGTAGAAGAATTGAGACATAGGTGGCCCCAGATTCTGATTCTCTAAGGCTCTGACACAAATGGTTAACAGGTGGTCCCTTCAATCCTTCACGAAACATTTGTGCACACAAGGAAAGTTGGCTCTAGTGTCAGAAAACCTGGGCTTACTGCTAGGACTCGAGTTCATTCTTACCATTTCAATGTTGAGAACAAACTTCTCTGAGGTGCCTACCGCCATGACCTCTGCCTGTGCTGAAGAAGAACAACTGCTTCTGCCTCAGGGGAAATGCAGTGAGAGTCTCATGAGATTGGCATCAGAAAACAATTCACAGACTGAAAAGGTTAGCCAGTGCTACTTCACAAGTAAAGTGGATGAATGTATTAAGATAACACAGATGACTTCAATGATGTAGTCCCCTGGCGAGGAAATAAAAACAGACCTGAGAATTGGAAATGGATCTCTATTACTGTAATTTTATTTTCAGTATTTAGAGTAAGTTCCTTTGGTAGGTTCATGAAGACCTATGGAAGATAATGGCATTGGAAAATATCTGGCAATTCCTAACATTCTTGAGTTAATATTTATTTGAGCTCGTGTTCCATAAACTGACCTGCATTGTTCACTTGTTTCTGCAGTTTGGAGGAGCATTCGGTCTTCCTGGAGGTGTGTGGGGCCTTTATAAATGAATCAAGTAGTAATGATGTGTCATTACAATCAGAGCATAAAGAGTCCCGGTCTCACTAATTTCATGGGCTTGGGTTTTCTGTGCATGACTGTGATTATCCTTGAGAATCAATTTTTCCTAATCACCCTACAAAAGAAATGGAATCAGATTGTTAAAAGGTGTCTTTATTTCCTGTCAAATTCCCTACAGGATAGTCACAAGGGGGAGCTGATATGTTATATAAATGAGTCGTGCTTTTTGCAAAAATGCATTTAACAGTGGCTAGCAGGCCAAATGGCAACAACTTGGGATAGTTCAGTCTGAGCAATCAAGTCTCTTTAACACTTTCAGTTATTCAGGGCCTGTACAGAAGGTGGGGTGTATGCGTGCAGCAAGTCCAATGATGAGTAAGCTTTGGGCTCTGACTTCCAAAGTGGGGACTCACCAACCTGATAGAGTGGGAGATTGACAATATATAGTTTTTGAATCCCAAATAATTCCCTCCATAAAATTTTTTTTCTTATTGAGTTTATTGGTACATTTTAGGAATACAGTACAGTTACATTCATCATTGGGCTCTTGTACCTCTACATGACAGGTCTTGGTTCTCATTTTTTCCCCTTATCCCTGCCCTCCCTTTACCCCTCCTCCCTTCTCTATTTACAAACACTTTATTTCCACTTTTTCTTGACAGGTCTTGGTTCTCATTTTTTCCCCTTATCCCTGCCCTCCCTTTACCCCTCCTCCCTTCTCTATTTACAAACACTTTATTTCCACTTTTTATTTTCTCATGTTTTTTTCCTTTTCCCTTATTACCTTTCCCCTGCCCTTCCCACTTCCCTACACCTTTAGCCCTTTTCTTCCTATTTTACACTGTCAATTAAATCATTAGGATCTTATTTACCAGTATTTCACACCAGAGAAACTATTCGGTATTTATACATGTGTGACTTATTTATTTCACTTAGGAGTATATCCTCAATATGTATCCATTTTCCTATGAATGACTCTAATTTCTTGTTCTTTATGGCTGAGTAGTATTCCATTTTATAGAAAAACCACAACTTTTTTAAAAATTTTTTTTAACATTGAAGGCACTGTATGAAATGCTCAAAATGTAAAGGAAGTCAAAATTCTAACAACACACTCAAAGAGGATATAAAGCATAAAATTAATCTGACTTTGTAAAGGAAAGCAGAAGAGAGCCTAGCTCTTCCTGTATCCTCACATATCACACACACACATTAGAGAAGTCTACGTATATGCTATACCTTCTCAGTCACTCACCAAGCTTTCCTTCTGCAGGTTGCCTTAGATACTATCTTCTCATTGCCCATATGTTTAAAGCTAGGCCTCCTATATACTGATGGTACTCCACCTTTATTGACTGTATGCCACCCATCTATATATTTACAGGCACCATTGTCTTTCTTTCTCTTCCTATACAGTAGAGTAATACGAGATCCAAAGGGTTGAGGGAGACATAGAGGAAGTAAGGTATAAAAAGTGCAACAGAAAAATAAGGATGACAGTTTAAATTTTTTTTACAGTAAAAGACACATTGCCATTCATCCTCCTCAAAATACTCCCCTTGCCTCAAACATACGTATCCCATCTTCATTGCCCTTCTTAAAAAATTCTTGATGTCTTCTTTTGTGAATGACTTTAGTTGCGCTGTTGTGGTTGACTCCTTGTCCTGAACCTTTTCAAAACCTTTACTTGTCCTGGTTGGTTTGACTAGGGAAGAACCAAAAGTTGCAAAGTGCTAGATCACATGAACAAGGAGAACGAAGCCATCACAATGTTTTCATGAGCCTGTTTTTCCATTGGATGGCATGCAACGGGAGCATTCACTGTGTTTTTGTTTATACCTCATAAAGAAACACAAAAAGGACTTCCAGAACTGCTCTAGAAAATGTTAAGGAAGAGGTACATGTTCAAAAAGGAACTGATGTCAGTGTCTTTTATGGTAATAGTTTTTATTTAAATGTTCACTGTATGTTTTGATCACATCTAGTATGCTATTTGGAACATTTCTGAATTATCTTGTTTTTAAGCATGAGCCAGGAAGAGCCTTCTTTAGGCTTCTAATTAGGAAAATTCTCTTCCATTCTTTTGTAAAACAAAAGCACTGAATTATTTTTATAGGGCAATTGTGCTTATTATATTCTATTACAGCGATTTACTGTTATCCTTCCCTTAGTAGATTATAAACAGTTTGCAGCTTGGATAATACGCTACACACTGGTTCATCTCTGTTTTCTTCACAGCTCCAAACACTGTGCTTTTTACAAGGCAGCAGCCACATAGACAGTTGTCTAAATTGAGGTGTGTGGGGGATAATGCAATAGCCTGAAACAAATGCATTTTATAGTTCAAAATGTTCCATAGATCTCTGAGAAATTTTTGCCTTTTAAAAACCTATGTGGAAACATTTCTACCTTATGTCCCTATCGTAACAGTGCTGCCATTTATTGTTACAATGGAATGTCTCATCAAGGGAACTCTGGAACTAATTTGCCTGAGTTTACAATTCCAGATAGCAGTTCACTGAAGCTTCATTACTGCACCAGAAGCCTAATAAAGTAATGGAAAGGAAAGAATTAAGATCAAGTGCAAGAGGACATGAAGTAGTCTGTCACTCCAGATGAGCAATGCTATCATTCACCTTTAAGGTTACATCAGCTACTATTGAAGTGTCACATATCACTGTGTCAAGATTAAATTAGACAAACTATTACTTCATTATTATGCCAACAAATCTCAAGCTTATCTTAATTAATACTACACAGACTGGGAACTTCCTTGGCCAGTTTACTAATAGTGCACAGATTTGAACTATTTCAATGTAATATATGAGATCAGTTTACTAGTTGGAAAAGATTATCTGAACTAACTTTCCATTACAGCAAATTCTTGAACAGATCTGGGACTAAATTACCAGCTGACATTTAATTTTAAGGCAATGTGTTGAAGGAAAGTTGATGCCTATTGATTTTGTTCTGGAATCCTTTTATTTTTATGTGAGAATTTCTCAGATACAATAAAATAAGTTTATGCTTTATCTAAAGAGAATACATGGCTTTGAAGGCATCAAAGTAAAGGCGACTTGTGATATAAAAGAGCATCCCACTCAGTGTCTTGCTTTGAAAAGGTTATCATCAAATCAATACACTAAAATATGGTGTATGAGATGTCACCAACAGCTGGTAGGAGGTGAGGGTTAATTTCCAAGCTTAGATGATGATGGAAAGCAGGCCCAGATTGGGTCTTCTCTCAAACTGGTAAATGCTCGATCTTCTAACAGTAGTTCCAGAAGGGAGTTTAGAGATCAACTCATCTGAGACCTTTGCTATTTCATGAATGAGGAGAAGGAGGCAGAAGTGTTAAGCAATTTGTTCTGAGTTACAGAGCTTAAAGCACTCTCAGTGCACAGGGGCAGTGTACACAGCCTGCTGGAACCAAGAAACTGCACAGGAGTCAAAGAAGCAAAACTTGTCAAATAGACCTTTCTGTTGAGATAATAAGAAAAAACATGGTTCTGATTAAATGTTTTATAATTTAATCCTTCATGTAGTGCAACTTATTTGTGTTTTTCCTATGAGAACTGATCCTAGAGTGCCAAAGATTATTTTCTGTTAGGACCCAGCCAATTCAGAATAATAACAGCTGTAATTTCAATCTTTCTAGACAATTTCTAAGTTTAATTTTAACACAATTAGAATGCTTCATCTCAACCACGTTTATAAAATAATACAAGTACAATAAAAGCAGCATTAAAATTGCATAATCAAATATATTCTCATAACATTTCCAAGGTAGAACTGTTGACCAAAAGCTGATATCACTATGGAATAATTTAAAATTGTTTGTGCTCCATTGTAGCAAAGCAGAAATTCAGTCTATAAAGGTGAATTTGCAGGTTTCAATTTACAATATACACAAAATATGAATGCTCAAACACCAAAAGCAAGAAGATTGGGAAAAGATCTGTGCTATGGTAAAGAATATGCTAATAGACTAACTAAAATTTTATTAATGAAATTAAATATATCATACTCTTAAGTGAAATAAATAAAACACACATGTGTAAATACCAAATAGTTTCTTTGGTTTGAAAAACTAAAAATGTAAATAAGCTCCAAATGGTATAATTGACAAGGTAAAACAGGAATAAAAGGGCTGAAAGTGTAGGGAAAGTGAGTAGGGTAGGGGAAAGGAAATAAGGGAAAAGAAAAAACATAAGAAAATAAAAATATGGAAATGAAGTTTTTGTAAATAGGGAAGAGTGGAGGGGATAAAGAGAGGGCAGAGGAATGGGGAAAAATGAGAACCAAGATCTGTCATGTAAAGGAACAAGATCCCAGTGATGAATGTAACTGTACTGTATCCCTAAAATGTACCAATAAACTTAATTAAAAATATATATATAAGCTTACCAAGGAGCTTCGAAGATCTTTTTCTGACCCTATAAAGCAGTAAGCTTCAGGTAAAATAAATAGTAGGAAGGAATAGAAAGGGTTTTTACCTTCCTACTCGTCTGAATAGTGTCCCACTACTGTCTGAAGATGAACAGAAATCACAATGATATTGAATAACTAATATAATTTAAATATATGAATATATAATACAAAATGAAGTAATATTTAGAAAAACACTGAGTTTAGGTTACTGTATCTAAGATACAAAGTAAAAAGTCTCCTGGAGGGGGCCGGGGATTTAGCTCAGTGCCTGCCTTGCAAGTGCACGGTCTCGAGTTCAAACCCCAGTAAGGGAAAAAAAAATGTCTCTTAAAAAAGACTGTCTTCAAATATCTAAATGTTGTAGGATGTGGAGTGCTTGATTGAGGTCAGGATGCCCCTGGGCCACCATAATGACTGAGGCAGACAAGAAGTAGGCAAGCGGCATCCCTGACTTCCCACTAGTTCAACAGGCAGAGTAATTTTGCCTTTAGTTTATATAGTATAGTTCCAAGTAAAACTTCATTTGAAGACAAGAAGGCTATGATTGTAGGAACAAAAATGCAGTGTTTCTCGGCACTTTTCACTTTCTTTTGGATGGCAGTTGTCATGGAAACTCTCACATTTACTAATTGAACTAAGCTTAATCCGTAGACACCTTAGTAGCTTCTTTCTTCAACTGTGAATATTATGAATAATTATCTATAAACTATTTACATTTAAAATAATGAGCATAACTTTTTCACGTAAAGGGGCACAAAAGGTAGAAGCTGAGAAGCGTTTTTTTCATCATATGCTTTCGTGTACAAAGTTGTTTCATGCCCCCAACACCTGCTGATTTTAGAACCATAAGAATAGAAACAAAATTTTCTCAAATAACTATGGAAGAAAAGCGGTGTATGAAGCACAAAATGTCATTTCCGAGCGGACCCAGCCTGGCACCTCCCTGCGTACTCTTGTATTTCACATCCATCTTCCTCTGCCTGTCCAGCTCCCCTACCTGACCCAGACCACCTCTCCTTTCATCATTCCTTGCTTGACTTATCTTTTTAGAGAAGACTTCTTGACTGTGTGTGTGCACGTCCGGAAGTCCGGTGAAGCTTATTTACTCCATCTCAGAATAATAGTTTTAAAAACCTATAGGATCACAAAGAAAAAAAATTATTTAAAATGTTTAAAATGAATACATACCATTTATAAAAACATGTTAAGTATCAAGATTTTATAGCATATCTAGTTAGCACCATAATTTTGAATCAGTGATGAGTTAAATGACAGTTTCATACATAGTATCAACATTAGCTATACTATGGCAAGAAAACACATTATGTTTATTAGCCAAAAAGATATGTCACCCACTGCTTATTAATGAGGTTAATTGCTTTCATTCCTAGTTGATGGAAATAATTTTCCTTTAGATGTTAGTGAAATTACAGATACATATTCTGCATTCAACCCAATAGACTCGTGAAGGAAGCACAGGTTAAATTCAAGATTATATTCAGAAGCTACCTTCCCAAAACAGAAAGTGTTCTCAGGTGGTCTACTACATACCAAGCCCAGGGTAACTCCCATCCTCAGTATTCTGAAGGTAGCATGTGTTTGCTTCTCTCAAAGAACCTGGTCCAGTGATGTAATTGTATGTATGTCTATTATATCACTAGTATTTCTCTAGTTTTTGTTCTGTTTCTGTTTTAATATTTAGATCTTAATCTATTTCTATTTTAGTTTAGTGCATGGTAAGAGAGATAGGCCTAGTTTTATTGTTTTGCCAGTTGAAATCCATTTTTTCCAGCACCATTTATTTAAGAGGCTCTCTTTCCTCCAGTGCAGGTGTTTGACTCCTTTGTCGAAGATGAGATGGCCGGAGGGTGTCTGGATTTATTTTTCATCTTCTAATCTTTTCCAGTGGTCCTAAGCTCTGTTTCTTTGCCAGTACCATGTTGTTTTTATCACAGTAGCTTTTTAGTATAGTCTTAAATCAGGGATTATGATTTTTTTTTTTTTTTTTTTTTTTTTGTACTGGGGATTGAACTCGGGTCCTTGAGCTTACAAGATAGGCCACCGAACTGCTGAGCTAAATCTCTGGCCCTACCTTGTCTTTATTGCCTAGAATTTCTTTTGCTGTTCTAGGTCTCTTCTTGTTTCAAATGAACAGGTCTGTAAAGCGTATTGCAGGGATTTCAGTTGGGATTGCTTTGAATCTATATAGCAGTTTTGGAAGTATGGCCATTTTCACTTTGTTGATTTTTCCTACCTAGGAGCAAGAGATGTCTTTCATTTTCCAATAACCTCTTCAATCATTTCTTCAGAGTGCTATAGTTGCAGAGAAAAGGTCTTGGATTTCTTTCATTAGGCTAATTCCTAGGTATTTCAATTTTTTGGATGCTATTGTGAAAGGAATTTTTTGTCCAACTTTTCTTTCAGTGAGTCTGTTTTTCATGTACAGGAAAGCTACTGATTTTTGTGAGTTGACCTTGTATCCAGCTACTTTGCTGAATTTGATTATTAAGTGTAGAAGACTTTTGGTGGAATTCTTGGGGTCTTCTAAGTAGAGAGCACCATGATATCTGCAAATAATGACAATTTGATGTCTTCCTTTCCTATCTTTATTTTTTTATTACTTTCTCTTCTCTAATTGCTGTGAATTTTTCCAAAATTTTTCCAATTTTTCCACTATACTGAACAGGAGTGGTGATAGTGGAAAACCTTGTCTTGTTCCTGATTTTAGTGTAAAGGATTTCAGTTCTTGACCATTTAGTATGATATTGGCTGTTGGTTTTACATAAATGTCTTTTATCAGATTGAGGTACAGACTGTCATTCCAGTTTTGTGAAGGGTTTTTTCTTTTATCATAAATGCATGTTTGGCGGGACTCTGGATGAAGTTTGCACTCCATTGCAGCTCTTTCTAGGTGGACTGTGGCTTGGGCACATGTGCCCATGCCTCTGGGGTCAGGGCAGAGCAGGGCCCTAGCTGGGACCAGCCTGTATCCACACAACACTGGTCCACACAGCTGCTCCCTGGTGTGTGCGTGCACTTACTATGTACGGCAGAACTCTGGAGAACCTACTATTGCCACTTTTCAAATAATGGATCTTTTCCTTTGAATTTACATTCTTTCCCTTCAAATTTTTACATTGCTGGATTTTTATTTTTAACTGCTTGGCAAAGATCTTCCCTTCCTTGTCCATTTATTTCTCCAATCTCTGTCATATCATCTGCTTTTATTCCTGTCTTGTCATTTGTTATATGATAGGATCACATTTTCTTATTAGCTTGCTGACTTGACATGATTTGTCAACCAGAGTGTCTGAGGCATCTTCTTCCTTGGGGTGCCCCGCACACGTGGAGGACACTCACTAACTGGTGAATTGTCTTATTTGATTTTCATAATAATTCTATGGCTTTGGCACTATTATTTTTCCATTTTAAAAGTGCTAAAGTGGTGTTGTAAAGAGCAAAAAAACGTGTTAATTAGATGCAGAGGCAAAATTTGAATATGTATTTACCTGGCTCCAGAGCCTTTGTTCTACAGGATCTGTGGTGCACAGGTGAATTCCAGATAGCTTCCTTAGGCACCCTAATGAAAAAGCAGGACTATTCAGAGTGCTTTTTCACTGAAGAATAAAAAATAATTAATTTTAACATTTGTTGCATTTCAGATGCTTCTAGAAATTGCAACTTCATGGCAAGTACAGAGATAGAGGGCAACACATTTAAAATATCTTTAGTTGTAACTCACTCAAAATGCCATGTGAACATGAATGAGAAAGTTCAGACACAAGCATTGTAAACAGCCAACACATTAGCAAAGAGCATATACTCTGCATTTTAATAACTGGGCTATAATAGTTCCAAGCAAAATAATTTATATCTAAATGGTTTTCTATCAGAAAAGTGCAAGAAAGTGCATACATAATCAACATAACACATATGCAGTAAAGTAATTCTGCAGTTTAGCCTCCATTGTGAAAAATAAAGCAGTCTTTTCCTTCTAAAATTAAATTTCCATTCAGTGTTTTGATAAACGATATTTTCTAAATTTTTCTTTCCTTAAATGATCCACATTAAAAAAATAAACACCAACCCTAAAATAAGTGATTTAATTACCTTATATTTGCCTCTGAGATTTAGTTCCCAAAACTTTTTCAGTTCTCTAATGTCATCTGTAATCTGTGTTGCATAAGCAGAGGCTTTAGTAGTTTTGTATCCTTTAGCGTTTGAAACTGAAAAAAAAGTAAAAGAGAAAAGAAGTCTGCTATTTATTAAAGGTGGGTTTTGATTATAGTCAAAACTTTTGACCTTTTCACTAATGGGTACAAAGGAAATTACAAGTTAGATAACAGTTGTTCCAAACCAGAACTAAAGCTAACACGTGTAATTAAATTATAACCAGAGGCACAGGCTGACACAGTGAGCACGGCAGGCATAGCAAGGTTCATGGGATCATAGGTCTGATCCCAGCTCAGCCACTGTCTGGGGCCTTGGGAAAACACTTCTCTCTGACCTCGATTCCCCATCTCTTTGGAACCTATCTTGCTCCCAGAAAGTGTTCATTAGATATTTTCTGAGAGGTGGAAAATCACATGAATAAAAATGATTGTACATCCAGTTAGCCTATCACCTAGAGATGCAGGGATGTGTGCTTTCGAGCACAATGCTAACACTGCTGGTGCCTTTGGATTGGAATACAGTGTCTACCAATTTGTCCCCCTTATTGGGTTTGTAGTTTTAGTAAAACGCTCTTGAAAATGCCATCATCTCCCTTGCTTCTCACTTTTTTCTACTCACCTAACAGAAGTCCCCCTGTCTGCCTAAGCCTTGGCTGTATGGTGAAAGTAAATTTGCTTAGAGAAATATATAAAATCACCCTGTGTATTCTCCCTTTAACTGGTCAAACTATAACTTCATACAGACCTTTAAGGAGTCCTAGGAATTCTAACACAAATCTGTTCCCTTTCATCTTGTCTTACATAGCTATTTGACAACTCCTCTCTCTTTAACGTCTCCTATCCTGCCTCTATTCCCAGTTAGTTGCCTAGAACTCCATTT
Organism: Fukomys damarensis; assembly: GCF_012274545.1. Classification (NCBI taxonomy): domain Eukaryota; kingdom Metazoa; phylum Chordata; class Mammalia; order Rodentia; family Bathyergidae; genus Fukomys; species Fukomys damarensis. The sequence continues at coordinate 12,775,037 of NW_022900947.1, read as the reverse complement.
CACTGGCAAAATGGAAATAACCAGAGTCAAATCCCAAAAAGCTGTTTTTGACATACAGAGCTTATTTTAATTTTAAAATGAAATTCATACTCCTGTCTAAAACTCATCCCTAATATGGAATAGTACTCAAGGTCAAAGCTGATTCAGTTTTCCTGAATAATCACCATTTGTGTTTTATTGCATCATATACATTAGCTCAGAAGTGTATTTCTCAGATTAAATAACAACAAAACCTCTCATTTAATTCTGTAACTCCTTCCAGTTTCATTCTCCTTCATAATATTTATTCTTTAAAGCTTCTCTATTTGCTATGTTTTTAAATAATCTACTCTCTTCCTTTCTTGACTCCATGTGATCAATTTTTTAGCCCATCAGTTCACTCAAACTTCCCTTTTCAATTATAAACCTGCATCTTACTTCACCTACCAGCAGTATCTAACATACTTTATCAACTCTCCTGAAACTATTCACTTAGTTTCTTGGACACTTCTCTCACTTTATTCTCTTTCAGTATTACTTGAAGCTTCTTTTCATTTTCTTTTGTTAATTTCTCTACATATTTAAGTCTCTAGGCAGTAGGAAATTTTGACTGATAACTCTCAGACTTCTGGTCTTCCTAGACTGATTGTCTCACAGGTATACCCAACCTGTGCTGAATAGTGTTTGTCCTTATTTTTCTGAGAGAAGAGTAATTGTCTTTACTAAGAAATATAAATATAAAATATGTAAATTAATATATTATCACATATATAGATTATAAATATATATATCAAATATGTAATATATAGTCAATGTATAGAAATAATAAAGTTTCATTCAAAATATTCTTATTATAACATTTTTTTAAAGTAAGGGCTGGTGATTTAGCTCAGTGGTGCAGCTGCCTGCCTCACAAATGCAAAGTCCTGAGTTCAATCTCTGGTACCCCCCAAAAAAGTAAAAGGAGAGGCCAACCACAGTTTGGACTTTTGGTCTGAATACCTTCCAAATCTAAGATTTTAACCTGATCTTCAGGCTGACACATCCCAAACTTATATCCCAATTCAAATTTTGTCGAATTCCAGACTTATAAACACAACTGCCCACTAATCATCTGGATGATTAATAGAAATCCCAAACCTAATATTTCCAAAACTAAGGCCACTGAACATTCCTTCCCCAGGACCTGCTTTATCTCTTCAAGACCAATGCAAACTTTCTGTTTTCTCAGGCCAAATTATTCCTGAAGCATCTATTTCTCTTATACTCAGAAAATAGCTCTAAAATAGACAGAGTCAAACCATTTTACAACATTATTGTCATGGAAATCTTGTTAAAACCATTCTCTTACCTCACCTGAATTCTTCCTTTCCTCTCCTAAGTCTGTCACTCTACTACATTTTGCTTGATCATAATCTATTTGTACTGAAAGTCACACTAATCATACCATTATCAAGCAACTCTAATCAAAACCAACATGTTTACAGGAGCCTAGAAGGAAACATAGATTTGATCCCTTGGCTCTCTTTCATTGTGTCTTACAACTTAGAGTGTTCATCCTGCCCTGGTCAGACTAGTTTCTTTCTTCTCACAGTCTTCCAGCTCCCATCCTAATGCCGCCTGTGTATTTTCTGTTCTTTCTACCTCAAGTTCTTGCTTCCAGAAAAATGGAAATGTGCTTGGGAAACTTTCCCTTTGTATAGCTTAAGTCTTAGCCCTAGGAAGAAAGTTAGATAATTCTTTTTCTTCTGACCCTTGGCCGTCTTTGACTCTCATTTAAACATGAACAGAAATAAGTGGGCATAACTGGTATGGTCAAATTCAAAGAGCTGTCCTATTCTTAAATAATCCTTTGGCAAATTTTGTATATATTAGATGTAATATTCTTCCTTATCTAATTATTAGTGCATGGGCATGCAAAAAGGAATCAGTGAATTAATGATTGCTCTATGAACTTTACAATCTGAGGTTCACACATAACTAACTCATAGTAATTTCAGTAATCTGGTGGAGAAAATAAGCAGGTCTGGCCACTAACAGGCTACCTCCAAATATAAAATTATATAAAAATAAATTATATACATGAAGGGAGCTGAGCATTTATGGATGTATTGCAGGGGATTGTGGATCTTGAGGATGTGTTGATGTGTAGGACAAATTTTGGGAAGCAGTAATAGATGGGGAAGACAGACTAAAGAAAGATCAAATTGAAGTCCATCAGGACATGTTAGAACACACACCCAGGATTCTCTTAAAGAAGTGGCTTTCAGATTTGGAGATGCCCTTGACTCTTCTATCCATTCATTTAGCTCCAGAGATAGATTTCAATTTATATCCAAGGTCACGTGTAAGATCCTTAAGATTCTCTGGAATTAGAAACTAAAAGAAAGCAGTCATAATTCTAAGTGTTTACAAGTTTGAGATCCAAGTAAATATCCCTACTGACTACAACAACACACTATCAACACACACACTCACACTCACACACTCACACTCATACACACACACACACACACAGAAGGAAGGATGTGGGCAAATTTGTACTAAGGAGAAGCCATTGACATTGATGTATGAAATAAGTTTGTTCTATAGTCTTTAAAATCCATCCAAAGGTTTTTCCAATTATTTTAGAAAACTATCCCTACAGTTTGCAATAATATATTTTCCATTTTTAAGAATGTAATTTTAAGCTAGAATAAAATGTGATGGTTGTTTTATATTTATACTATTACAATTATTCTGACATCAGTACAGATTCATGAAACCACTGATACAATCAGAATACAAAATAGTTCATTCATTCTAAATATCTTAGATATAAGCCTTTTGTTGGGTATGCAATTTAAAATATTTTCTTCTAGCTTATAGCTTGTCTTCATTTTCTTATTATTGAAAGCAATCCTAAGAGGAAAGTTCATAGCAGTGAATTCCCACATCAGAAAAACAAAACATTCTCAAATAACTTAATGATGCACCTCCAGATCCTGAAAAAACAAGAACAATTCAAACCCAAAGGCAATATGAAGAATGCAATTATAAAGATCAGGGCAGAAATTAATGAAATTGAGACTAAAAAAAGCAATCAAAAAAAACAATGAATCAAAGAGTTGGTTCTTTGAAAAATTAATTGAAACCCTTAGCTAATATTACCAAAATAAGGAAAAAAGACCAAAGCCCATAAAATTAGAAATGAAAAGGTGAAATCACAATGGAATTTGCTGAAATCCAGAAGATTATGAGCAACTACTTTGAGAACCTGTACTCTAATAAAATGGAAGAGGAAATGGATAAATTCCTAGATACATAAGAAAGACAAAAGCTGAACCAAGAAGATATAATATCCTAAATAAGCCAATAACAGTCACTGAAATTGAGGAAGTAATAAAAAAAACCTCCCAAATAGAAAAAGCCAAGGTCATGATGGATTCATTGCTGAATTCTTCAAGAAAGTTAAAGATCATAATGCCAGTACTCCTCAAACTCATCAGTGAAACTGAAAGAAAAGCAATACTCCCAAAGTCATTCTTGGAAGCAAGTATTATCCTGATTCCAAAACAAGAAACTAACCTAATTAAAAAAAAAAAAAGACAACTACAAGCCAACTTCTTTAATGAACACAGATTCAAAAATCCTCAATAAGATACTGGCAGAGGTAAGGGGAAAAAATGAGAATCAAGACTTGCCATGTAGAGGTACATGATCCCAACAATGAATGTAACTGTACTGTATCCCTAAAATGTACCAATAAACTCAATAAAATTAAAAAAAAAAAAGATACTGGCAAAGAAAATGCAATAAATCATCAAAAAGCTCATATGTCATGACCAAGTAGGATTCGAAACAAAAATCACATGACCATCTCAGATGCAGGAAAAAAATCTGACAAATACAAAGTCCATTCATAATAAAAAGGAAAAAACCTGAAGAAAATAGGAATAGAAGGTCTCTATCTCAAACTGATAAAAGCCATCTACGGCAAAACAACTGCAAACATCACACTAAATGGAGAGAAAATGAAAGCTTTTCTTCTAAAATCAGGCACAAGACAAGGATGTTCACTATCACTGCTTCTATTTAATTCAGTTCTTAAAACAATAGCCAGAGGAATAAGATAAGAGAAAGAAACGAAAAGGAAAAAGTTAGATTGTCATTATTTGCTGGTGACATCATCCTGTACATCTAAGACCTCCAAAACTCCATCAAAAGACTCCTAGACCTAATATCCAAATTCAGTAGTGTAGAAGGATACAAAGTCAACTCTCAAAAATTAATAGCATTTCCATACTCTAATAACAAATTCAGCAAGAGAGAAATTAGGAAAACAATATACTTCACAATAGTCTCAAGAAAAATGAAAAACTATGGAAAAGAAAGACCTCTAAAGTGAAAACTGTAGTATTCTGAATAAGGAAATTTAAGAGGACATCAGAAAATAGAAAGATGCCCCCTATTCCTGGGATAGGCAGAACAGATATAGTCAAAAGGGCTATATTTCCAAAACTGTTACATAGATTTAATGCAATCCCAATCAAAGTACCAATGACATGTTTTATAGAATCTTACAAAAAGCAATCCTAGAATTAATATGGATCTAGAAAAGATCAGACTAGCAAGAGAAATTCTGGGCAACAAGGTCAGCAAAAGTGTATCACAATGCTGGACTTCAAGTTATACTACAAAGCTATGGTGATAAAGGACTAGACTGATGGATTTTTTTTAAAAAAAGAAAACAGAATAGAAGATACAGAAACAACTCCAGGCATACTCAGCTAGGTTATTTTTTGAAAAAGTCAAATTCCTCTTCACTAGAGGAAAAACAGGGTGTTTAACAAATGGTGCAGAGAAAACTGGCTATCCACGTGCCAAATGTTGATCATAGACTCTTATCTCTCACCATGCACTAAACTAAAATCTGAGTAACCTAAATTTTAAATCTAAACATTAGGACAAAACCACTGACTCTGCTAGAATACGAAATAGGTAAAACTCTTGAAGACATAGATATAATAAAGACTTCCTGAGCAAAGCCCTGGTTGCATAAGAAATTATATCAAGAATCAAATGTCATCGCTTCCCATGAAAAAACTTCTTCATAGCAAGGGAAACTATTCACACAGTGAAGAGACAACCTACAGAATGGAAAAAAGTTTTGCCAGCTACACCTCAGGCAAAGAACTAATATCTAGAATATATGAAGAACTCAAAGCCGGACATGGTGGCACAAGTCTGTAATCCCAGTACTCAGGAGGCTGAGGCAGGAGGATCACTGTGAGTTTGAGACCAGCCTGGGCTACATAGTGAGTTCTTTTTTGTTTTGTTTTGTTTTTTTGTTTTTGTTTTTTTGAGACAGGGTCTCATTATGTAGTTGAGACTGACCTAAACTCACTATGTAGCCCAGGCTGGTCTCGAACTCACAGAGATCCTCCTGCCTCAGCCTTCTGAGTGATGAGATCACAGGCATGCGCCACCACACCCAGCTCTACATAGTGAGTTCTAGGTCAGTCTCAACTACATAGTAAGACCCTGTCTCAAAAAACAAACAAACAAAACAGAACTACAAAAATTAAATCTTCCCAATTTAAAGACTCAATTAAAAATGGGCATCTGAAGAGAATATAAACTTCTCAAACGAAGAAATACAAATGGCTAATAAATAAGGAAAAAACTTTTCAACTTAGCTGGCTATTTGAGAAATGCAAATTAAAACAATGCTGAGATTCCATTTCACAACAGAAAGAATGGCTACTATGAAGAAATCAATGAATAAAAAATGTCGGCAAAGCTGTGGAGAGAAAAGAATCCTAATTGTTGGGGGGCTGTACATCGATACACCCACTATGGAAATTAGTAAAATACTAAATACTCAAATACTAAAAGTAAAATATTCATTTGATCCAACTGTTTCCCTGGAAGGTATCTTCCCAAAAGATTTAAAGACATCATACAACAGTGATGTATGCATATCTATGTTTACAGTTGTGCAATTTGTAATAGCTAAATTTTGGAAACAACCTATTTGTCTCTCCACAAATGAACAGATTAAAATGTGATATTTATACACAGTTGAATATGATTCTACCATCAAAAAAGATAAACTGGAGTCACTTGTAGGAAAACGGATGCACCTTGTAACATAATATTAAGTGAGGCAACTCAGACACACAAGCTCAAATATCATATCATTTATCTTATATGAAAAGCTCACATACAAACTCATATACATATACAAAGTATGAGATAAGACAGATACTAGGAAGGAAGAGAAAGGGAAAAAAGATATTGTAATCCAGTGCAGACTATTTATCTAAAATATACATTGACTTAGTACTTTCTTCTCACATGTTTTATGCATTCTTCAGATGATTAGTCTTCTTTTCAATCTGAATATAGGATAATTAACTATATAAAGTCCTATAAATAAATCAATCTGTTCCTGGAAAAATAAAAGGGGTGGAGAGTTGGGGGGAAAAGAAAGGAATTGAAATGTGTTATGTCTTCTAATGCCCTACAGTAAAGGTAATAAGGTACTATAAACATGTACTAATAAAAGTAAAAAAAAAAAAATACCATTACAACAACAACAGTGCCTTATCATTTACAGAACAAATTTTTGAATTTTGATTTTCAAATAACTTTTCTAGTGCATCACGCATTTAGTGTCAGATTAGAATTCTGTCTAACTCAGGGTCAAATGTATTTTATGTTTTCTTCTAAAAGTCCAATAATTTGGGGCCAGGGATTTAGCTCAGCAGTTCTGCCGCCTCCTTTGCAAGTGCAAGGACCTTAGTTCAATCCTCGGTACAAAAAAATAAAAAATAAATAAATACATTCCTATAATTTTTTTTCAGTTTTACATTTTGATCATGACCCATCTTGAGCTCATACTGGTACAGAAGAAGCAGAACAGGTTAAGTTTCTTTTCATTTCTGTTTTTGTTTTTGCAAATGAGTTACCAACTGTTTCACCTCTTTTTGGAAAAGAGGATACCCTTTCTCCATTGAAAAGCTTTTGCACCTTTGTCAAAAACTAATCCATAGTACTTATGTGGGTCTATTTTGGGGCTTTCTATTCTCTTCCATTGATCTACATGTCAGGTCATTCATTTTTATCATCCTTATTTTTAGTTTTTAAAGAAGAACTGCAGCCAAGTACAACAGATAACAGAACCATTTGCCTTTTAACAGCAGACTTCTTTGGCACTTAAAGCCTGCTTAATGTTCTCTTGGCTTGGTTACATAGTTTAAGTCCTCAAAGACATGATAAATTTTTTAATCTCCATACATGTTGTTATATACAAATATAGCTTTCAACGAAGATAAATATTAATATTGAAATTGCTGGCACATGTGCCTGATATCTAATTCCAAATACTTATCCTAAATATTTGAAGAGTTTTAGATAATAAATCTAGCAGGGTAAAAATAAATGGGTATTTTACACCAACGTATACAATCTTTACTTGTGCCACTAATCAAAATATAGCTCTCTCCTTTAAGTTCTTCTCTCCTAAGCCAACATAAAACTGTGGAATTATCTTAAGTTTTATGGGGTACTGGAATTATTAGTACCATTGATTATCTGGCTTGCAGGTTGTTTTGCTGGAAGACTGTAGACTCTCGGGTGAACTAGAGCAGATGACTTTGAGCTGCAGAAAGACAAGGTGACAAGACTATTCAGACTTGCAAATATTACTTTTCAGCTAATTGCTTAGGATTTCTTTGTATTTTAAGGCATGGGCAACCTCAGCCAACCAAGATAAGCCTAGAAGTGAAAATGGAAGCAAGCAGACATCAGTTCTTTTAAATGATTTGTAATGGCTCAGGTAACCTCTGGCCAACTCTTCAGTTTCATACCCCTAGCTCTGTTCTAAGCCATTAACATATACAAACTAATTTAATCCCCACATCTGAAGGAAAGAGGTGCAGTAATATACCTCTTTAAAACAGATGAGCCACATGAAGCAGTGAAGTTAATTTGACCAACATTATGCTGCAAGAAAGAAGTGGTGAGACAAACCAAACAGAGGCAGCCTGATGCCAGACTCAGCGCTCTTACCCTGATGCTTACAGTTGTTACACAAAAGTAAGGAGGATATTTAATCATGAACTTTAAACTAGTGAACCCATCTCTCAAAACTTTAATGGAACTTGACTGATATAAATTATCGGTTTATTTAGAATTTGAATTGTTACACAACAGCAGTAAGAAGAGAAAATGCATCAATGGGATGTGCATTATATGTGAAATCTTTCACATATAGGCAGCCACATTTAATTTTAAAATATTTTATGCTCTACGAACATCGTTTCCCTTCTTCTTGCTACCTTAAACCTTCCTTATCCTTTAAGATCCCCCTTTTCTTTTAAATTTGAAAACTGATCATTCTTCTCATATCCTGAAGCAGAAATTTTAGAACGAAAACATTAAATCTAGGTCAAAGATAGAGTACGTATGGGAATGAAGTTTAAGGGGAACATTTTGGGCATTGAATTAGGAAGGCAGAAATAATGTCTTTCGTGAATCACGTTTAACTAGAGTAAACAAGGTTGTTGGGAAATTATGTTTAGTCAAGAGTTACAATATCCAAATAATATAGCTGTACTCTATCATCAGTAAATGCCAGTGTTCCCAGCATCAATAAGAGGAGTTACCAGGAAGCAAATTCATTCCTTGTGTAGGACAACCCAAAGCGTTTGACCAGACTTTTGAGATAAGACCCTCCTCAGTAAGGAAGAAGAAAGAAAGAAAAAAGGAGAGGGAGGGGAAGAGAGGGGCAGGGAGGGGGAGGAGAGGAGAGAGGGAGAGATCAGTAAGACCAGTGTATTTTCCAACGCTCTGAAACAGGCAGAGAAAGAGGGAATCCCAGGCCTGAACTGCATGATGCCATGATCGCTGAATATGCTCACGGAGGTTCACAGTTTAGCTCTTCACTGTTTCCTCTTCTGTGGGAGAGAAATGGAAATATTAAACACCAAAACTCACTCACCTCATAAACACATTCTTCCACTATCAGGGAAGAATGCTATTCATGGATATTTCCCAGAGCTGAAGTTTATACATTTAGAAATATATTTTTACCAGAATGGAAACATGCTGAAATACATCGAACTGTGCCAATGAAATGACTATAAAATTGAGGCCTACAGCCAGATAGAAAAATCTGAAAACAAAAAAGAATTCTGCGAGGCAGTAAAAACATAGACTGAACCAAATAAAATGGTGAGAGGAATTAGCTGCCACCTTGATCATAAATATTGAGTAATAGTGATAAATAAAAGGTAGCTAGAAGGTTACATAATTAATGAGACTGCAAAAATTAATTCCTTCCAGGTAACCTGGGAATGGGGTTACCCATTGCCATAGCAGCAAAATCCAATTATAAGAAGCATCTAAGAATATTCACCTGTGTTTCAGGCAGACTCAACTGGATGTATGTAGTTCCTTGAGGTCCACAGTCTGGGTTTAGATCTTCGGCTGACAAGTAGTTACATGATAGACGTTTTGCAATCTAAGTCTTCCATATGTGTGATAATATATGTTATCATATTGTGTCAGTAACTTTGTACTCATTGGATAGTTTTAAAATAACTATACAATCAGTATAGAAAAGAAAACCCATAATTTAAACGGCCCTTTGCCAACTTTAGAAATGGCCTATATGCTTTTTCAAAAGTGTTTATACTTTCAAGATTATTTGATGGATTAGTCATATTAATCAAGTGAAATAGCTAACTGACCATTAACCATATTACTACTTAGGCTAAATTATGGAAATAAATTTAATTTTCTAAATTATTAGAATAAGTCAGAAAAAGTTGACTTTGATGGCTTCAAAGGAATGCATAAATGCTAGAGTTTTTACCTTCAAGGTTTTTACCTTCCCATATATTAAAATTGTTTGAGCTAAAAAAAATATTACATTTGTAATTACATTTCAAAATCTTTAAGCAAATATAATGAACCGATATGAAAATGGAGCCATCATCTTAGAAGTTGTTAATATGTTAGATATGAATTTACCTAGCTATAATCAAAGTGTATGGTAATTGTTTTATAATTTTTACTTATATGTAGATGAACATTTCAGATGAAATTATTAGATTAAGAGAAACATCTACTTTAAAAATCTATAATGTCAATGAGTCAAATACTAATTTTAAACTTTGTAGTCACTAAATAACCTTTTCCAAAGTGAGACATCTCTTCAGCCATTAAAAACTCAAGGTACATACTGTAGCTTACTAAAAATAGAAGATGCAGAACATGAAAAGGCTTTGCAACAAAGTCATAATTATGTAAACCAATTATTATATATTTGTCAATAATTAAATGAAATAGAGTTCTTTGTATTTTTTATCTGACACTGAATGGACTCAGACTTCCCTGAGCTTAAACTTGAAATTCTTGTATCTCCTCCTTACTGAAAGCTCTCTTTATCTTAGGATTCAATAGTATGAATGCCTTCCTCACTTATTTTATCTACTTTTTATCTGTTTCTAATAATAAAGAGAAGGAGATAGATATCTAGAGATTATGAAATGGTAAGGCTTCTTACATCATTCAGTTTAACTTTTCGCAGAATTCAGGGCACATAGATCCTAGACGGAGTGATTGAGTATCCATTTTAGATATGATCTGTTCTTAGTGTTCTGGAAGGAAGAAGGAAGGAAGGGAGGAAGGGAGGGAGACAGCTTAAACCAGAGTGCCACCAAAAAGCAGGACTCATAGTATGTCCTCCATGAACATTTCAGTAGCAATTCACATAGCCAAAGTTCCTTTCATTATTAATTCCAGCTTACAATGAATCTTTCACACTTGCTATTTGATTTGCCTCTTGCAATGGCTGATCTCTCAATTCATTTGCCCAAATATAAAAACATCCTTTTCTCTTTCACTCAAGGCATTGCTAACACAACATCTTCAAGTGCTATTGAATCTTATTAGCTTTTACTGGTGGCTTGGGAGAGATAGAAATGCGTCAACAGAGTGATATGAAGTGATTATCATGCAAGAGAGAAGCTACTGAAAACGCCAAGCCTAAACACACTGTTCACACACTTGTGCCCCACCTCCCACTTCCTGCATCTTCTGCACCCCATCCTTCCCCACGCTTTGTCACGTGCCCTTTTATATACATTCATTTTTCCACTCTCATCTTCTTGGGTCCGACTTCCTCTGAGACCAGTAAGAGGCCAGCATCAAAATTCTTATAACTATCTCATTCTGAGATCTAAGGATGTATTGTCTAAATGCAGTGTATCTAAATGAAGAGTATCTTTCATAAATAAAGAGGCCCTCATAGACTTTATTCATAAATGTGAAACAATTCTTACTAAAAATTCTGTCTAGAACAACTACCTCAATCTATTCTACCTCTAACTGTAAAAATTATTGTTGCAATAAAATTTTGTGAATTAGAGGAAAACTTTTCCTCATAACTCACAAATATATCATGCTTATTGATGGCTCCTTGTATCTCAGAACAGAGTACAAATGAGATCAAAAGTAGGCAACACAAAGAAAACTATTGGAGGAATGAAAATGTGAACTTTGTTCACACACGTACACATACAGGCACACACATTTAATGAGAATTAAACAATATTTGGTTGGCCTACGTGCTGAGTGTTAATTATAAATCATCCTATCTTATATGCTTGAATTTCCCTTCCATATTACCTAATCTTAGAAAGTTAGGTACCTTGTTTCTTTGCTTGTTTGTTTGAGGCAGGACCTTGCTTTGTAGTTTAGGCTGGCCCTGAACTCTCTATGTAGCTCAAATTGGCCTTGAACTCATGGCAATCCTTCTTCCTCAGCCTCCCAATTTCTAGGATTGCAGGCATGTGCCATCACATCTGGTGAAAGTTAGGTAATTTGAACAAATATTCAGATTAGTGAGCAAAGGAGCAAACATAACCATATTCCTTCTAGCACACTGTTGGGCTTCTCATGAAGGCAGGGGGCTATTTTAAATGTGTTTACAAGCTCTGTAAATCAGTTTGTTCCCAATCCACCCTCTAAGAACATTGTCCAAGGTGAATGACTGTGTTTAAATTCTTGCGATACAATGGGATACATAGAAGATGAATGAGACCTGCTTTTCATCTAAGTAACTGTATAACAAGGTAAATCACAACTCCAACGAGTTTTTAATTGACCTATAACCAAACTGACATGAGAGTCTTCAATCTATTCCTGAGTTTTAAAACAACTCTATTTTTTGGAGTGAGAAAATCCTCGTAAAACAAATACAATATGCTGAAAGACAAAGAAATTATCACATGAAATTCAGGAAAAACATAAACAAGCAATTTACAGAATTCGAAGTGCAAATATGCATATAACTATATGTTAAACACATGCGTATTAAATACATAAATACACATTCTCTAAAACATTAACAATTTAAATACACGATATCTGTCTAAAGCCATTGTTGTATCTTTCATCATAGAATATTTATGATGAAAGCATGTTGTTGTTAGTTCTATATTCTATTTTTTGCTTGTATTCCCTACAGTTTCTTCGGACTAAATTATCACTGTTTTGAATGCACAAGCATTTGTAATTTATATGCTTATCATTAAATACAACTTTAACATTGCAAATGCTCCATCTCTTGTGTTTTCTACATTAAGCAGCTTTGTTAGGTAGAACCTCTTCTTGTTCCTTTCACATAATTTGTTCCTTTCACATAATTTGATACATGTTTTTAAATCCTATTTAATATGCATGAGGCAATGAGAAAACCCATTTTATTTTCCTCTCATATTTCACATTTTGTCCAAACTGATTTTAGTTCAAATGACAAAATGATATCTGATATTCACTAAAATACTCCAGAAAGTTTCTCTGTAGTCTTTTCTTTTATCTTAAATTCCTTTAGTGTATTTTTTATAACATACTCAGAAAAATATTAAATGACATGATGCTATAGATACTTATAGATGCTTATAGCAGTATACCTATGTTATATAAAAATATCTTTACACTGAGCTATCAATTTGACTATGCAGACAATAATTGCCTCACGTATTGCTTTTAGTAATTTTTGTGTTATAAAATGTCCCTTTGTGACATTATCAGATTATCAAATTTATCTAATAAAAATCTATAATTCTTTTCTATGAATGACTTCATGCTTTTGTAAGAATGCTGAAGGATTTACATTTCTCTTGGTTTGTTTTTTGAGTCAGAGTCTCATCAGACAGTTCAGGCGGCCTTAAACTCATTCTGTAGGCCAGGCTTACCTTGGAATCGTGGCAATCTTTCTGCTTCAGCCTCTTCAGTGCCTAAATCTTCCAGATTTTAGTGGATTTTAGATTTCACATATTTGAACTAGGGTTGTTCATCTTATACTGTTATAAGATTCAAAAGTACAGCCTGACAATTTTTGAGCTACATCGACTATGTTTCTTAGATGACTTTTATTTGGACAACTACAGTCCTTTGTACTCCTGTCTGTGTTTTCTTAGATTGGATTTTATTATCAGCCTTTTTACCAAAGTGTGATGTTTAATCCCAAAAGTGAGTTCCAAGTTATTTCATCGCAGGAATTCCTAAGACCCAAACTACATTAATGTTGTCTAAAAATTCTACTAACTCCTTGCTAAATTAAGTTTTGTAGATCTCGTCTTAGTTGAACTGCTCAAGATTTGCCCAACAAATTCCTACAACAAATAAGATGATATTTGGTTTCTTCAGTTCTGAGGGCCATTTGAAGATTACATATTTCCTTTCTTTTCTTCCTCTTGCAGAGCTGTGGATGCTTTATAATTGGTAATGCTGTTATTGGTTTGACCTCAAATATATTGGGATAATTTAATCATATAATTTCACTGAAGATATGTTGTGTTGGCATTTCTGATATGCTTATCTTTGTGAACATATTTATTCTATAAGGAGATTTGGGGCTATTTTCAAATGCGTGAGAACCACAGTCATGCCAATAAGATATTTATAACCATAACTACTACCACATACAAAATTTAACTAAAAGTAAAGGAAAATAAAAAGCATTTGCTTGACCACAAGAATGTAATTTATCTTTAACATGTACATAGGACAACTCCAAATCCTACTATATTGCATATCTTTGAGTACTGTAAGCATTTTGATCTAGAGAAAGTAAATTTTACTGAAGAACACTGGACCCTTGACTTACAAACTTGATTCATTCATGAGTGCTAGTTTTAACTCAAGCTGGTCAATGAAAGCTCAGGCTCCTCTATGCAGCACTGAGGCAGATCTCAGGGTCCTTGGAGAGATACTTGTACAGGATTTTTCAATTAGTTCTACACAGGAAAGAATGTTGTCATGTTCCTTCTAGAACTCTTTAATGTTTAATCTGTATCTGAAACCATCTGGAAGCACATACAGCCAGCATTTGGGTCGTAACTGAAGACTTTGGTCATAAGTTAAAACTAACATTCTGGTTCTTAGCCAAGCTGTTCATATGTCAGGCCAATTGAAATTCTAGGGTCCACTATATTCAACAATAAATTCTGATAATTGTGAGGAATAGGATAACCCAGCTCAAAATATTTTCAAGTTCCCTGAAAACGCTAGAATTCTGATGTTAATTTAACATAAAACTGAATTCTCTATTGCCTCCTTTGCTTTTCTGGTTTTTAAGACTTCATTAAATAGGCTTCATAATACACCTAGGAAAATGAATGTTTAATCACTTTTAGGATTAAACATAATATGCATGAACAATCATTTAATTCATCTCTTACTCAATAAACCAATTTTATGTTACATAAAGTTCTCAAAGTTGATATAATATTAAATGATAAAAAGTTATATATAATTTTAAATTAGCTTATAACACTAAAGTGTGGATTATCATACAAGGTAAACTATTAAATTGTGTCACTAAAAGAACAAGATCATCACCACAAATAAGTCCTTATACTAGTTTAATATGTGCCAGTCTGTATAAGCCAATAAACATTAAGTAGAAAATACTTTACCAAAATGTGAACTTTAAGTAGAAACTAGAATTTGTTCCATTTTAATCTTTGGTTTTATAAACATAAAACTTTTCTCTATTTACAATAGAGACACATTTACCTGGAAGATAAAATATGTAATTTAACTCAGCTATACTGTGACCATATGCAGTATGGCTGAATTACAGATATAAGATTATTTTTTAATCTCTTGAAATGCTTTTATATTCACAGAACACAGCGGGAAGCAGACTGTGTTGAGTTCTAGGAAAAGCCCAGATTATTCTCTTCCTGGTATTTAATGAAGAGTAAGGTCAGTCAAATTTCAATCTGAGAACTATTAAGTTAAACATGCAGATCTGAGATCTCTTTGCTTTCAGACACTTGGGAAAATGATCGTGTTTACATTTGGAGAGGATTTTGAGGTTTTCCTATATGGCATAAGTGGTCAATTTGGGCATTTTCCCTAGGGAAATGCTCTAGGATTTGATAGAGGAATTTCACTTTGGGTTATTTCCCAAATGCTTAAAGAAATCTTTCCAATCCAACCAAGAAGGAACAGATAAAAAGTAAGCCAAAAATTAGCTATATTTTGGGCAATCAGGGTACAATCATGAAATATAAACTGAGCAAGATCTCATCAACCTAAACCACAAAAAAATTTTCTCAGACCAAAATTTCATCAATGTATTCAGCACATATGCATTATCTTTGAAAGATCTCATATAATCCCACAGCACATTCCCTCCCCATTCAACTAGCTTTCCTAAAGATGTATTTTTGTTAACATTAATATGATTATAGTAAATGAACTAAATATAAATAGTGCAAATTACTTGCTTAACATCAGGGACATTTTGGGCATTACCACATAATATGTAAACCATGAAGACAATAATAAATCAAAAATGAGGAGTAACATGTCAGAGACTACACAAGAGTAATGGTAGTCTGAGGATAGCACTTACTCTCTTCTTGGATTTGTGTAAACTGTCAAATATGGAAGGAGCTGACTACAAGGCACATCCTTGCATATAGAGTACACCTCAACTCTGCATACTTCATGATATTATCAATGTCAGACTAATATCCATCAGGAATTATAAAACACAGTTCAGAATCTCAAAGTATCTTTGATACATCTTATCTATTTGCCCCATTTTATTGCTGTGAAAAAGATACGAAGTTCTAAATACTTGCTTAGCATGGCATTTCAGGTGTTCAGGATATTATTTTGGAAACAGTAGAGCTACCTGAATGTTTATTCCTAGATGTTGGGTTTCCATCACCTACCTGAACGAACAACAGGCTCATGCGGTTTGAATGCTGTGTCCCTCTGAAATTCATAGACTGCAATTCTATCTAACAAGACTATAGTATTGGAGGTGAGCTTTTTGAGAAATGATTGGGTCTTGAAGATTCCTTCCTCTTCAATGGGATTAGTGCTCCTACAAGAAGGCCAAGAGCCCAAGGTTTTCTGTTCTACCATGTGAGGACACAGCAAGAATGTACAGTTTTTACAAACCAAGAGATGCTCCTTACCAGACACTGCCTTTGTTGGTGCTGGTTCTTGGACTCTGCATCCTCCAAACTGTGAGGAATAAATTTTTGTTGTTTTTCAGCTACTCAGTTCAGGACATTTTGACATAGCAAAGCAAATAGACTAAGGCTCTCATATTCATTATTTCCTAATATTGAAATCATTTGTCCTTTTCCTCAAAACTACTTCTTTTGCTATATTAGTGCTTGGAGTTGACGTCACCATCCAGCCAATCTTTCAGAGAAACATTAGCCACCATATATATTCTCTTTTCCTTCCTGTCATGCAGTAATCTACCCCCAGACCCTCCCCTCCCATGTCTCATTGGTCTCTTCAGCCTTCCAGTTGAATCCACTGCTTCAGAGTTCAAGCTGCCTTTGAACTTGCACGGATGCCCAAAATAATCCCCTCGTTGAATTCTTGTCACTAGTGTGCTATCTCTTTGAGCCATCATCCACCCAAATTTAAAATGGTATTCTAAGTTGTAAGTCTCACCATGCCATTCCATGGTCTGGACTTTTCTGTGGCTACACCTCTTGCAGCATGTTCTCAGACTCCGTCTGCAGATTCCTCGTTCACCCATGTTTCTGAAGAGGATATTAAATTTCATATGCAACAGCTACCTCCTTGCATAGCAAGACAACTATGATTTGAGAAAAACTCCTCCATAAAATGTGCAATTTTGCTTCAAATAAAGTAAAATTATAAATTAAACAGTGTAAGAGGGTGGAAGGTAATGAACTGACTTTCCCAGACACGAACTGGTATTCCATTAGTATGTCAGTTTCTATTTAACTGTAACATTAATTGGTTTTATTTGCTTTCTATTATTTTGCTTTCTGTTATTTTTAATAGTTTATTTGCTTTCTGATATTTTTAATAATCCTGTAATTTATCTTCATAATTATACATGAAGGTTTTATATATCTAGCTGTGATGTTTAATACCACACAATACAGCCTATGTAAAATAAAATATCACCATTATGACTTTTTTTTGTGTTTTTCTTACCTAGACTATTTTTTTCATTGAGTTTATTGGCACATTTTAGGTACACAGTACAGTTACCTTCATCATTGGGATCTTGTACCTCTACATGGCATAGCTTGGTTCTTATTTTTTCCCCATTCCCCTGCCCTCCTTCACCCCCTCCACCCTTCCCTATTTACAAAGACTTTGTTTCAATTTTTCCTAGCCCATTTTCATCAAGCTATGAAAATGCATTTTAGCTACCTTGTTCCTTATCTGTATAGACTTAACATAGTCTCTTAAGCACTAGGTCATAATCTATCAAATTAAAGCATTATCTCCTAATTTTTCAGGATGTACATAAGAAATGCAATGCTTTGTGTTTTCCCATATTTAATTCGTCACTATTTTCCCATAAATGTGTTTGACATTCATTATTTTATATTTCTCTAAACTTAGTTCAGTTAGCAAATATTTAAGCAAAATTCAGTTAACAGCTGTGTTTCTAAAATTTTACTTCGGTTTTACCTCTTGTTTTTTGAATCCCACTGCTTCATCTTTCCTGCATTTAAACTGGAATTTGCTGAAGGTCATTCTGAAACAGCACATTGGGAGGTGAGCAGCACATTTTTAGCTTATGCTTATCCAAATATGTGTTCATGCTATGCTCGCCCTTGATATTTTGGCAAGAAATAGCATTTTCTTTTAGAACTTAGAATAACTGATTTTTTTCCAGTGTCACAATCAATTTTGATGGCAGAAAATCAGATGGCATTCTAATTCTCAGTTTTTGTAGGCATCCACATTATTGTTTGCTGCTGACTATTTTCAGAAACTTTTATATGTACCCTACACAGAAATGCCATCAGGGTGGTCTGTAAATGAGCATTTTCCATTCCCTCTGCTGCTCAGTCTTTCACAACTCTACTATGCTGAAGAATCATATCATGATTTAGCGCTCAGAAGATGCTTTTACATTCTTGTATTTTCTCTTTTTAACTTTTTAATATCTTATAACAATGCATTAAATTTGCATCAAAATGATAATATATTTCAGTATGTATTATGACACATAGGACTCTGGCATCAGGATACCCGGATTTGAATCCCAGTTAGGCACTCTATTATTTGAGTTGTTTTGTACAAATTATTTTACCTCTGTGACTTAATTTGTTCATCTGTATAGTGGATCACATGATAGCTCAAACTTACACGTATTTATTGAGTGGCATATATTATAAAAAATAATAAAAATTCTTAGATGTAAATCTGGGACATAGCACATTTTAAATATTTCCTTGTATTTTAAAATCTATTATATGCTATTTTATTTTAATATGCTATTCTTAATATGCTCTACGACTAATGGTAATCTTTTGGGTCATTGTAACATGATAGTTTCTTGAATTTTCTCCTAGGAAAGTTCAGACACCAAATTGTAAATGTAACATAAATGCGACTTAACTGTTTATGTTTACATAAATATTAGAATTTAAATGTAGTAATTGATTCATTTTCATTTGATCCACAGATCCATCTTAATTACTTTTCTTTTACCAGGGAACTATGAAAAGAAAGTCTGAGTGGATGAATCTCTCCACTGACGAAAACTGGTCAGCTACCAGTTGTTACATATACAAACACACACAATAAGGAGATGCAGCAACTCAACAAGGCTCACACTACCACCCTTCTACATTCATTCCATCAGGTTAAATCTCAGTTCAACATTATCTTCCCCCTTTGGACATTAATTCTTCATAGTATCTCCTATATATCACAAGACATCTCAAATCTATCTTACGCTATCTGTGAAATCCTAATGAAAGTACCTCCCAGGAATTCTGTTTCCTTGTATTTTATGAAGTAGTGTTGCCATAAATGGTATAAACAAGATGGACAATATGCAAAGGTACACAGCATATAGTACCTATGAAAACTTACTCTTCTAAATTTTATTTCATAAAAATTAGAGAATGAAAGTACAGATATGCTTATCTAATTTCCCCTGCTCCAGTAATGCATTAATGAGCATGATATAAGCATTGATATTACATCTTTATTTTTACATTTTACTTTACCTCGCTTTTCTAAATATTTATCCCATGTCTCCTTTGTCGACCTTTTAATGTTGATGATAGGTGAGGCGTATGGGAGATTTGGTTTCTCATGTCTAAAAGACTATTGTTCCTTACTTGTCAGGAATATTAACTTTTCCACAGGATCACAGTATTGAAAACATACATTTCACTCATAAAATACTTATTCATTTTTCCCAATGGGAATTTATATGTATTGGCACAAATTTATGAAAAAAAGTAAAATTTAATTGTACATGTACCAGAGAAGATATATTTTTACTTATTTGCTCTATTAATTACTAAAAATGTAAACTTTATGATTGTGTTCTGTATAGTGAAATCTCTCTTGTCAGCCTTAAATTTTTAAGGGAGTATGATTTTAATACATAAATTTGGGCAAAATATTCCTCATTGGCTTGTATGGTTAATGTCCAAAGGAAGGAATTTGAATATCACCAAGAGGAAAAAGTCAAAGTCCAGTAAAAGTTGTCCTTTATTTTTCTGGAATGGCGCCTAGCTCTTGGGAAGCAATTTACAAAAGGCCTTTATTTCTACTATAATCCTTTCCCCCCCTCAGATGATGCTTTTATTTTAATGCTTGTGTTGAGAGCCAGAGAGCAACTTAGTGCAAATTTCTGGTGCATTAGACAGTGTTTCTGAATGAGGGAAAGATCCTAGATGGGGAGAATGTGAAGACTGGGAAGGACATTGTAAAAAACAACTCAGTATCTCTTTACTAATAGCAGCTGAAGGGATTAGTTGCTTTTGTTAGAGAGAAGCATTGGCTCTCTCACTGGCTAAGACAATTACATTTTGAGTAACCACTGATTCCATTATGAGTAGGAATCAGGCTCTGAGTCTTTCCCTGCCACCTTTTTCTTTAATATATTTCCAGAGCTCAGAGATGCAGTAACTATTAAGAGGTTAAAAGACTTTATGTGCCTTCTCTAAAAATTGTCAATTTCCAGTTCTACTTTTTTAGAGAAATATTTATAAGAAGAAAGAAAACAATATAACTTCAGCTATTCTTTGAAAGCAGTGGTATATTTCTATCCCATTACAACTGTGACAAATGACCACCAATTAATTGCCTTAGCACACCACACATTTAATATCTTACGGTTCTGAAGGGCAGAAATCTAAAGTGAGAGTGTTGGTCAGGCACTACTCCTTTCAGACCTCTAGGGGAGGAATCTGCTTCCTTGCTTTGTCCCAGCTCCTGCACCTGCCCTTCTTGCCCTGCAGGCAGGCCATTCTCACCTCTTAAATTACTTCGTTGCAACTTTTGCTTTTACCATCCTGTCTTCATCTTCTGTGGCCAAATCTCCCTCAGTCTTTTCAGAACACTTAATGAACTCACACAGATAATCCAGAATAATCTCTATATTTCAAAAATCTTTCAATTAATAAAACCAAAAGGGCCATGTGTGATGGTATATGCCTATAATCCTAGCATTCGGGAGGCTGAGGAAGGAGATTGCTGCGAGTTCAAGGCCAGACTGGGCTACATAGTGAGTTCATGGACAGCCTGAACTACATGTAGTTCTGTCCCAAAACAAATTGCAGGGTTACTTTTGCCATATAAGGTAACTGCATTTGTCAGTTTCCATTGCTGGACACAATGTCCCACATCAACAATGTAAAGGTACAATCTGGATCACAGTTGCAGAAGACTCAGTCCATGTGCCCAGGCCCCAGCAGGAACATTGTGGCAGAAGGACATGGTGGCAAAATGGCTTAGTTCACGGCTGCCAGGAAGCAGAACAGGAGAACAGTGCCAGAGAGGAATGGGCGAGAGTTCTGATATGATACCCAGGGCAACTCCTCCATGACCCACCTCCACACACCCAAGAGTGAACTGTCCTCATCTGCTAGACATTGTTCAGCCCGGTGAAGCTGACACATCGGGATTCTCAGTCACAGTAACATATGCGTAGGTTCAGGAAATTATGATGTAGACATCTCAGAGGGGCCACACAGCCTACAAGTGGAAGTCGATATTTAGGTTCCATGAAATATTCAGATAAGATTCAAAGATTATTTATTTGCCATATTGTTAGACGTGGTTGTCAACTTGAACCTTAACTAAGCTTGACTGTTCAGCTGATGTCAAGTGCATATTGAGGGAGAGTTTTATAATTTGGTGATGCATGGGAAAGAGTGAAATGCACAGCTAAGCCTTCTATTTTCACTATCAGGGAAAGATGAACATTCAAGGGAAACAATAAGTGACTTCTTTTATTTGTTTGCAAGCCTCAACTGAGACTGCCAAGAACTTACAAAAATTGAGCTCATTTTACTACCTCACATAGAATCTTCAACATGCATTATTATAATGTAGTAAATAAACCAAGGTTACTACCAATACTTTCACTGGTAGTGAAGGTCCCTGTGATAGTTTCCACAATTTCCTTTAGACATGATTTATCTTCAAGTTTATTATCAGTTACGTGGTTTCTCTATACAAAGGTCTGCTATCTCTAGTTTTCATTATCAAGGTATTTTATTTGATCAACTTAGATTCTAAATCAGTGCTCCTGGAACATTAGTATGCCTTAGCTGCTCTAAAGAAAGTCACCAGAAAAATCACTCCTGTTGAAGATGCAGAGAGATCATCCAAAACTCTTTGTCCAGTCATGACAAAGATGAAATCTGTGTGATTCACTCTAGATGAAAATTTATTGTACTCAGTCTGTCAACAAAAGTGACACACTTGATGCATCTGGGCAACCTTTGTTTCTTTCTGCCACTAATAATATGTTAAACAGGCTGGAAAGGGATTCATTCAACGTTTTTCAAAGTTTCAAGCATACAACTTATTATAATAAACACTATTTTGTATCTATATGAGTACACATGCAAATGCATAAAATACACAGAGATATAGGTGATATAAATTTTAATTATCTTTAAAGTAATGTAATGTCATTTTAAGACTTTTCTGAAAATGTTTTTCTTAGGGAAAGGGAATGAATTCGATAGCAGTGAGCTTTTCCTTTGCTGAGACGCACCATCTTATACAAATCGAGGAGGAGAGGTTTAATTTAACTGACAGGTTCTGGAGATTCCGGCTACAGTCAGCCGTCTCCAAGGCAGAAACATCATGGCAGAGGGTATGGAGGAGTAAAGATGCTTAGTTCGTGGTCCCCAGGAAGTAGAGTATGGGAACTGTGCCAGAGAGGAAGGGGCCAGAGAAAATACACAATACCCAAGATCACGTCTTCATGACCCACTCAGGCACACCTAGAAGCATATTTTACAAACCCTTTGTGTGGATCCCAAGCCAGTCGTTGACACAATTAAGGTTATTCATCACACTCCTCTTTCAAAAATATATTTTCATAGCACAAAACTTAGGATAACCATAAGTCATCTGGTCCAAAGATTTCTGGTGAATTTCTGAAGTCATGTATAAGCAGTAATAATCCTCAAAAACGCATAGATGCAGAGAAATGAGTACTCCATATATATGCTATAATTTCAACCAAATATTCTAGATTACAATGAGAGTAAGATATTTGAGATCTAATCCCTGAACATAGCCATTAAATCTTTTCTTTTAAATTACTTTAAATACTTTCAGAGTCAGCTACCTGCAAATCTATTTTTGAAAGGATCAGCTCTACAGGTTATTTTCTTATTCCTTCTCATTTAACAGCTATCTTTTCAAAAAAAAAAAGACTAAAAGGAGATTTAAAAACTCTTATTACAGTGGTGTTTACTATTCTTTTTACGATTCAAATTAGAAATAAAACTAAGGAATTAACTTGTGTTCTCAACACTGTCCTAAGGAAAACGGACTTAACTCTATTAACTTGGACTCTCCCTTGTGTTGTGTGAAGTCACTAAATAGAAGGTAAAATACTCTTCAGTTCCAGTATTACTCCTAAGCAGCAAGAGCCAAAAAAAAAAAAAAAAAAATCGAATTCAGGTTTAGCTATGGTGTTACAAGTCCCAGGAGACCCCTTTACCACTCAATGTTTATGTAATATATACATCCACCAGATCTAAGAGAGCGAAGAGCAGAATGTAGGGGATGACAGAGAAGTAAAATATAGACACAAGGGTGGGAGAAAACCAAGAAAGAAGGGGAGAAAGGCAGGAGAGAATGGTGACATGTACTTTAAAATCAGAAATAAAGTTTGATTAATTACAACTTACTTAAAATTATAAATGTTTATAACACTATTTTCCTCAATAATTTTTTTAAATATATGAAATGAGCAGGAGAGTGTCAAGGGAAAGAGTATCATAAAAAGCTGTAATTGAGGGTATCAATGATTTTTATCACCTATTCAACAATCTTGCCTAGGGTGAAAAGGAAAATATGACTGACTTCTTAAAATTCTCCCTAAAATGTGATAGAGATCAACTCCATTAGTAATTATTTTTAAAAAGTCATTAGAAATTCAGCATCAGACTATGTTATTTTAATCAAATAGAGAACCAAGGTCTTCAATTACAAACATGTGGTAATAATTTGTCTTCTGTCGAGCTAACAGCTGGATGTGACATCTCAAGAACTTGCCAGAGTATGAAATAGAAAGCCCATTTTTTTCATCAAAGCACTGTTAGACATTTCCCCTGATGTGGAATATGAACAGTAGTGCATGTAACAGTCCTCAGATCTACACAGAAGCTGTATTTTTAACCACTATAGGTAGCAGTGATAGTGTGAGAGAGAAACAGTCACACTAGGTAGCTGTCAGTCACTGTGTCATAAAAGCTTTATCCTGCTTCTGTGTCACTGTCTTTCATCACAGCTTAAGAGCTCTCTCCAAAGATGTGCTGAACATAAGACTCATCTGCACTCAGGGAAATCCAGAGAACAGCTTCCTTTGTGTATGTACAATGCACCCAGTCCGCCTGTCACGTAGCAATCACTAATTATCCTTACTGTGAATGATAACAAGTTACAGTTACCAGATCTCCCGGTGAATTAAGGATAGGGAGTGTTTAGTAATCAAGACCCTGTACAGCAAAAACGACTTGACCGTTTTCTGGTATTTGTCATTAAACATTTTGCTACTGATTATAATTAATTATTTTAAAATATACAAAATAATATTATTTTACAAGATCTGGAAAATTTAGAAATATATAAAGCAAGAAAAGAATAGACTCACACTCTTACTACACATAATAACCACTATGGAGGCATTTGTATATTTCCTTCCAACCCTCTTAAATAAACATATTTTACATAATTAAAACTATATGGTTCTAGGGCTAGGGATTTAGCTCAGGGGTGCTGCCACCTGCCTTGTAAGTGCAAGGTCCTGAGTTTAATCCCTGGTACCAAAAACAAACAAACAAACAAAAAAATATATATATATGTTGTTCTCAAAATTTTTTATCTTAATATTTATGATAAATATTACTTCAGGAATTATTTATGACACTAAAATTGTTAACAATTTATTTAAATGGTTTAATAATAAATCAAATTTCTAACATATGTATATTTCAAATTTTTTCAATTAAAAAATTCATTTAGACTTTTTATTTATTTTTCAACTTGAAATATCATCACACAGATATAGCATAAAACTATGTAATGCAATATATGACATAAGCCATATACTTCTACGTAGATGACGTCTATATATAAATTCACAAGTACGTCTAAGGAATGATCACTGGAGGAACTTCCAGCAAATCCACCCAGCACAGTAAAATGGTACCAGCATATTTCAAGTCCCTGGTGTGCTTGATTTCATTCTCTCTCCTTCTAAGAACTAACATCTGGCGTGAATGTTGTGCTTATCACTCTTTTTCCTTTCTTTATACTATTTTCCATATATTTAGGTTACCCTGAAGAATGGATTGCCTAGCTCATGTTCTTAACTTTTCACAAATAAAATAATACTTTTACCTAGGACATACACTCAAGTTTGACCTCATAATTTTGAGATTCACCCAAGTTTCTATTTGTATCCAAGGTTAATTTTTTTTACTCTTTATTATAGGGTGTATTATTTCATTATAGTTCATCCATTTTATTTTCATAGAAAGTTATCTCCTTAGTTAAGATTATTACAATTAATGCTGAGATATAAATGTTAAAAATATTTATAGTATTTTAAAGTATTAAAAATATTTACTGCTTGTCATGTTCAGTTCTTTAAGTTGCAAGTTTTTGTTTTCTTAACTTCTGGTTGTCTTCTGTGCTCATTTGGGAATTTTTTCTTTTTAAAGTGCTTAGTATCGCTTTCAATTAACCAAAGATTCCATCCCTTTTTATTAGTGATACATTTGGATTTAATTGTAGTGTCTTGTTTTGCTTTCAATTTATTCTTTTTATTCTTTGATTTCCTGAGATCAGTCTTTTGAATAGATGATGTTTGCTTTTCTTTTGCCTCATTATTTTATTTTCCCTCTATCAGATTACAAATTATTATATGTTTGTGTTTCCTTATTTTTACCACTAAAAATATCTTAATGTGCCAATTTGTAACAAAGCGAACAATAGGTAGCTTCACTCCACACCTCTTGAATTTTTGTGACTATAGTCATCTTATTATTAAACTCATTCCACAAATATTAAAGCATTGTAATATTCTTAGAGCTTATAAAGTAGAGTAAGACTTGCTCCGCATCTCTTAAGGATGAATATTCTTAATCCGAATGTAGGGCAAAATGCCTGTAATCCCAGCATTTGGGGTGGTTGAGGCAATAGAATTTCCTTCTAGGTCAGCCTTGCCTACATAGTGATTTCAATGCCAGCCTGGATTACGTAGTGAGACCTCATCTCAAAAAGAAACTAAAAATAAAACATGAATACTCTTGTGAAATAGCTATTTAAAGCTAGGACTTTATTACATCCAGATATCAGTGGTATGTGAAATGAGAACAATACGGGAAGTTGCTTTGGAAAAAGAATATTCCACCCACCCCATAATATAAATATTTCTACAAGAGTTGATGCCTGGGTTAAATCCTAAAATTGAGGAAATATCCTATACAGATGCTGACACGTATTCAGGAAGAGATATTTCAGCCACAAGGAAAGCCAAAAAATTAATTCTAAAAGCATAAAACTGCAATTAAAGCCTAGATAACTTTCAACCATGTTGACGGTGCTTGGAGAAAAAAGGTAGATCTAGAAAACCTTAGAAAAGATCCAGAAGGAAGGCAGAGAGGAGGTAAGGGCTCTAGCACCTTGATGTCCTCATTGCACATGAAGTACACAGAATACTAGAAGGAAAACTGCTGGCTCAAATGTAAACAATGTTGAAATTATCTGTACATTTCAGACTGCTTTCATAAGCATATAGCATAACTATATCCACCATTCGCCTGATATTGTTCTCATTCCTATTCATATCTCCCTTGGATGGCCTATTTTCTTCTTCCTGTTCTTGAAATCCAGAATGTTCAGGCTGCTATAAAAATATTCCCAAAATGTGGTGGTTCATAAACAGCAGTGATCTAGTTCTCACAGTTGTGAAGGATGGGAAGTCCAAGACCAGGGAGCTAGGAACTTCAGCATCTGGTAAGGCTCTGCTCATTGGTTCAGATGGTGCCTTTGCGTTGTGTCCTCAGATGCTGGGAGAAACAGCACAGCTCCCTGTGGCTCCTCTTATAAGTGTGTTAATCTCATTCAGGAGGCTCTGTTATCATGACCTAATCCACCCCCACGGACCCCATCTCCAATGCTATCACACTGGTGATAAGGTTTTCCACACTTGTTGGCAAAGGGAGAGACCTAGACATTTTACCATACCACCAGCTTTCTCTTTATTTAATGTGGTGTATAGATGTGTCAGAATTTCTTTTCTTTCCCCGTAGGAGTGTTCCCATCCCCTTCCCCTGGGGTGGGAGAAGCAGCATGCCACCTCTGACAGTCACAGCAGAATATTTCTCGTAAATCTCCGAGCACAGTCTGAACTATCTGTGTTTCTTCGAGAAATGTGCAATTAAAAACAACAATGAATTGGATCAGACTGAAGATCTCTATGTTCCTGGACTTGTAACATAAAAAATCATTAACAGAAACTATCCATTTATACAATGCCTAAGAAGCATGGGCGGGCTGGGAAGAGGGTGTCTCCAAGAACTCCAGTCTGTGTACAGCAAGACCTCAGCATGGCCTGGTGAGCAGACGTGGAGGACATGGAATCTTGCCAGGCATTTAATCCCATCCCCGGGACATTATCATGCTCTTCTTTTTAGTGTAGCCACATTAATCTCCTTATAACTCGAATCTCTTCATCAATTTTCTGCTTGGAAATCTTTCCAGGGCTATTATGCTCAGCCAAACTCCTAAAGTGTTACATAAAGCCCTATCTTTTTCCTCCTTATTCTCCTAGTCTCAAAGCTGATGACACACTCTTCACAGACTAACATCCAGAACTGCTGCACTCACCACACTGCTTTTTTGCCTGAACATTGCATTTTCAGTGAATTTATTACCTGTGAATATAAATAACAACAATTCCAATTTATTTTCAGGGTTCAGCTCATGACCCTCTTCCTAGAACCTCTTCCTAAGCATCACGGACTCATTCTTCCTAAATTCATAGAACTCTAAAAATTTTTCCTTGGTAGTAGCCTTATTACATCTACAAATTCCTTTTTTGGGTGCACATGCACCTGAGCCAACTAATATAAGGTATTTACGATGTGTAATTTTACCAAGTAGCTAGTACTAGAGTTTATGGCTCGAAGAGTACAGTACTCTATGGGCTGCAAAAGCCCTCAAATCGAGCCCTTAATGCAGCCAGCAATGTGCAAAACCACACATAATTGATCTCTGTTGCTATTTTTGTCACACAAAACTAAAAACTCCCCAAGGAAGATGATCCCAACTTTTTCAGGTTTAAAAAAGAAAAAACACCTAGAATTAATATCCAATAAAAATATATATGTATATATTTTAATTACTGATGAATAAAAATAAAATTATCATTTGGTTTGCGTTTTTTATTTTAAATGACTTGAAATTAATGAATTACAGGAACTTTCCCTTTTTCATTTGTGTGAACTCTTTTTTATATAAAGAATACTAATCTTATGTCATACATCATGTGTTTACTGTTACAGTTTTCTATTTGCATTTTCATTTCATGATCTTTTCACAGACAAAAATCTTAAAACCAGAAAATCTAGTGTATCCTTTTGTGATTTACTCATTGCTTTTATGATGAGAAAGTCAATTTCCATTTTATAAATTAAAATGTGCTATGCTTTTTACCCTTTGTATTTAATCTGGTCATTATCTAGGATTTATTTATGATGTACTGTGAATTAAATGGTATAGCTTTTTTTTTTTTTTTTTTTTTTTTTTTTTGGTACTGGAAATCAAATTCACGTCCTTGCACTTGCAAGGCAGGCATGGTGCCACTGAGTTAAATCCCCAGCCCCGGTATAGTTATTTTTGATAAAGAAAAAAATAAACAATGCATTTTAGGATCAAAACCAGTATATTGGTAGGGGGGTTGTTCCTGGCTAAGTTTCCTTTCTAGACCCCTTCTGCCATTAAATAAATTTTAAAAACATTTATTTGTTAGACCACCAACTTCACATTGCAAAGGTATTTTCTCTTCTCAAAAGCTGTGCTTTTATTTTGTTTTGAGAATTACTATCAGTTGGGCCCAGAGGCTATTAGTACAAAATGCCAGTGTTTGTGTGCTCTTATCGTACACATGTTCTTGTTCATACTTTTGAACAATTGAATAAAGTACATTTTTGCATTGTTCTGTAAGAAGATACATGAGTGTGACGAAGAGCTGGAGCAGCTCACCCGCTGCCATCACTGTGCAATGGAGCCTGGTAACCATTTCAGGTCAGCTGGAGCTCACTGCTCCTCCTTCTAACGGGAAACATGTAATGTAATTATATCCCATAATGTAATGTTCCCCGAAGAAAAGAGATTACAAAATTTCAGCTGAGCTAAATGTATACACCAAACTCAAGAATAGTTATTTTTAAGACGAAATAGAGACTTTCAAAGAAGTTTCCATCAACTTGGACTCAAACATGAAAATATAAGTGACTAGACTGGAAAATGTAAGTGACTTCAATGTAAGTGTTGTAAACAAAATAAAGATTCAGACTCAGCTAACTTCTGTTTGTGGGCCTTGTGTCAAGTCAAGTTGGTTGAGCTTGCTGGCTTGGGAGGCCTTCCTGGCAAGTGTGGACCAACTGGGTTCCCTCCATCTGCTCCCTTACCCTCCAGCAGGCTTGTGAAGACTTCTCCACAGGATGGCTGACCAGTTCCAAAGGATGGGATTAGAATTGCAAGACCTCTTGTGGCCTATGCTCAGAACTATCATATTATCACATTTGCCTTGTGCTACTGATCAAAGGCGAGCCCAGGTATAAAAAAAGGCATGAAGAAACTGAGTCCATTTTCATGACTGGCAACATTGCAAAAGAAGATGGCCAATTTGCAATTTACAAAAAGATAAGTAGCTTTATCCTAGCATTTCTACCTTGGGAGTAGAATAGTGTGAGGTTCTCTTTGAACACAGCAGGTAGAGTCACAACATGACTTTGGTGGATCATAACTATGTTTCCCCTGTTTATCCCCTCTTTCCATTAAAATTTTGTATTCTAAAAAAATTATATTTTATTATAGCTTTTATATAAATTCTATTGCCCTTTGATTAATTGGCTTATTTTTCTTATTATAGAGTTGTAATCTATCTCTATATAAATTTTATATATATAAGGTGTGTATATACATTCTACATTGATTTTTTTCAGGTGTGTAAATATGTTGCTAACATATTTACCCATGTGTACATTAAATAGTGCAGTTACTTTGATGAAGAGAAAAACATAAACAGTGTGTCCTTTTACTTTGTTCTGTTCTTTGAAGCAAAAGGTTTATTTTAAATTCACTTTATCTTTATTTTTGCTGAAAAATTTAAGAAACCATTGCCTAAATTAATTCAAGGTAGTAAAGATTCATTCCTGTGTTTTAGGATTTTTAGTTTGAAATCGTATATCTAAGTTTCTGATCCAGATCCACTCTGACAATATGTTTATATGTGATGCAAGGAGGTTTTCAAACCTTATAATATTAAGTGAAATAAGTGAGACACACAAGCTCAAATATAGCATGGTTTCTCTTATATAAGAAGCACAAAATGTATACATAAATGGAGAAATAAAGAGCAAAATAGAAGAGAGATTAATAGAAAGTAGGGAGAAGTTCAAATACTTCCTCACATCACGTATTTTGTTGTTTCAAAATATTTTAATAACAGGCTAATTTGTTTCATTTATACTATGTGTTCATCTTATTATTTTACCAAAACATTTATTGGCACATTTCAGATATATGCAATGATAAAATTCATCAAAGGGAAACCTGTACCAATGAATAATACATCTTACTTCTTTTTTTCTCCATTTCCCCCTTTAAAAAGCTCTTTTCCACTTTTTCCCCCAGTTTTTTCTCTCTTTTTTTCTTGTCCCTTCTTGTTTATCCGGGACCACTGAAAAGAAAGTTTTGCCTTATTATCTGTTTCTTTTTTGTAAGAGTCTTTTGGTTTAGATCTTCCACTCTTAGCAACTATTTTTATGATAGTTATACACTATATCTTAACTATTGTTATTCTCTATTTTGTAACAAATTTTTGTTTTATTTTTCACAAAATAAATACTTTAAAAAACATTTTTACACGTGAATATTGAGTTGTCCTAGAACTATTTTTTGAAAGACTGTTTCCCCTCATTATATTATCTTAACACACTTATCAAAAAATCAATTGACCAAGAGTATTAGGATCTATTTCTGAACTCTCAAGTCTATTCCATTGCTTTTTTCTAATCCATGTGTACTGACTGACTTTCCACTGTAGGTCATTTTAAATTTCTTTCAACGATGTTCTATATTTTTTTAATGTGCAAATTTTGCACATCTGTTGCTAAAATTATTCATGAGCAATGTAGTCTTAGTAATTCTACTGCAAATTGAATTTTCTTAATTTCTACATGAGATTTACATTTTTTTCTAATCCTTAGCTACTTAGATTGTATTACAGTATCAAGACGATTTAATAAGTGCTTAATAAGTGATTAATAAGTATATAACAACTTTTATTCACAATGTAATTTTCAAGTTATCAAGGATAATACAGGGATAAACAAACCACTGTTCTTTCTAGAAAGTTATAAAACAGTATTTTTCACTGGACAAAAGCACATCACATTATGTTACAGAGCATGTAATAAGTGTTTATGAAATAGTGAATAGAAAAGCATAGGGATGTTGATGACAATAATGGTAATTTACATTAATGAAAGAAAAGCCTGTTCTGCTGACCCCTTCCTGCCCCTCCTACCTCTGCACTCCAGGAATCCCAAGAAACTTGTATCTCTCAGAATGTACCATTTTTCTCCCATTTATGGGCTACTGTACATCAAAGAATGTGCCTGGAATAATTTCTGAGGCCTGCCCAAAGCTCCTTGCCTTTACTTCCTTAACTCTTCCTTACCCAGCTGTCTCAGCCCAACTTAATTGTCACTTTCTTAGAAAAGCATTTGCTGGCCCTTTAAACTGGGAGTTGGAGCCCTCTGCTTTCTCAGAGTGATTCCTAATTACCCACTTACCACTATGTTGGTTTCATCAAGTGTCACTTTGTCATGGCTACCAGGACACATGCTACTTGGTCTCTGTGCTGTCCAGAACAGAGGCAAGAAATCATAGGTGTTCAAATCCCTCCAAAAGATCCAATATAAATGAATGACATTACACAGAAGTGATTTGTATCCTTGTGAATATCCTTTAATCAACATGTTCTCTTCCTTTGCCTCAATTTTTCTGTTTTCTGGGTTTTGTTCCACTCCCCTTTAATCTTCTGTTTTAAGTTTTCTGCCATGGATCTGTTGTTAAACATCGTCTCTGTTTAAAGCATCTTGAAAGGTTTCCTTTGACCTTTAAGTCATAAAACTGCTAAGGTCTTACATAAAACAATTCTGGAAACAACTCTGAAGAGGGATGCATATTGTGTTGGCAGAACTCACTTCCCATCCCCATACCTACAACTCCAACATATCAACTGTGGCTGAAGTAATGTCATGTGTTTAGGAAGAAAATATAATCATTTAAAAACTGGATTTAGTCATTGCTCATTTTTACCATTTTGATATTTTAAAAGTGCACATTAAATAAATGTTTTCAAGACAATTTAATTTTCATATATTCTCTCTTCTCAACACAAACTCTGAATTGCACATTTGGACCAAAATTTACTAACTCTAAGATACTATGTATTTCACTGTACCTCCTTGATTTCTACTATCCAGAGCAAAGCACATGAACATTAACACTTAGTTCTCATGCTTAATAGAGGGAATGAAATTTAAAACAACATTCAAACTGTTGACCCCTATTCCTGGCACGTTGAATATGTACAACTAATTACACTCTCTGTCAATCTTCCTCACCTCCTAGATAGACACAGCCATTGTCTCCAATTAAATGTCTATCCAGGATGGAAATTCTTTTTGAGTAAGCACGTGGTAGATAGTTACCTTGGATAATTTGTCAACTAGAAAAAAAGAAGCATTCTTACACCAAATGAATTAATAAATTGTTTTCTTTTTTCTTTTTTTCTTCTTCTCCTTCTTTCTACTTTTTGCTATTTCTGTGGGTGTAATTTAAATCCAAACTTAGAAATCATGACATTCTCTTGGGATTGTTCCAGTTACCCCTCCATGTATACACTTCCCTCCAGAATATCAGTTTTGTTCATTGACACAGCCATATTTTGCTCAAACAGTTGAATATTTTCCAAAACCCTGCAACCCATTTCCCCTATAAATTATTCTTATTAATATTTTTATGCTAAAATGCCTACATGTTGCATTTCTTTTAGGACGGGGGCAATTTCAATTTTTCAAAACCCTTATAAATCAAGCATGGTGTTGTAAAAATGAAGCAATTTAGCTGGAAAAGCAAAGACACAGTTCCTCTCTGACATTTGCATCAGAAAGTCAGCCAAGCTTCTGAGTGCATTAGTCCATGGAAACAAGAGTCCTCTTATGATAAACAAGTGCTCTGGGAGACAGGGTATTATCACAAAGAGGATTATTTATGCTAGTTCAAGAAATAAGAAAGGAGGAAAATGTAATCCCCTTCAGATCTGGAGGCTGCTGATCAAATAAAATTTCAAAGTAAAATATTTTTGAAAATTGGCTCTGAGAGTGCTTATGGTTTTAGTCAGAAAAATAAGTGGGCAAAAGGACCTGGGTATGAGAGGGTACAGCACAAACAGAAGGGTTAATGCTGAATTCTATTGAAGCAGGATTTTAATTCTCTTAAGAACCAGCAGCCGTCCTTCCTTCATCACAGACTTTGTTGGGGATGAAATCATCTCTGTAAAGGATCAAAAACCCAGATTCACAAATTTCATATTGAAATGCACACTTATTTGAAACACAGATCTGAAATTCACCCAAAAACACAGTGTCAAACATCACCAAAGTACATTCATTCATGATATTTACACAGTAATTGTCTTTACACATTATCCTGGAGATGAATTGCAGGGTCAAGGGGTATAAGCCAACTTCCTAAGCTTTAAAAATATAAAGTGTCTTTAAACTTGCAATTTAGAAAAATTAATTTATTTTCACTTAAGATGTTTCTAGAAAATTTTACCCTGACTTTTTCTTTAGGAGTCTTTTGTTCAAACAAGGAATTGTTTCTGAAATATACAAGGAAGGTATAGTTTCTACTTAAATTATAAATCTATAAAGAAATCCCAACCTTAGAAAATAGAATAATGAAGGAAATAAATAAATATTTGATATATACCATATTAGAAACAAATAGTTGTCACTTGCAGTATATTTCACAATTTGGAAAACGCAAAGTTATGTAAGGAATCTCTGAGTAATGGTAAAACTCTTCAGAATTCTGTCAGCCATGGCTTCAGACTTCAGGTCTTTAAACTCGGCAGCAGCGGTGTGACACTCAATCTCTCTGTGTCTCAGTCCTGCATCTTCATGTGGAGGTAACAAATGTGTCACATTTAGATTCTGGAACGATTGCACAGCCTCCCATTTTAACATAATGTCAGGTACAAATTAGACATTCATTCAACAAGAGTTGCTACACCTTAGTGGAATGGGATGCCATGGAGTGGAATAGAACAAAATACAGTTTGAATACCTCTCTAATGTGATAATGCCATGGAGTGGAATAGAACAAAATACAGTTTGAGTACCTCTCTCTAATGTGAAAATCCAAAATCTGTAATTAAATGCCCTGAAATTTAAAAATTTTGGAACACTGACATGGCACTCAAAATATTTCAGATTTTTGAAGCTTTTCAGGTTTTGATTTTTCAGATTAGTATTTCTCAATCAGTGAGGACTAAAATATTCCAAAACCCAGAATCTCTGAAGTATGAAACATTTCTGATCCCGAGCATTTCGGATAAGGTATACACAAACTGCTTAATTGCTTAGAATGATATGTAAATTATATTTAAGGGATTTTATTTAATGAATATTGTATTCACACTGTATGTGTTAGAGCTGCCTTTTGGGGAGATGACAGTTTTGCAGAAAAGTCCCTGAATATTCTAACTGGCAGTACCAAAGATAGCAACATAATATCAGGGAAACCTCTGTCCTCACACAACAATTTAGTTTGGGAGACACCACTGAAAAGTACTTTAGTCACTTGCTGTGGTGTCATTGTATCACAAGGACTCAGATTTGATCCAGTCTTCCATTCTGTGCCCCAGAAATTTTATATCCTAAAGATTGATGCAACCTCTTAGTCTAACACATGAAAGTGAAGGACTAACAACAGATACTGGAGTAGTGTAGAGGTTCCAGGTACAATACTCCGATTTAGGGTATAAGAACATATTTTTAGAGCTGTTGGGAGAACGCAATTGCTAGAACATTGTAAATTCTCAGGTAATATTGGTTGTTTTTATAAGTAGTTATAATGACTGTAGCTAGCTGGGCATGGTGGTTCACAATTATAACCCCAGCACTATGGAGAACTTCTAAGAGTTCGAGGCCATTCTGAATTATATAGTGAGTTGAAAGCCAGACTCAACTACCTAACAAGACCTATCTCAAAAAACAAAACAAAACAAAAGAAATAAGACAGACACTACCTATATTTATATATAGTTAACCATTTTATTATTTTTACTATTGTGGCCAATGAACCTTTCAATCAACATTACACTGAATGAAAAGAATGTCATTCAGGATAAAATGTCAGAGCCCGAAAATATTGGAGACTGACAAACGGTGGGACCCAATAGGATTTCCAAAATGACAGCTAATGTATATGACAAGTCTGCTCATGTTAGGGGAATGTTTTGAAAATGTCCTGCCTTCTTCATTCAAGCTACAGATCTTCTATCTTATTACGTATTTGCAAGATATGGCTCGCTATGGAATTGTGTTGTCCCAAAATGTGTATGCTGAAGACCTAATACTCAATAGCACTATATTTAGAGAGGGTCTTTAAGAAGACAATTAAAGTTAAGTTTGAACCCCTGATCAAAAAGGTAACAATAACAAGATGGTCATTTGCAAGCCAGGAAAAACATCCTCACTGGGAATCAACCATACTGACACTTTGGTTTTTTATTTATATCCCCTGGAAATGTGAAAAGCAAATTTATGTGGTTTAACCCACCCAGTCTGTGGCTTTCTCTTTTGTGAACCAGAAAAAAATAATACAAAGGTCTTTACTCAAAGGATTGGATCAAAGAGTGACACTGTCAATGATTGGATTAAATTTTAGACACTCTCAAAAACCACTGAAAAATAGACCATTGAAAATGTAGATTTTATTAACTACTCAAGGCAATTTACATAAGTCTAACTCCATCTTTCTAATTAAATATTTTGTTGCATTCTAAACACTATAAATTAATGTATTACTGGACTCCCTGAGTATTTGTCATTCAACTATTAATTACTGACCACAGAAAGAATCAGTTCCAAAGATTACTTAAACTAGATTCTGATTATTTTGAATTTTTTTCTGAATGAAGTCATGAAGAGGAAAGAGGGCTTTAGAGAGGGTATAAGAGTAAAATAAGATGCAGAAGTTAAATAAACTGAGATTTATTTTTTCAATTGACCAAAAGTATATATTTATCATGTTAACATGATATTTTGAAATATATATCAATAGTTCAACTAAGCCTACTAACGTGCACATTATCTCAAACGTGTATGCTTTGTGGGGGAGAGTGAGAGTGCTTAGAAGCTGCTCTCTTAGTGATTTTCAAAATATGATACATTGTTACTAGGTATGGTCACCATGTCGTGAAATGACCCAAATAACAAATAGTACCACGTGATGTCACTTATATGTGGCATTTGAAAAAATGTGATCTCACAGAAGCAGAAAATAAGATGATAGTACCCACTGGACTGTGATGTGTGAAGTGATAAGTTAAGAGGACATTAGTCAATGGATTTAAACTCTCAAATAGCACAAATATGTTCAAAATATTTCTTACTCTTTATCTCTCTACTTCGCTGCAGGTACCTTCCCCAAAACTTATGAGAAATCCTGCTTTAAGGGAGAATGGTGGGATAAAAGAGAAATATCAAAGCCAGCAAAATCTAATTAAACCTCACATAATAAAAAAGATAAAATAAGCTACAAAATAAAATGAGACAGCTAACTAAAAATTTGTAATGCTCCAGAGATGTATATAGGATTATTTAAAAACAGTTGCTGCTGCTTGAATTTTTCTTCCATGAACAGGAGGAGCTGATTATGCATTGCTAACTATGTCATATTTATGCATCAATACATCCCTAAAATTCCTGTTATTACTGGCCCTAAAGAAATTTCTCTCCTATAACTTTTATTATCATTTTCCTAGAGAGAGAACTCAAAAATCATTGTGTAAGCAATTCTTCCAAACATATATTTATTTACCCTGAACAATTTTTAGACAATTTCATGGCTCTTGGACATCTGACCTCAAAGTTTTGGCCAATTGCTAGGCCTTGTCCCATCATTTCACTCCCACGTTTTTTATTATCTTGTCATCCCCATATTTTCAGGGTTGAATTTATTTCAGATGTAAATTTATATTACTTGTGTTCTCAGGGTTGTTCTCCAAGACTGAAAATTCAACTAAAGCTGATGTTTAAAAATGATGGAGATTTCAACTACCCAGGGCATAGAGGAGAATCTGTGAATCCCTGTAATCAAGTAATTGATAACAAATTATGCTTGTTTTTAAGAATTTAAATCTAGCTACTACTCACAGTGATTTAATCTTTCTCCTGTTATGTCACCTCCCGCAAGATTGCCTACCAAACTCAGGTTTGCCAAGGGCGCATAAACACCGCAGCTACCTGTTTTCTGAAGGATTGCAAATCAGCGTTATGTTGCTAGTATTTTCCTTCTCCTTTATGCTGAACAGCTAGTGTGATGGTGCATTGGTTACAATTATCCTTCTATGATCTACCCATTTAAGTGACTTTAACAACTTCTCTCTGAATTTCAGTTGTCTGATCCACTGAACGTGAGTGACAAAATGGCCCTTTGAGAATTATTGTAACCACACCCGTGAGATAAAGATTAGTGTCCATTCTTCTTTTTAAAAAATAAGCCTCTCTATTTCAGCAGAGCACATAGCTTCCTGGCACCCCTTGAAAATACTGAGACCCTGTGACTAAGTTCTGGCCAATGATACGTGAAATAAATGCGATTTCTACTGCTGGGAGGTGTCCTGAGAAGAAAGTTTTGTTTTTCTCTGCCATTTTTCCCATGGGTCAGGAAATGTGCAAGGTATTAGTGAGCCAGCTTTGTTAAGCAAACAAAGGAGCACATTGGGGATTGACGGAAAATAGGAGAGAAAAAATCCGAGTACCCACAAAATCTCATGGAGTTGAGTTTCTAAACTAGCTATTGTAGTGAAACTTTACATAAGACCCATCTACCTTGTTAAAACAGCCAAAGTAAAATCTGAATCAAGTAGACATATATTTC
This sequence comes from Fukomys damarensis, assembly GCF_012274545.1. Classification (NCBI taxonomy): domain Eukaryota; kingdom Metazoa; phylum Chordata; class Mammalia; order Rodentia; family Bathyergidae; genus Fukomys; species Fukomys damarensis. The sequence goes on along the minus strand of NW_022900947.1, from coordinate 12,736,562 downwards.
TTGTTTAATGATCAAAGTATGGTCCTGCCATTAAGTAAATTGGTCCCTAAACAAGGAATGGTATAGAGTATGTGCAAGATTCAGAATAACGAAGTGGTCAGCGGAAACTCCACCTTGAAGGCTTTGCATTCATTTGCATAATTCCTACTTGCAGTACTGTATAACAGAACATAAATGGACAATACTGAACTTACTGAATAGTATGATTAGCAAAAATTACAGTATTATATAAACAAAATATACTGCAACAAAAACATACATTGAGGCTCTAGCAACAAAAAGTACAGAACTGTACTAAAATGAGACAGATCATAAGTCTGAGAGGCAGGTTGAAACTCTGACTGGTCATTAATCAGTTAGGTCATCAAACAAGACATCACTGGATAAAGTAAGTTGTGCATGTTCTGAAGCTAGTTGGAACATTACTGTATTATCTCTCCCTTCCTTTCTTGGGGGTGTGTTTCTGAGCCTCCCAAAGAGAGGCTCTCAAAGTCCTTTGGAAATCCAGAAAATCCTGGAGTGTAGGGCAGGCGTCCAAATAAAAGAGACATTGGAGTCCCATGCACTTATTGTTACTGAGTTGGATATTACTGCCCCATTTTATAGATGACTGTCTCATTTTAAGACACAGGTGAGGTTAAGGACTCTTCCATTATCACCATGAAGAACTCATAACTCATCAAATTCAATACAGAGAAGGGATGGGGAGACTTTTTTAGTATATATTAGTGGGATGAAAGTTAAAGAAGCAAATAAGCAGTGCATGTTATGAGGAAGAGCCTCACCATTGAAAGCAAATCAAATAATAGAAAATGTAAATGTCTAAAGTCTAAGTGTGCAACATTTGGAAAGATGCTTCTCAGACAAGTTATCCAAACACATGTTCAGTGTCTACAATCTCCCAGTTTGTTCCCTTCCTCAGGTCAACCTTTAAGTGTTGTTTCGAATATTGCTTTTCCTCTTAAGTTTTCCCTGGTCTTCTAGGGCATTTAAACACTTGCTGTGGCATAATTTCCCATGACAGATCTTAACACTGACCACAAGCTCTAAAGTGTCTTGGCATCTCTCTTCCTTAAGGCAGAAGTGGTTTGATTTTTCTTTTATCTCAGGTCTTAATTGGCATATAATAGATTCCCCATAAATATTTTAAAATAAATAATGTTAATGGTACTTTCAGTCTTTGCGATGTACGACACTGTCTTATTAATTCATTTGATCTTTCCTGGTAAGAATTACTATTAGCCTTAATGCACATAATGCAAAATTAAAGTTTAAATAACTTGCCTTATATTACAGAGCCAGTAGGAATTAAAAGATAAACCCACAAATTCTACAAAGTCAGTTCACGGATGACATTCAGTGACACCTTTATGCTATTCTTGAATGGACTGTTAAAATGAACAAAAGAGGATTACCATGCACCTGTTTTGTGCTTCTTAGTGTGCCAGGAATAGAAAGCAATAAAAGTCATTACCTCTGGCCCTCAAAACAGATATTCTATTTAAATGTGGGCAAAGAATACACATATGAGGGGAAGAGGCAGTATAATGATTAAATATCTAATAGATATCTTCTAGTCTCCATTCAATTTTTGGCTAAACTCATGAAGGTAAATCATGAAATTCAAGGATCTGCCACATGATGGTAGTGTAAAAACTTTTCTCTCCATGCACATATTTATTTTTTCTTTCACTAGAATGATGAACTACCTGTTCATAAAAATTACTAGTTTTTTTAATAAAAGAAAGCAATAGACTATGAGCTGGGATTAGTATAGATTTTCAAAGAAACAAATCATGCCATAAAACTGACTTTTTATGTCCTACCATTCAGAGATAAATTGATAATGAAAGAATTGCAAAAGTATTGGATTATATTTGATTTATTCTGCCCAAGTTGGTGTCTCAGGAAAACTTGCTCTTATATTGGGCAAAATTGCTCCAGGTGTTGGATGAGCACTGTCAAATAGATCGAAAGGTCATAAAACATCACATAATTGCAAATTGCCTGGCATTTAGATGAAAATGCCCATACTACAAGAGTTTATGGAACAGACATAATCCAAAAACCATGGCTATGTTAGATATTTTTACAAACCTGAATATAGACAATCTGTCTTGTGAATAGTAGACTGAAATGCCAAATAAAACAGTAGGCAAAGGGATTGTCCCTCAGCTATATCGTATTTGTTCTTTTTTATGTCAGTACCTAATAACATCATTTTCACAATTCATTTAACAACATTAATTTGAGTGTTATGCAGGAAGGAGTTTACCTTTTCTCAATGCCTAATAAGTGCCATGTTTTTTGTTTGTTTGTTTGGTACCGGGGATTGAACTCGGGTCCTTGTGTTTGCAAGGCAGGCGGCAGAACCACTGAGCTAAATTCCCGGCTAAGTGCCATGTTTTGAATGAGTAACCTTTCTCTACAATGTGTGTAAAGAGTTTGAGACACAATCTGGCATATGAAAAGCATTGATCACAGCCATCATTTCCATTGTCTTAGTCTCATAACTCCAAGAAGTAGGTAACAGAAGCAACATGTCTTAACATCTGCAAAATCTGAAATCAAACTTGGTTCCACCACTTCTTATTTTGTAGCCTGTGGCTAGTTTGTTAAACCTTTTGCACTTCAGGTCCTCCATAATTAAATTATGGATCATACCTGTCTTTTAAGATTGTCCTAAATATGAAGGTTAATGAATTGAATTTGCTTTTCAATATTCCTGGCAAAATAAAAATTCTCACCAAATGGGCACTGTTATTGTTAAGAAAATCACATTGCCCTTAGAGTTCACTGTTTCAATTTCATTTTCCAATGGTTACTCATAAGCTATTTATATTTTTAATAAAAACTGTGATTGTATGTTTATAATCTTCCATGATTAAAAGCATATACGTCCATAATCCCTCAGCCCAGCAAACTTATATCCCTAAACCCCTAAGCAAGGTTTTCTTCTATATTACTTTTTATACTGCCCTATTTATTAGAGACATACCAGATGTTTGGAGAATGGAGAGATCATTTAAATTACTGTTCAGTGTCAGACATGGTAAATTACTCATCCTACACAAACATGTTCTTAAAGTTTAGAAGCATTTTGAATTGCTCTCTCTTGCTTTAAAATTAAAGATAAAATTATTTGACATAAGTTTTACTTTACAAGTTTTATGAGATTGATTTTAAAATATTACCTATTTTCACAATTGAAAATATTAACTCATCTGGTTTGAGGTTTACTGTACATATTAAAAAGCCTTTTATTTTAATTCTGTATACATTTCTTCTACCTTTAATTAAAAGCAATTAACATTTACTGAACTGCCATGCCCTTCACTCTAAGAATTTAAAATCCATTGGTAAATATAGACTAACTAGAGACTATGATAATCATCAGAAAGTAATATTTATATATTTAGTTCTATTTTTAAAGTATTTAATATTTATTGCTACAAAGGCCAGTTTAACTATGAATCTGTGACACAAACAATGCAATTCTCATATAAAGTTGTACACTTCTTTATTCATTTTTCAATTAGTTATAAATAATTATCCAGTTTCTTGTAGCTTATTTTTTATTTGTTTCTTTGCCAATTTGTTTTCTTGTCCAATATAATTGATCAACTGCACAGAGTTATGCTTTGTGGTTAAGAAAACTGGTATGGAGTTGAACCTGGGTTGTGATAGAAATTTTTATCAACAATGATATAGATTATAAGAAAATTTGAGTTTTTTCATGAACCTAGGGTGAAAATAAATAAAAATGGTAGGATTCGCTGTGAATTAACTTAAATATATTAATAATATGTACTTAACATTCAACACAATGACTCTATAAATATTCATTGATTAGATTAATCTACGATGTTTTTGTTTTTCCTCTCTGAGTTTATTGGTACATTTTAGGTATACAGTACAGTTACATTCATCATTGGGATCTTGTACCTCTACATGACAGGTCTTGGTTCTCATTATTCCTCTTGTCCCTACCCTCCCTTCACCCCCTAATCCATTTCCTATTTACAAAGACTTTATATCCATTTTTTCATTTTTCTCATATTTTTCCCTTATTACCTTTCCCTACCCTACCCGCTTCCCCTACACCTTTAGCCTCTTTCTTCCTATTTCACATTGTCAATTTATGTTTATTAAGTAGAGTGAAATATTTGAAAATAATGAGTATAGGAGAGTGGA